>NC_063355.1:40123599-40130852 GCF_021869965.1 Rhincodon typus | reverse complement strand
GCTGGGGGAATGGTGCACTGTCAGATGTAGTGCTGGGGAAATGGTGCCCTGTTAAATGCTGTGCTGCGGAATGTTACACTGTCAGATGCAGTATTGGGGAAGTACTGCACTATAAGGAATGCTGTTTTGTCAAAGACAGTACACAGGCAGTTACTCTCAGTGCTGAGAGCATGCTTTACTGTCAGAAGCAAATCTAAGGGGATATTGCACTGGCAGAGGCTGCACTGAGCGAGTTAATGTGCCAGAAGTGTTGCTTTAATGTACTAAATTAAAGTCTTTGTCTAGCTTTGGGCTTGCCCTTCCTAATTACCCTCTTCCAGCAGGCTGTTCATTTTCCTAGTTACTACTTTTTACGGCTGTAGAGATGCTCTCTTAAATCAGAGATGATGCATATATGCAAATTGTCAATGTAATGTAATTTGTTCATGGGATGTTGGCATTTTGGCAAGGCCAATATTTTTTACCCCAACCCTTAATTGCCTTCAATGGAACGGTTTGCCTAGTTATTTTAGAGTTAGCCACACTGCTGTGGATCTGAAGTCATATGTAGGCCAGACTAGGTAAGGACAGCAGATTTCCCTCTCCAAAGAGCATTAGCAAACCAATTGGGTTTTTACAACAATCAATGATAGTTGTTACGGTCACCATTACCAGCACTAGCTTTCAATTCCAGATTTATTAATTGATCTTAAATTGCACATCCTGCCATGGTAGGATTTGAACCCATGCACCCAGACCACTGCCCTGGGTTCTCTGAATGATTAGTTCAATTACATTAGCACAATGTCACTACCTCAACGTTAGTAAGGGGCTGGGAGCTGCATCATTGTGTCTTGAGGAGAGGTTTTATTATTGCTGCACAAGTTAAGATGGGGAAGCTATTCCCAAAAAATACTTTCTCATGCCGTGACTGGGCTTCAGGCTGAGATTGCGATCTGGGGCCTGAGCCACTGATCCGAAAGCAACCTTTCAGAGTTGAGGGACAGTCGGTTTCACGCCAAAGATCGAGTGCCAAGTGTGAACAGGGAAAGGCACTCCTTCCGCTGGCTGATGCCATCAGCTGGCATAGCACCTTATCAATGAGTGATTGGCACTGCCAACAGAAACTCCTTTCTTCTCCCCAGACAAAACCCCTTTCATTAATTTGGCAGAGATTGAGGGTGAGACCTACGAGCAAAGATTTACATTTCATCCCCTTGTTTGATCCATTCCAAAAGTGTCTCTGTAGCTTGGAAGTGACCTTGGATTGATCTTTGTATTTTTAGGAAGGTTTTGTCATTATTGGCCTGGGAAATGCGTTCTCTAATCTGCAGTTCAAACCTTGCATCCAACTGCCGATAAGCCACAAATCCTTCCTCTCTGAACTGGATGTTCACAATAGAAATCTTTCATTGTGCTGGGGCTTCTGTGTTGCCTTTGAAATGTGAAAATCCCAGCTTTTGTAAAATTATTAAAATGAATCGTAAAAGAGTCTTCTGTTTGTTTATCTTCCTGTCATATGTGCGCACACTTTGTCTCTCATCTCTCAGTTTGAAGACTGTGGGATCACGATCCACTCCAGAAACTTGGAACATCGTTAAATAGATGTCCCTATCTGCTCTCAGCCACAAAAAGGGTCCCTGGAATCATTTGACAAATAGGGAGTTCTTCCTGATGTCCCAGTCAATAGCGTCCCCTTAACCAACTTCAGTCAGGCAGATTAAGAGGAGGATTCTGCAGACGCTGGAGGTCTGAAATGAAAATAGAAAGTGCTTGAGAAACTCAGCAATTTTGGCAGCATCTGTGGAGAGAGCGAAACACTGTTAATGCCTTGCGTCCAATATGACTGTTCTTCAGAACTGAGTTAAACTGTTGAATGGTTCAACAGATTCTATGGTTATTAGTAGTCACATCGCTGTTTTTGAGACACTATCATGTTTTCTTTACATTACAAAAGATGCTGCAGAAATCGAACTGTAAATGGCTTTGGATCAGCCTGAGAGGTGCTATTTAAATGTAAGCCTTTTGTCCTTTTTCTTCATGAGGAGTAAAAGTCACCAAACACTGACCAGACCAGAGGGCTGCTCTCTCATTGGAGAGAGATCGCTGCTGGTGGTTTAATCTGAGGGTCACCAAGCCTTGGGCAAGGGGAGAGGTTGAAAAAGAGAGTCCATCATGGTAACCTAAGCCAATGCAGGAATTGGACCTACACTGTTGGCAACACTCAGTATTGCAAAGCAACCAACTAAGCTAATCAACCCCCATTTCATGAGGAGTCTAAACTCTGTAGTAGATAACGGAATACGTTCCTAAATAAAAACAGAGAACAGTGGAGAAACTCAACAGACCTGGTAGCATCTGTACAGAGAGAAAAAGAGTTGATGTTTGGAGTCCCTTCTTCATTCTCTCAACAAAAGCTGCAGACCTGCTGACTTTCTCCAGTTCATTTCAGATTTCCAGCATCAAGAGGATTTTGTATTTATTAGAAATCTACTCACGAGAGCTTTGGAGTGGATTAGAATTAGGTTTTATTGTCATGAATCTCATCGAATTCCCAAAAGCAGGCCAATCAGCCCATACTGACCCTCCAAAGAGCATCCCAGCCAGACCTACCTCCTGCTCTATCCATAGGACCCTAACCGTGTAATCCACCTAAACTGCATACTATGGGCAATTTAGCATGGTCAATCTGCCTAGCCTGCACATTTTTGGACTGCAGGAGGAAACCAGAGCACCCCAAGGAAATCTGCATGGACACATGCAAACTCCCCACAAGCAGTCATCCAAGGCTGGAATTGAATCTGGGACCCTAATGCTGTGCTAACCACTGAGTCACCATGCCACCCACAGGGCTAGGTATACAAAGTCACTATCTCCAGTGCCAACTTAAGTACAAAGGTGCCTAGGTATAAATTAGAAAAATAAATAAAGTTAAAATTCAGCATTACAGTCCTTCTGAAGCAGAGAAAGAGAGAGAAAAAAAACAAAGCAGACAGAGCAGATGAGTCCGCACTGGGCTTCATATCGAATCCGCCTCTGGCTCAAGTCACTGCCACCGATGCCATATGAGCATTGGAGGGTAAGTAGAAAGGAAACTTCCTAAACCTGCAGGATGTCGGTGCTTAGTTGAGGAAAGCCAAACATCACTTGGATTTAAGACTTCCTCTAGCCTCTCGGGGAGTCTACAGTTTTCATCACCCACATTCTCTATGGCCATACTTCTAGCTGTGTCCTTAGCTGTGGAATTCCCTCTCTAAACCTCCTCGACTCTGTTGCATTAAGATGCTTAATAAGTACCTCTGTAACCAATGTTTAATGGCTGCATTAAGATCTTTGCTCCAAAATTTGTTTGATAACACAGGTTTATGGTTGCTATATGAACACACACGGTTATTGTTGTTGCTACAGCCTGAGTGTGTTTGGAATGAATCTAACTGACTGTGTGTGACTGCTCCTTTGCAGCTTCCGATAAGTAATTCAGGCAGATTAACCCTCCTCTTCGGGGAGATGGTAGAATAAAACAAGCACAGGCAATTGCTGGAGAAACTCAGCAGGTCTGGCAGCATCTGTGGAGAGAGAAACAGAGTTAACACTCTTGAGTCTAGTAGGATTTTTCTTCAAAACTCGATTTAATTAAGCCTCAGGAAGAAGTTGCAGACTGTGGACAAAATGAATGAAGAACCGCTGAGAGATAGCAGGAACTGCCGATGCTGGAGAATCTGAGATAACAAGGTGTAGAGCTGGATGAACACAGCAGGCCAAGCAGCATCAGAGGAGCAGGAAGGCTGACGTTTCAGGTCTGGACCCTTCTCCATTTCTGAAGAAGAGTCCAAACCCGAAACGTCAGCTTTTCTGAAGAACCGCTGAATCTGGAACTGTAGGGTTGTGCCTGTGTTAACTCTCCTGATATATGTTTGACCTACCAGCTGGTGGGGTCTGTGATGCTGTCTTACTGTTTTATTGTCTCTCTGTTTTATTGTCTCACTGTTTTATTGTCTCACTGTCTTATTGTCTCACTGTTTTATTGTCTCACTGTCTTATTGTCTCATGGCTGTCTGCTCATTGGCTCTGTCCTTTTATAACTCACTGGGCTGGAAAGGCAAGAGGACCCTCTGAAGCATGCTCTTTGAACATTTGTCCTTGGTAGCATCATTGGTCACTCGGTGGGGCTGCGTGTAATGTTGAGACTGCCCTCCGAGGGATAGCACTCCCCCCCCACTCACCCAGTCTGGATCAGGGGAACATGGTGACCTGTTAAAATGGTAAGCTTTCGCAGAAAATGTGTCCACCACCTTCACAGTCTGTTCCCTCAAGGAAACTGCAACATCAAACTCCTTACTGTTATGGTTCACTACCTTCATGGTTGGGAAAAGGGGGTGTTAGTGAAATGGGCCTGTAACTTGGCTTACTGTGGTTCCTTCTGTCCTCTTTGAAGGACAAGATTACATCAAATTCAATAATTTTAGAGCCTGAACACCTCCTTCCAGTCCTTTACCCACTCCCCACAGGCCAGGGCCATAGACTGCTTTCAGCACAGCCTACCCATCTTTACCCACTCATGGTCCCCCACTATCAGCTTTTCTCCTTCCCTGGCTTTGTCTGCCTAACTGTCTTTCTCTCTCTGAGCTCCATCTTCACTTATCCTCTCACTCCTTCCCTTCCTCCTTACAATCCCGTGTCATCAGCGCAAAAAAAAACACCTTTTCCTGGCTACTAGCAGTTGAAGGAGGACCGCTGGACTCAAAACATTAATCCTGTTTTTCTCTCCACAGATGCTGCCAGACCTGCTGAGTTTCTCCAACACTTTCTGTTTATTGTGAGCTTCACTGCTGCATGCAAAGGGCACTGTATACTCCCATTGTCAAGGACAGTTAGTGATTTTTGCTGAAGACGAATGTCAGCAGGAAGGACGAGGAGGGGAAGGTGTTGTGTGATAGAGTCTTATTACAAATAAAATGACGTTCAGTTCTTGTTTCAAGCAGGCACACTGAAAAACAATCTCACTCTGGAGTTTGATTCATGTGAAATATAGACTTGCATTTATACAGCAGCTTTCATACCCTCAAATGTCACATAGTGGTTCACAGACACATTGTATTGTGGAAAAACAGCGGTCAGTTTTTTTGCATAGGAAGATCCCACAAAGTGCAACAATGATGTCAACCAGGAAACCTGTTGGAGTTTTTTTTTAATGTGCAATGCTAGAAAGGCTCAGTTCTGATGGTGGGTCGTGTTTCTCTTATCACGGGCTGACTGAGGTTTTCCAGCATTTTTGTGCTTTTACCAGAGGGGTAGACATTGGCCACAGTTTTATTTGAGGATATGAGTTTGTTTCATGAGGAGAGATTGAGCAGATTTGGCTTATACTCTCTGGAGTTTTGGTGAATGAGAGGAGAGCATATAAACGCTAAAGAGGATTGGCAGAATAGAAAGGGAGATTCCTCATGTAGGGCAATTTAGAATGAGAAGCCACAATTTTAGGATAAAGGGTAGCAGATTTAAAACAGAGATGCTCAGGGCAGCTGCCGCCAAGGGTCTATGGTCTTTCTACTGAAGTTAAGTGGAGTCTGTGCAGTTGTAGAACCCTCCCAGTGCCTCAAATGTGTGTAAATATAATTTTCACAAGTAAGAGATGCCATTGGTTTGTTTGGACAGAGCCAAACTCCAAAGTCTGTTTGTTTCCTGGATATGATACTGTACAGAACCGAACTGTGTTTGTGACTATGCATATATAAAGATATTTTTTATGAACATAGTATATTTGTGAAATAAAACAAAATTAAGACAGAGATGAGGAGAAATTACTTCTGTCAAAGGGTTGTGATTCTAGCCCAGAGTGCGGAGATGCTGGATGATACACCGCGTAAATTTAAGAAGCAGATAGGTTTTTAAATAGCAGTGGGTTGAAGGGTTATGGGGAGCTGGCAGGAAAGTGGAGTTGAGGCCGAGATGAGATCAGCCATGATTATATTTCACGGTGAAGAAGATTCAAGGGACTGAATGGCCTACTCCTGTTCCTTGTTTCTATATCTTAGAAACACCTGAGAGTGCAGGCATGCAGATATTTGCTTTCACAGTGCCTGTCATTGTGAGCAGCACAGCCACTCCACAACTTCCTGAATAAGGAGAATCAGTCTGGATTTGAGATGTAATTCTCTGGAATGTGAATGACCCGACAACCTTCCAGTCAGAGGCGTGACCACATACAAATTTCTAGCCTCCAAGTTTATGGAAAAATTACATTACCGATGTCAATATAGCCCGGTGAGCTCCATTAAAAATACATCGGTAACTGCTCTGCCCAGGACTGTAAGAAATTACAGAAGGTGGTGTGCACAGCCCAGACCATTGTGGAAGCCAACCTTCCCATCTGTGGACTCCATCTACACTTCTCCTTGCTGGAGAAAGGCAGCCAACATCTTCGAAAACCCCTCCCGGTTATAATCTGTTCCAACCTCTTCCGTTGGGCAGAAGATACAAAAGCTTAAACTCACATGCCAACAGGTTCAAGAACAGCTTCTTCTCTGCTGTTATTAAACTTGTGAATGGACCTCTCAGATTTCAAATCTAATGTTGATCTCACTTTTTGTGTCCTTCCTTTGTAACTTTGTATTCTTTGCTCTGTTCTATCACCCTGCAGTCTTTGTACATTATGTTCTGCACGCAAAACAATACTTTTCACTGAACTTATGTACATGTGACAATGATAAATCAAATCATGAAATCCAGGAGTGGGACTGGAGCCATAAGCTGTTGGTTTCGAGCCAGGGACACTACCCAGTGCGCCACTACGTTATACCCTCACCAGCTCTATCCCTTCCCAGTATTGTTTAAGAAAACTAAGTTCTGAAGAAGGGTCACTGGACTCGAAACGTTAACTCGGTTTCTCTCTCAACAGATGCTGCAATTTCTGTTTTTGTTATTTAATGTTTCTCTTTCTATATTAGAAAGTAGGAAGTAGAAATGCAGCATTCATGAGGCTACCATTTGCTCCGAATGACAGAGCAGGTATTTGCAAACCGCTCCTTGTCCTACTCTCCACACATTCCCCAGCCATGTTTACTATAACTCAGTTTATTAGTGAAGTTTTAACATTTGCAGCTTCGCCTGAGCGTGGGTGTGGAACCGATTTGGCAGCGTTCCCTGGGCACGAAAAGAGACGATGTCCCCAACAGAGCCTCAAACTCCCGAGTGTCCCGCAAATGGGAATGGGTGATGATGCAGAGCAGAGCGTTTCCTGCTCAGACTCCAGTCCCAAACCAGGGCCAGCGAAT
>NC_063355.1:40097395-40113599 GCF_021869965.1 Rhincodon typus | reverse complement strand
ACAGCAGGCCACGCAGCATCATAGGAGCAGATCTGCTTGGCCTGCTGTGTTCATCCAGCCCTGCACCTTGTTGTCTCAGAAGGTGTTTAATTTTGTTGTTAGTGACACAGCAGTGACTGTGTGCAATGCCTACTTTTGGATAAAGCTGTCTGTCCAGCAAACCCTCCAAAAGAGAAATAGAAATTGCTGGAAAAGCTCAGCAAGTATCAGTGGAGAGAAATCAGAGCTAGCGTTTCGTGTCTTTGTTTTTGTTTCTGATTTACAGCATCCGCAGTTCTTTTTCCTCCCAAAGCAAACATTTGGCATTATCCGCTTAACCCCATTAATCTCTGAAACATAAGCGCGCAGTTTAATGAGGTGCTCCTTGTCTATTAAAACCTGTTTCCTTTAAAATTAATGTCTAACAGGAATAAAGCGCTGGGAGCTGACTCCGTGTCTCTGTCATTGGCGGTGGGGTCCGGGCTTTGGGGTGGCGATTCAGGATGAGAGAGCGGTGGGCTAGTCTCCGGGCGATGGAGAGAACGGCCCACGGATATGAAGTGTGTGACAGAGCTAACTGCAGCCAGAAACCATTGCATCTGTTCCCCTCATTTCACTGGAGGGTTCAGGCGCTGGGGAATTGGGGCGAGTTGTAAAATGAAGTGGGCCACTTTTATATATAAATCAAATTAAAATCCCTCCCTCGTTAATGCCGTTTGCCCAGGTCTCTGTGGAATCCTGTGAGCACATCAGGTCGGTTTTGATGGAATAAAGTTCCCCTTTCCGGCCTTGAACCGATTAGACGGGCCTCAGCACTGGCACAGGGAGTGGTTATAGCACAGGATGAGGCCATTCGGCGAGATCATTGCTGATCTGATAACCCTCAATTCTCCTCTCCTTGCCTTATCTCCATCTCCTGCAAGAACGATTTTTATCCAAAATCTTCTCTCTCTGTTGCCAGCATGGAAAGAGGCCCTTCGGCCCATCCTGTCCATTGCTGATCTCTATCTATTCTGATCCCATTTTCCAGCAGTTGGTCTTGAATGCTTTTGAGCTTTCCCATGTTTATCTACATATTTTCTCAATGCCTTGCTGTTTCCTGCCCCTGCCACCCCTTTGAGGCAGCGAGTTCCAGATGCCCACCACCCTCTGGGTGAAAATAATTCCTCACATCCCTGCAATTTAAAACAAGATTTCTTCAGGTGCCTATCCAAATCCCTTTAGAATGTCATACCCAAACCTTCTCTGTGCCACCAGACCTTCCTGCCCCATGTCAACTGGTGCTCATTCATGGTCAATTAATGGCCTAGTTACCAGCACCAGGCTGCTACCAGTCTGATTAACCCAGCTGGGTTAACCTGGGGGTGGGCAGCTTGTCACCTCGGAGGGGGTCCTTCAATCTGTGCCACTCTGTTCTTGAGACTAGCCCACTAGGAGCCACACCCCTCCAGTGCCCATGTTTCTGACTCCTTGCCCCTCTCTCCCTGCCACCATGTTACATCAGTAAGCTGTATCCCTGAATATCCTGAATATCTGTCTGGTAGTCACAGCCTCCTTCATGTCACTGCCACATGTGAGAGTTACTGATCTTTGACTAGCCCCACCCTATTGAATGGGAATTCTCCCCTGGGGGGAGAGGGTGTCCTAATTTCAGGTGAAATCCTGCCGGTGACAGCCCCTCCCCTAACACCTCCCCACAACTGGTGTTAGATTTGCCAAACTTTGCCTGAAACAGGTCTCTCGGTGGGTCTCCAGCCAGCTAACGAGACCCCCCTACCAGATTCTGCTCTGTAACTGGGAATGTACTTCCCTCGTGTGGTTCATTCAGTATATGTGTTGTACTGTGTGCCGTGCAGAGCCCCTCCCGCTCTGCTCCTGTTCTCACACCAGCCCATCTGCCCTTGCTGCCAGTGCTTTTCTTCCATCTGACCATCAGGAACTCTGTCAGAGATGATAGCATCACTTTCCCAAGGCCAGTAACTGTCGTTCAACATAGTCTTGAGTGCAACAGGTCGGTCCCTGCCTTTGGTCACAGAAACACATTCATCTTGTGATTCTCTGCACCAAATGGTAAGTGAGCAGGTTCTCCATCACCTGATTGGCTGGCTATTAGCTCTCAGTCAAACAACTATTTAATGTCCCAGATAACAAGGTGTAGAGCTGGAGGAACACAGCAGTCCAAGCAGCATCCGAGGAGAAGGAAAGCTGACGTTTCGGGTCTGGACCCTTCTTCAGAAAATCACCCCGGTTATAATCTCTTCCAACCTCTTCCATTGGGTAGAAGGTATAAAAGCTCATACACATGTACCAACAGATTCAAGAACATCTTTTTCCCCGCTATTATTAGGCTTTTGAATGGATGTCTCAAATTTTAAACTTAATGTTGATCTCGCTCTTTGTGCACCTTCTCTGCAGCTGTAACATTGTGTTCCTAGGTACATGTGACAATAAAAAATCAAAATCAAACCAAAACAGAAGTGTTCCTTTCCCATGACTCATAGCAGCGCTGAGGGGATTAATTTTTCATTGGTTAGAGACACCAGGACAATCTCAAAGTGCCAGCAACACTCCTTAGGGGTTTGACAATATTCATATGGATGCAACTGTTCGTTCCTCATTTCCCCCAAGAAGGTAGCAGTGAGCTGCCCTCTTGGACCACCACCACTCTTGAGGTGATAATGAAAACCAAAACTGTGTGTCAAGCCGAAGGAATAGTGACATGTGTCTAAATTAAGGTGCTGTATGACCTGCAACAGAACTTAGAGGTAATGGTGTTCCCATGGCTCAGAGGTAGAGATTACAGAGATCAGTAAGTTGTAAGAGAAATTCAAACTTCCAGTTTAATAGCTGAAAGAATGACACCACAAAGTCTAACATTTTAATAGAAAAATCAGAGTTAACATTTTGCGTCTTGTGACCCTTCTGAGAAAGCGTCACCAGACCTGAAATGTTAACTCTGATTTTTCTTCACTGCTACTGCCAGACATGCTGAGCTTTTCCAGCAACTTCTGTTTTTGGTCCTGAGTTATAGCATCTGCAGTTCTTTCGGGGTTTTATTTTTACTCACATTTTAATATGTTTACTGTAACAAAAGACTAAACACACTATTGAGTAAACACTTCAAAATTCGAAGAGGTACATTTCCCCTTTTATACTTAGCATCCATCATATTCTCCATAGAAGTCTTTACAGTCCTTAAGGCAAATTAATGGTTGTTCCCAATTTTCAATGGTTTTGCATTTCCCTGTTTTAACACATAGTAACTCCCAGTGACCACTTCTAGGTGATTTTTGGAGAGTTGCCTAAATCCATGACTAGTAGTGCCACATTTGGACACATCTCACAGAATTCTTCCATGGCAGCGGGCTGTATCTGTTTGACTAGAGAGAGACCATCTCCCTCCTGCATTTGGCTGTACAGGTTCACAAAGCCAAACATCATCTCTCTGCTGACCACTGTTTAGTGATCTGCATCAATTTTTGTAGGAAAGCCTGTAGCCTGATCTCAAAAAATGACTTCCTCTGTACTCTGTTCCCATGACAACTTTGCGATCAGGTAGAAAGGTTGGTTCGTCAATTCTTTTTAATCTCGTAAGTAAATAGGCAGTTTACAATATACCTGTTTACAACTCAATATTTCCAAAACTTTTCTGGGACTTTGGGAGGCTCAGGATCTATGCATTGTGATCTCGGAGCCTCTGCCATTGCCTTCAATGAACATCTTAAAGCATTGTATTGCTGAGATAATTTGGTCTTTCTGTGATCTTTAACCATCCCAGACGTGTTGTCAAGGTGATGTCACAAGGGGTCATAATCCAGTCCCTTTTATCTTAAAGACTCTGTTCCAAACTGCAACAGTCCTCTAAGCCACATAGTTATAACAGGATGAAGATGCAGTTGAAACATGAGTGGCAGGGTTTTTTTTTGCAGAGAAACCTGTAAATCAACAAGGACTGCCACAACCTGCATTTGTATAGCACCCCTAACCTAGTAAGACTGTGGAGCTGGGTGCAGTGGAGATTTCCTAGAAATGGTACCAGGAAGTGAAAATTCAGTTCCCTGGAGAGACTGAAGAAACTGGAATTCACTTGGGCACAGAGAAAGTAAGTGGTAGATTATATGGAGAGCTTCAAAATCATGAAGATTTATGATAAAGTGCGTGCGGTGGGGTGGGGGTTGGGAGAGGAGTGCCTTTTCAAGTGGGGAGAAGGGTTGTTAAACAAAAGGGACAGATACATACATTGATAGGAAAAAAGAGCCAGTAGGGAGATAAGGAGAATCTCTTCACGCAGTGGGTAATTAGGCTTTGGAAAACATTTGCTGAAAGGGTAAGATTCAATAAGGAATTGCATTAGGATCTCGAGAGAAAGCAGGGGAGTGATATATAATTAAGAGAAAGCA
The DNA here is from genome assembly GCF_021869965.1 of Rhincodon typus. NCBI lineage: Eukaryota > Metazoa > Chordata > Chondrichthyes > Orectolobiformes > Rhincodontidae > Rhincodon > Rhincodon typus. The sequence goes on along the minus strand of NC_063355.1, from coordinate 40,109,220 downwards.
CCAGCATAGATGTAATGGGATGGATGGCAGTGCTGTAACCATTCTGTAATTCCAGAAAGATTCCAAAGCATTTCCCTGGAGTGGCACCAGATAAAATATCGAGATGGGACAGCTTTGCCAATGGTGAAAGTTTTAGTGAATGGTCTAAAAGTGATTGAGAGCTGGAGAGGCTCAGTAAAGGAGGTGATGAATATTACAAACACAGTGTATTAATAGTGGGAGTACTGAGTACTGTAGTAGGGACAAACTGAACAGCCTGCTCTGTGCTGGTTGGTGTCGAGTTTCTTGACGCTGTTGCAGTCAGGTAACTGGTAAACACACTCCTGATTCAAGTTTTGTGGATGGGGTGCCAGCGGTTTGTCAGTAGCCACCTATAGTGGCTTTTGACCTCTGCTTTGCTCTCCATGCTGTCTGGCTCTTATCACAGGTGGGCATATGAACTCAGTAGCCGCAGTGCCCGAACAGTGGATGTTTGTGAAATCAGACCGGGCTGGCTGTGATGCTCCCTGCAGTTGAGTAGCCTTCAACCATAACCATCTGGGCTCTGATGTGGAAAGCAGTGGCTTGGGTGCAAGGAAGACTTGGCTAGAACTTGTAACTCCATATTCAAACATGATTTAGCCCCATTCAGGAAAAGAGGGATCTTTATTCTGTATGTGACCTCATGCTGTCACTGTCCTGGGAGTGTTTGATGGGGAGTGCGGGTGAGGGGGGTGTCACGGTGAATGGAATGCTGCAGGAGGAGCGGAGAGTCATTGATGGTGGAGAATAGAATGTGTCCCTCCCTCTGTTTCACTCCTGTGTCCCTACGTTGTCTCCAGCAGACCATTGCAACAGGAACAAAATCCTCACGGAGCTGCTTGAACGCTGCATGGTTTGCTGCACTGTAATTGAGACATTAGTGGTCACAGCATCAAAGTGTGGAATATGTCCAATTACAATTTTATAGCCCGCACTGTTTTAATTATGGGAACACAAGTGAATAGAAGTTTGGAATTCCATAAGCCAACATTATTTGTACACCTGTGGTGTTCACTCCATTCTTAGCCCAGTAACTGAAGCTGTAGGTTAGGAGAATTCCTTTCTCGTCTTTGTTTCATCCTGATTCGATGCATTGTATACAGTCACTGACTCACATAAAATATTACAGCAGCTTGGAGCACAGGCATAGGAGACCATTTAACCCCTCAAATCTGACCTGGCATCCAATGCAGTCACACATTAACCTAATTTCATAGATTTTCCATGTCCCTTAACGCCTTTGCTCAGCAAAAATGTGTCAATCGCAGATTTAAAATGAACAATTGATCAAGTGTCATTGCTGGGAGAGATGTGTCTCACCCTCCGACTGGAAAAGAGTTTCCTCGTTTCATCTCTGAAAGGTCTGCATCTAATTTTTGAACTACACTCCCCTCCAGCTTGCCAGCACTCGACTCTCCAAATAACAAAGAGTTTTTCTGTACCTGCCCTATCAGTAAACCCAAAGATTTGAACACTTCCTTCAGATCAGCAGCCTACATTCCAGGGAATGTAACCCTTGTTTGTGTAATCCCTCCTTGTCACTTAACCCTTGCAAGTCCAGATCTTGTTCTGGTGAACCTGTGCTGCATTTTACTAAAGGTGTGGCCACCCAGACTCATACGCTGTTAGCAACAAGTGATGACGCATCTATCTCCATTGTTTCCTTGTGTTAATCTGCTTCTAATCTTAAACAGAAAGTAAATGTCCCTCAATACTGTTCCCATCAAACATTCCCAGGACAAGCATAGCATAGGGTAAGGTACACAGTAAAGATCCTTCTACTCTTTTCAACTGAAAGTAAACTGTAGGTAAAGCTCTCCCAACAATGTCCCCATCAAACACTCCCAGGACAGTGACAGCATGGGGTTAGATACACAGAAAGATCCCTCTACTCTTTTCAACTGAACGTAAAGCTCTCTCTGTGCGTACAAACTGAAAGTAAATTTCCCTTTAGTCTTTTAAACTGAAAGTAAACTGTAAGTAATGCTTCCCCAGCCCAGTTCCCATCAAACACTCTCAGGACAGGGACAGCAAGAGGTTTGATATACAGTAAAGCTCCCTCTGCTCTTTTAAAATGCAATTAAAACTCCTTCTGGTCTTTTAAACTGAAAGTATAGCTTTCTCTACACTGTCCCCATCAAACACTCTCAGGACAGGTACAGCGCAAGATCAAATGCAGAGTAAAGCTCTCTCTACTGATTTAACGTGAAAGTTAAACTGCTGATTTGCTTCTTCCCCACCCAAACACTGTGTGATATTGGGTGGAGCTTGATACAGCTTCGTCATTAACACTTTCAGCACCATGACCCTTTTCATCAGAAATCTCCAATAATGCCCTAAGCAGAGTGAACAACCTCTGTAATGCAAGCAACTCAACAACATAAAAGTTGAAATAACCTCTCGAAATCTGAGATTGCAACAGAAATTGTGAGAAATATTGAGCAGGGTGGGCAGCAGCTATGGAGATTGAAAAGCAGGTAACTACAACAACTGGCATTTATATAACACCTTTCAATGTGCTAAAATGCAGCTCACAGGAGTGTTACTAGTTTGCCATTGAGTCACAGAGGAAGAATTTGCTGGGGTTGGATGGTTTGAGCTGCAGAGAGAGGCTGAATAGGCTGGGGCTATTTTCCCAGGAGTATCAGAGGTTTATAAAGTCATAAGGGACATGAATAGGATGAATAGCCAAGGTCCTTTTCCTAGGGTAGGGGAGTCCAAAACTAGTGGGCATAGGTTTAAGATGAGAAGGGCAAGATTTAAAAAGGGAAACTTATTCACTCAGAGCGCAGTGCATATATGGAATGAGCTGCCTGAGGAAGTGGTGGAGGCTGGTACAATTACACCATTTTAAAAGTTGTCTGGATGGGTATATGAATAGGAAGGGTTTAGAGGGATATGGGCCAAATGCTGGCAAATGGGACGAGATTAATTGAGGATATCTGGGTCAGCATGGACGAGTTGGACTGAAGGGTCTGTTTCTGTGTCGTACAACTCTATGGATCTATGACTGTATGACTCTGAGGATATGCGATGAAAAGATTGCTCAGTGAGGCAGGCTCTATGGAGAAGAGAGAGAGGTCGAGGTAGAGACGGCTAAAAAAGAAATTCCAGTGTTTAAGGCCTGGGATGCTGAAGGTTAGAATCAGTGATGTACAGGAAGCAAAAAATAACATACAAACAAAATTAAGAGGTTCTACCCACCATGAAATACTGTACAGGCTGGGGTGGCATGGTGGCTCAGTGGTTAGCACTGCTGCCTCACAGAGCCAGGGACCTGAGTGCAATTCTATTGATGGAGTTTGCGCATTCCCCCAAAGATGTGCAGGTTGCATGGATTGGCCATGGGAAACATAGGGTTACGGGGTGGGGGGGATTAGGGGTGTGGGTGTGGGTCTGGGTCTGGGTCTGGGTCTGGGTGGGATGCTCTTCAGAGAGTTGGTATGGACTGTGTAATGTAGGAATTCTATGACTCTTTTCTCCAGACTGGGAAAGCTGGGGTGGGAGGGTGTGACCTGTCAGAGGTCTTTGAGATTCTGAAAGTTGTTTGACAGAGTCAACGTGGAGATGATATTTCTGATCAGGGTGAAAACGGCGGGGTGAGGAGCTATTGATAAAAGATCAATAAATCCGATCAGGAGTTGAAGAGGAAGGTCTTTAGCCAGAGAATGTGAGAATATTATTGATGTATTTGACGGAAAGCTGGATAAACAGAAGGAGGGAAAGGAATAGAAGGGTGTAGTGGGTGAGGGGGTGAGATGAAGAGGAGATGTGAGGGGTCTCATGCAGATCATAAACACAGAGTAGATAGGCCAAATGGCCTTTTCCTGTGTTGCAAAAGTACTTTGATGTGGAGAGGGAAAGATTATATTTACGCCTCTGTGTCGCTTCCAATCCTCGACCAGTTTGTCAGGCCGCTGTATTGTGGATGATAGCAAAACCTTTTTGTTCCGTCATTCTATTTCCATCTGAGATGGAGCTGGCCAACCGATCCTTATCAATTCTTAGAAATGGTGGTTGTCAAAGTACTCCAGAAACCTGGATTTAGCTGAGTGTTTCCATATGTGGGAGAGGAAGTTTCAAAAAAAAGTTATGAGCTGACACTGACCCCCTTCAAAACATGTTCATAAAATCTGTAATTTCCACTAACTGTCAATGTGAGCAACATCTGTCTGAACAATGTTTCCTTCTCCCCACCTCTCCTCCCATCTCCCGCCTGCCAGAGACCATGAGCCATGTTGGGGGAACTATACAGGGTCTTCGTTACCTTCTGCTTGCTTTGTGAGGGAGGCTGGAGGCACCAGGTTATTTGACTCAAGGGACTGAATTCTATCTTGTCCTCCTCTGCACATCAAGGAACGCTGACAAAAATGATACTGTGCAGATGTACTCACTAAAAAGAGAAATAAAAAAAACCCAGCAGATGGAGTATCCGATCAGCAAAGTTCTAAAGGGATTGTGGGATTATAATATTGTTACTGGACTGGCAATACAGAGGCCTGGAATAAAATCAGGACAATCCTGTTCAAATCCCATCACTGCAGCTGGAGGACTTTAAATTCAATTGTTAAATCTGGGATAAAATTAAGTCTCAATAATAGTCATCATGAAATTACTGGATCATTGTTTAAAAAAAAACACCATCTAAAACTCATGTAAAATCTCATTTGGGTGGCATGGTGGCTCAGTGGTTAGCACTGCTGCCTCACAGGTTCGATTCCACCCTCAGGTGACTGTCTGTGTGGAGTTTGCACATTATCCCCGTGTCTGCGTGGGTTTCCTCTGCATGCTCTGGTTTCCTCTCAGCATCCAAAGACGTGCAGGTTAGGGTGGATTGGCCATGGGAAATGCAGAGGCTGGATTGGGGTTTGTGTGGGATGCTCTTCGGAGGGTTTGGTGCAGACTCGATGGGCTGAATGGCCTCTTTCCACACTGTAGGGATTCCATGAGTGGATTCATTACAAGGAAGATAAGCTGCTGTCCTTATGTGGTCTGGTGTACACGTGACTCCAGACCTACCCCAACGTGGTTAGCTCTTAACTGCCCTCTGAAACAGTGTAGAATGCAATTTGATTGTTGGCAGCTCACCATCATCACCTGCTCAAGGGCCTTCAGAGTTGGGCAATGAAAGCTGGTCTCACTGGCAATGGTCATAGGTTTGGAAAGAATTTTAAAAAGTGCTTATCATATTTTTAAAAATTTTAGTTTTGCACCAGGCTTAATTCACTTCAGTTAAACAAACTAAGATTTGCGAAAAAGTTTGCCAAATTATTAAAAAGTTTGAAACAATGGCTTGCATTTACATTTCATTTACATAGTATCTTTTACAATTTCCAGACACCGCAGGATTTGCGTTCAGGATATTGGTTGGGGGGGGTCACGCGTGTAAATATTGGCCCAAGTACCATGAACTACACCCTCATCTTCTTTGAATAGTGTTGAGGATCTTTTACATTTACCAGAGGGAGAAATCAGCGGGATCTGCTTAAATACCGTACATTATCTGATAAACGGCACCTCTGACAGTGCAGCAGTCCCTCACTACTGCACTGGGGTGGGAACCTGGATTATATATCTGCCCCAGCCTCAAGAATAGGTAACTTGAAAACACGTGCTTGCTACCCAGCCGAAGACCTGCCACACAGTCAGGCCCTCAACACCTGGGCAGTGCGGCCCTATTTCTGTTTATGTCTCACATTCCCTAGTTTGTCCTGTTTGGGGTTTGGAAATTTGCTATTTTTGCACTCTTTGATGTTGAGATTGTTTAATATCAGCAGCTTGAGATTAATGGGAATGTAGATTTAAACTTTACAGTTGGCCTGAGAGGTTCCATGGGGAACACCTACGCAACACATGAAGATAAAAGCTTGAACAATAACCCTCCAAGTAATACTTGTGTGCTGCCAGTTCTGCACTTGTAATCTAACGATCGCAACTTTAAACAAATATGTTATTTGCATTTAAACATCTGGACCATGTTTCCTGATCATTTTTGTTTCTGTCATGAGAAAGTACCCATTTCAAATAGCTGACCCACAGAAGTGCTTCAGAGTGACTGCCCTGTTTACTCAACTCTGTCTAATGCATCAGTGTACTTCTGCAGATTGAGAGCCAAGTGTGAATATAATTGGTCCATAATTTACTGTTAAGGCAGCACTGAGGCTAATACAGCTCTCTATTGTTTACAGGTAATTGATGAGTAACCTTAGATGAGGGGCTGGCGCTCAGTTAGAAAGTAAACAGCTGAAAGTTGCTGCTGGAGGATACGTGGTGCATTATAACAAGAATGCATATGTTAATGAAATGATTGTATTTTGTGACAACATAACACAGAGATTAGCAGTCACATACAAAAGCAAAGTACATGGACGCTGGAAATCTGAAACAGAGAACACTGACGAAACTCAGCAGGCCTGGCAGTCTGTGTGGAGAGAGAAATAGTAGAGTTAACGTTTCAAGTCCAGTGTGTCTCTTCAGAACTCTGAAGAACGAGACTCTAGTTCAGACAAGGAGTCATACCAGATTTGAAACGTTAACTCTGTTTCTCTCTCCAAAAATGCTGCCTGACCTGCTGAGTTTCTCCAGCATTGTCTCTGTGTGTTATGTGTTATTGACAGGCTGGAATAATCTGTTACAGAGAGCTATGTTGCAGAGGTCACTATTATGTATAACAATTTGAAGTGGGGGGGTGGTGGGCGTGGGGAGTTGGTTAACTCAATTGGCTGGATGGCTGGTTTGGGATGCAGTGTGGGTTCAGTTCCCATACTGTCAGAGGTTACCCTTGAAGGATTTTCCCTCTCAACCTCCCACTTCACTGGAGGCGTGGTGACCCTCAGGTTAAACCACCACCAGCCGTCTCTCTGTAATGAGAGAGCAGCCCCATGGTCCTTTGGGACTGCAGTGATGTTGGTGTGGTAATAAAAGCTTGGTGTGGTCTGACAGTCAGACTGTAGTCACTGTTGTATAAGACAGAACCTAAATGTAGCGCAGTAAGTGTTGGACTGTGTAGTTTAACAGAGCAGTCTCTCAGCAAACGTGAGATAGAACTCCAGGAACTAAACCTCACAGCAACCGAACCCATGAAGGCTGACCACTAAAAGTTGAATCAGTGTAGACAGATCAAACCATGTAGCTCAACCTATATCATCATGAAAGAGGCTCCTCACTACCTACCTCACTAGTGACAGGCACTGGATACTATGAACATCAGGGCAAAAGTAGGCCATTCGGCCCGTCGAGTCTGCTCCTGTATTCATTGAAATCATGGCTGATCTCATAACGCTCACCTCCGCATTTCTGCTTTTCCCCGTAACCCTTGATTCCCTTCCTGATTAAACATTAACTCAAAGTTACCTCAACTTTGAATTTGCCTAGTGACCCAGCCTCGACAGCCCTCTGTGGGAAAGAATTCCACAAATTCACTACTCTCTGAGAGAAGAAATTCCTCCTCATCTCAGTCTTAAATGGGTGAATGGAAGTTGCTGTATTTGAGGGGCAGACACAAACTGAATTCCCTACGGAATATTCAGTCTTGCCATAGGAAGCATAAGACCCCATCTCAGCAACAGGATAACTGCGAATCACAGCTGATCCACCCCCTGACAACAATATGCTTGTGTGGATAGCCAGCGACTTGCCCTGTTCACCCAGGTTCAAGGTGCCTTGGTCATCTCTCCGTGCACCATTGCCCAGCTTGTACATTCAATGGCTCAACACACAAACAAGTGAGAAGTTAAGTCCCAAGTAAAAGGATTTGTCTATCCAACCCCAGAGCACGTTGGATGCTGTATTCCTGCAAAATATGCAAAAGATATTGCAAAAGCAATATTATCCGTGAGCCTTGATGAGGTGCATGAAATTTAAGGAATCCACCTTCTTTACTCTTTAACACTTGTCCAACTAAGTTTAACCAGGATGCTGCCTGGACTGGAGGGCAGGTCTTATGAGGAAAGGTTGAGGGAGCTAGGGCTTATTTCATTGGAGCGAAGAAGGATGAGAGGTGATTTGATAGAGGTGTACAAGATGATGAGAGGCTTAGGTAGAGTGGATAGTCAGAGACTTTTTCCCAGGACGGAAATGTGTATTACGAGGGGTCATATTTTTAAGGTGATTGGAGGAAGGTATGGGGGCAAATGTCAGAGGTAGGTTCTTCACACAGAGAGTGGTGAGCGTGTGGAATGCACTGCCAGCAGTGGTAGTGGAGTCAGATACTTTAGAGACTTTTAAGCGACTGTTGGATAGGCACATGGAGGATAGTAAAATGTAGGGTATGCAGGGTAGATTGACCTTAGTAGGATAATAGGTCGGCACAACATCGTGGGCCGAAGGGCCTGTACTGTTCTATGTTCTCTGTTTTAAGCATGGCATAATTTTTATGGTGACTTGACATATTTTGCCACATGATTTTATACATATCACATTGAGTGTTGCTGATAAAAGACACGTATTCTTGAAGCTTTTCATCTTGCACTCATCAGGACAGTTTGCAAGAAATACCAAAAGTAAACATATTTCTTGCAAATTGTCCTGAGGAGTGTAAGACAAAAACCTTGTGTTATTTTTTCAGTAATACTCAAATTCTGTACAACCAAACCTATTACTTACTGCAATGTTCGTGTCATAAAAGCAATGTTTGCTAGAAGTACAATAAGTTTGATGTGCATTTGTTGCAGTGTTATTTACCAATGGCACAGAGGCAACGAGGTACAGTATACCTCGCAGTATTATTTGAATATAGACAATAGGAGAGAACAGAGGATGTAAAGTGGGATTGAAGTGTTTAGGGTGAGGTATTTTTCAGTCTGTGGGGTAGATTTTGACGGTGCGTGAAAGTGAGAAATGAACAACAGAGAATCAGCAGTCCTCCTTCTGAGGAGATAAAAATGGGTAGGGATATAAAACTGTAAAGAGCTGTTGATTTACCCTCTGCTTTTTCACTCCAGTGCATGGTGTGACATACCTTAGGTGATATGTAGAGGATGTTGGAAGGATGTGCAGATTGATAAGCATTTCTGAGGCTCAAGGTTGTAGGTGTAGGTTCAAACCTCACACTGGTACTCAAGTACAAAAATACAGCAGACACACCATTGCCAAAGGAGGGCTGTACTGTCAGAGCTGCAGGATTTTGGTTGAAGTATGAAAATGAAAACCTGTCTGCCCTGTCAGGTAGATAGTAAAGATCCAATGACACATTTGAAGATGAGCAAGAAGTTATTCACATTCTCCTGGCCAATATTTATCCAGCAATCAGCATCACAAAATGAAACACATTACCTGGACATTATCATATTGCTGTGCTTAAGTTGGCTTCCATCTTTCCTGCATTATAACTAACTATACATCAACATGTTGATTGTAAAGTACTTGAGGATGTCTTGAAGGAGTGGGGATTAATTTAGAATTTGGGGGAGGTGATGGCCGAGTAGTATAATTGCTGGAGTGTTGATCCAGAGACCCAAATAATGTTCTGGGGATCCAGGTTCGAATCCCGCCACAGCAGGATGTGGAATTTGAATTCAATAAAACAAAATTCTGGACTTAAATGTCTAATGATGACCAGGAAGCCATTGTAGATCCTTAGAAAACCCATCCAGCTCACTAATGCCCTTTAGGAAGGAAACTGCCATCCTTAACTGGTCTGGACTATACGTGGCTGCAAACTCACAGCAATGTGGTTGACTCTTAACTGCCCCTCTCTGGGCAATTAGGGATGGGCAATAAATGCTGCCTATCCAGCAATGCTCTCATCTGATGAATGACTAAGAATCATGGTCAGCACAGTCATGGTGGATTGAAGGTCCTGGTCTGTGTTCTATATTTTATGTTCCATAAAATGGTATCATGGAATGTTCTGCCTGAGGGGGGCAGATAGGTCCTTGGTTTCACATCCCTTCGAAAAGGGGGCAGCTGCAGCTGTACTGCAGTCCCTCGCTAATGCACTGGCTCCGTCACCCACATCTTGTGCTGAAGAGGAAGCTGAATGCATAATCTTCTGTCTCAAAAGGGAGGCCAATCTACAAGCTAGGAACTTTTCAAAAGCCCTCATTATCTTTCTCGTCGTTATTGTATTTTAACAACGAAAGAGTAATTGTCCTTGTTCCACTTGGTGTTATTTTGAGTCTGAAGATTTTGGGAAGTTTATACTCATTGGTTGCACACAGCTGGTGGTTAGTTTGGCCAATCTGTGCCCACCAGCTTCTCCCACAGTTGGCACAAGGGATGTTCGCTGCTGGGTCTATCCTTCTCCTTTTCTCTAGCAAGTCGGCTCTTTACTCAGTCTTAAAGGGTCTGATGGTCTGCTGGTGGAAGCATCAATGTACATCCCACTGGTAATGGTCGATGAGGCACACAGAGTGGGCAATCTTGTTCAGGCAGCCTGTGAAATGTCTGTGTTGGAGCCTCTTGGCTCTGTTTGCCAGTGAACAGCTCGCTGTACAACAGTCTAGTGCAGGCCACTGTTGTCTGTTCTTGGAATGCAACCTGCACAACTCTGCACAATTACAGCTTGTCCTTGGACCAGGCTCTTTGAAAACCACATTCATGCCATGAGCTGTGCTGGTAACATGATGATTCGCACATCTGTGTCTTGGTGTTAGCTAAGGCTGGAGTGAAATGATGTCATATCAGGCTCAGAGCCAAGAGACTTTTATCCACAAGTAAAACGAGATCCTATCTCTCATTGTGAACAGGACCCAGAATTTCGCTTTTACATCGGATTTTAAGGCTCCCATGCGTGGCACGATAACGTTCCCACAGTTTCATCTGCCTTCCCTTTTTGATGGTGATGGCACATTACAGTTCACTCAGTGAGCCTGGGTTGCCATGGTAACATACACTTTAACGTCCATGTTGTCGTCTGGAACGAGGAACATGCATGGGTTCATGATTCAGCCTGGAATCTTTCCTGCTTTTACTGCCCGCTGTCACAAGAACGTGGGGATTGGTCATCAGCCTGTTTGGCTGCCTAATGAATACACTTTCCCTCGCCTCAGAAGTCAGGCTTGAAACCCGGTGCTTCTGGCTCAGAGCCTGGGACACTACCCGCTGCACTGCAAGCCCACTGTACCTTCTCTGGTACAAGGCTCTATATGAAATCGACTGGTAATCTTATAGACAGAACTGTTTGATACTACACCAGATACATTAAGCAGAGAAACAGAAACACCAGGAAAAGGAGTAGGCCATTCAGCCCTTCAAGCCTGCTCTACCATTCAATAATGATCATGGCTGATCATCCAACTCAGTATCCTGTTCCTGTTTTCTCCTCGTACCCTATGATCTCTTTATCTCAAAGAATTATACATAACTCCTTCTTAAAAAAATATTCAATGTTTTGACCCCAACCTCCTTCTGTGGCTGAGAATTCCACAGGTTCACCACTATTTGGGTGAAGACATTTCTCCTGATTTCAGTCCTAAATGGTCTACCCCATATCATTAAACTGTGAGCCCTGGTCCTGGACTCTCCAGTCATTGGGAACCTGCCTATTCCTGATTGAATTGCATGGGTTTCTACAGGTGTTACCCTCAAATTCTTCAAAACCTCAGTGAACATTCTCCCAACAGATCGAGTCTCTCACCAGTCACGCCATCCCAATGACCAGTCAGGTAAACCTTTGCTGCACTCCCTCCACAGCCAGAACATCCATCCTCAGATAAGGAGACCAAAACTGCACACAATGTTTTGTCAATGGGCAATTGAAAGATCACCCATCCCAATGGGGTCCACAGGAAGGTTAGTCACATAACCCAGAATGAGTAAACTCCATGTTGTGAGATCTTGTCATTGACATCAATTTCCTCCGA
>NC_063355.1:40085590-40096895 GCF_021869965.1 Rhincodon typus | reverse complement strand
ATGAAACATTTTTGGGCAATGGTATTTACTGTGTAAGATAACTTGCACAATCTTACTCATATTGGACCCCCTTTTGGAAATGAAATAATCTTTTATGCACAGTGCTATTTATCACTGTTTTGCTCACTGGTCTACTTTGGTTGCTGTTCTGGCAACACCACATTTTAAGATTTGTAGCCTTAAATTCAAATCTGTCCATGGATTACCTTTCTCTCTCTCTCTCTCTAATCTCCTCCAAGTTTCGTTATAATATTGAACAAAGCCAGTGGTCAAGAATAACACTGGAGCCAATCTATATTTAGTCCAACATTTATTTACAGAGTGAAACATGATAAGCATACACTTCCTAACTCAACCACAGCACAGTTTCAGTCCTAACATGCAGCAACTAACTCACCTCCTGACTCCCAAAAGCCTGCAGAAGTCAGGAGTGTGATGGAATACTCCTCCCTTGCCTGGAAGCGTGCTCCAACAACACAAGAAGCTAATCACCAACCAGGACAAATCTTGATTGGCACCACACTTATAAACATCTCCTCCCTCCACCACCAACACTCCACAGCAGCAGTACCTATAAGATGCACGGCAATAACTCACTAAAGATCCATGGCTACCACCATCCAAAAGGATGAGGGCAGCAGATACATGGGAACACCACCATCTGTAAGTTCCTCTCCAAGTCACTCACCATCCTGACTTAGGAATATATCCCTGTTCCTATCAGTGTAGCTGGGTCAAGATCCTGGAACCCTTAATGCCATTGAGCGTGTACCTATAGCAAATAGACTGCAGTGTTCAAGAAAACAGTCTGCTGTCACCTTCTCCAGGGGAGCTCGAGGTCATAGAAGATCATACAGCATAGATCATAGAACCCCTACAGCGTGGAAACAGGCCATTCGGCCCAACAAGTCCACACCGCCCCTCCCAAGAGCATGCCACCAAGACCCATTCCCCTACATTTCCCCAGGTCTAGCCCACCTAACCTAAACATCCCTGAACTCTGTGGGCAACTTAGCATGACCAATCCACCTAGCCTGCACATCCTTGGACTGTGGGTGGAAACCGGAGCACCCGGAGGAAACCCACACAGACACGGGGTGAGTGTGCAAACTCCACACAGACAGTTGCCCGAGGGTGGAATGGGTCCCTGGCGCTGTGAGGCAGCAGTGCTAACCACTGAGCCACCATGCAACAAATGCAGGCCCAGCCAGTGATGCCCACATCTCAAGAATGAGTCGAGACAAAATTCAACCACAGCTCAGTTTCAATGAATATTTGGTTTTGTCTGCTTGTGAAATCCCATCCATTGCTGTCTTCCTGCATAGAATGGCATACAACTGATATACAGCCAACACCGATCACCAGCTAATGCAGGCCAGTTTGGAGTTCTATTGTCAAATTGTTTCCAGTTTACAACTTTGATCCCGTTTCACATCTCTGTAGTGATGGCAGGGTTATGGACCCGTTGGCTCTAAGCTCTGACAATGTACACAGCACGTGCTGACATGAGGACGTAGTCTTTACTATTTTGGCGGTTCCAGGTAGAACCACAGATTACTCCAATTTCCTAGACCAAAGTGCGACAATGCTTCTCAACTCCCACAGGTGCGTAATGAGAAAATGGTTATTCAGTTATCCAGTCATTTCCATCAAACTTGGTCCTGGTGAGCAAGATCCAAAACTGTTACTATCAAGAACAAGTTGAAATTGAGAGTCTGTCAGACCCGGTTTAGTAGTCATTGATGCCTTCCGGGCCTCAAACCAACAGATTTACTGGCCAATAGGCCCATTTTACCTTTGTGTTTGATTTTAAATAAGGAACAGGAACATGAAGCAGAGAAAGAGGATATCAGCTGGTCCAGGAGACAGAAGGAGAAACAAAGATATACCGTATGGAGCGTGCTTCAAAAGCATTTTTCTCAAAAGCAGCTAGACTTGAGAGTATCTTTTAGTATAGCATGCAGAAGGAACATGCACATGCATTACATATTGCTGTGGGATCAGAGATGAGCAAACATTCAGACCAGCGACCGTGCATGGGCACAACAGTGAAGTTAGATTGGGCATCACAGCGTTTGCACTGGGAGAGGTGCCCAGTCTGTGGGCAGCAAAAGGAATGGAATCCTGAGAGTCTATCGCTGCCCTGGCATCGCTGCCCCTTCAAATTGCAGCACCTGCCACAGGTGGTGTTACTCCAGTCTGCATTTACACGGTGCAAAAGGAGGATTCATTTGAGACTTACCTCATGAGTGAAAAAGACTTGCCTCTATAATAGCGCCTTTCACAGCCTTGGGACAATCCCCAAATCCTTTACAACCACAATGTACAGTTGAACCGGAATCGCCATTGTGAAGTGAGAAACACAGGAATCAATTTGTATGCAGAAAGCTCCCTCAGTGTGATGATAACCTGACATTCAATTCATGTAATGTTGGTTCAGGTCAGCACAGAGAAATCCCACACTCTTCTTTGGAATAGTGCCAAGGGATCATGTACATCCATCTGAAGGGGGAAGTTTTATTTTAATTCATTCACAAGATGTGGGTGCTATTGGCTGGGCCAGTCATTGGCTTTCCCTCATTGCTCAGAGATCAGTTAAGAGTAAACCACATTTGCTGTGTTGTTTGGAGTCAGAGTCAGACCAGCTGAGGGTAGTAGTTTCCCCTTCCTGAAGGGCATTAATGAACAGAATGGGATCGCCCCCATCAATCATTTAGAATACCTACAGTGTGGAAGCTGGCCATTCAGCCCATTGAGTTCACACCAGCCCACCAAAGAGCATCCAACCCAGACCCATCCCCGAACCCTGCATTTCCCACGGCCAATCCACCTAACCTGTGCATCTTTGGACTGTGGGAGGAAACTGGAGCACCCGGAGGAAAACCATGCAGACATGGGGAGAATGTGCAAACTCCAGAGAGACAGTCACCCGAGGGTGGAATTGAACCTGGGTCCCTGGCGCTGTGAGGCAGCGGTGCTAACCACTGAGCCACTGTGGCCATCATTAGCTCTTTCATCCCATCTCTCCTATGGTGGGATTCGAACCCAGGTTCCCAGACCATTCCTTGGGCCTGTGGATTAATTGGCTAGTGATAATACCACTAGGCCATGACCTCCCTTTGTGGGATTACCCATTTCAACGCCTTACCTGAAAGGAACCTCCGACAATGCAGCACTCCCTTACTCCAGCATCAGGAATGCCAAGAGAGCAGAGCAAGGTCATGTTCTAAATCATATTTGTTTCAGTCAGGCTGGAAATTCCTGAATTGAATGCTGGAAATGACCACCTACCTGTTCATTAGGCAAACCAATGGGCGCAACAATCAGAAGGCACTCGTTGTACAATACGAGGACAGGAAATCCATTTCCACCTTGTCCTGTCTCGGGGAAATCCTGGACCCCGTGCATTCAGCTTGCACAAATGTTTGTTTCCCTTCACTAAGTGAAAGAAGCTTCTGCCACAGTTGTTCTTGTCAATACTTGACTTCAGTTGGAAGGTTGAAGGTCATGCAAGGAGAAATTGGAAACTGCTGGCTTGTGTCTCATCGATTTGGAAAGATTTCCACGCAACCTTGAACAGCTGCGCTGCAGCTCCGCTGAGCTCAGTCTCCTGAGAATCCAGAGTGGAGATACCAGTCTTCACTGAGTCACTATTTCCCCGAAGTGATGGTTCAATGAGTAATAATTCCAGACACCTCATGGTGATGGGTTCACAAAGATCTCATCCTGCTCTGTGCTGGATGACGTTATCCAATTTACTGCTGCCCCAGGAGGCAAGGAGGACTTGGCTTTGAACTCCCCTCCAGAAACTTGAGAACACAATCCTAATGGGCCTCTCAGTGCAATACTGAGGGAGTGCCACAGTGCCAGAGGTGCCATCGGTCAGATGAGACTTTTAAACCGAGACTTGGACTGCCAGCTCAGATGGACATAAAGATTCCGTGGCACCGTTGCGGAGAGGAGTAGGAGAGTGATCCCTGGCTTCAGACCAATACTTATCCCTACATCAGCATCACAAGGACTGAATGTCTGGTCATTATGATTACTCATGGGAGCTTGCTGTGCACAAGCTGTGTTTCCTAAATCCAAGCAGTGGGTAAACTTTGAAGGTATTTCATTGGCTTTGAGAATACTGGAATACCGTTGAAAGACAGGTAAATTGACCCAGGCCCCCAAATCTTTGAGTTCACCTTTCTTTGATGCTTGCCAAGAACAGATCATTAAAGAATAGCTTAATTCAGAAATTTAATTTCTATTGTGCGCGTGACGTGCGAAGGGAATAGTTTGTACTGGTCGGTGAGTGGCTTATCTAGATGTCAGTGAGATTGTCGTCTCTTTTGGGATGAGGATGACTCTTGCTCATGGTAAAAACTTGCTGGTGGAGAATTTTAACGTGGGGAGGCTGTTGAGTCACAACGCCCACACAGGTGACTTTCCCACTCTTCCCACCCATCACAGGAACATCAGATGGATCTACAGATTAACAATCAACATGATTGGCCGTGTGGTGACCCTTCCCCCTGGCCACGAAGACCAGATTGGGGACCAATTGCAACGCACTATTCCACAAGACCTCTTGACAATGTTATAGTTCAGATTTCTACACAGGGTAGTGGCGTGTGGGTCTTGATGTGTGAAAATCTCAAGTAGAGAATAGCTGTCGCGTGTCTTATAGTGCAGGAGATGTTAAGATCATTTCTTGAATTGAATGTGAATTGATGCGTACCCGTTAAGACACTCTGATATGCTCCACTCCATTAGGTGTCTGCCCTTACAGAGGTCAAAGTTTCATCGGGAACTTTGAGTATTTCATCCAAACAGTCATTCTTCATCAAACCCCCAAGTCTGGCAGCAGAGCATTAGGAGAAAATTGAACCAGGAAGGGTGTCACATCTGAGGTAGTAGGAACTGCCGATTCTGGAGAATCTGAGATAACAAGGTGTAGAGCTGGATGAACACAGCAGGTCAAGCAGCGTCAGAGGAGCAGGAAAGCTAACGTTTCAGGTCTGGACTCTTCTTCAGAAAGTCACATCTGACTTCTTGCTTCCCTTAACTTTGTGCGTTTACATATAATCATTCTTGGGGCATTGTTGTCTTTGGCAACACTGGCATTTAATGTCCTGCAGATGAGGTAGTGAGCCACCTTCTCAACTGAATGTAATCTCGCACGGTTGGACAGGAATCTGCAGTATTTCTGACGTAGCGGTGATTTAAGGACCAGCCAAAAGATTTCGGAGAAAGATTGGTGTGTGACACGGAGAGCTCGGATGTGGGTGGTGATCCCCAGGCCGCTCGTGGGCTAAGAAGAGCTAGGCTTGCTTTGGAGTTGAAATTTTCGGACAGCCCTCGATGGTGTGAACGCTGACTGAATTTCCTCGTCAAAGAGATAAGAAATTGAAACTGGAAGAGGTCAATACTGTCGGCCAAGGCTTCTCTGTTATTCAGTGAGATCAGAACTGAATGTTTACATTGATCCCACTCCCCCCCCATTAACCAGCGATATAGGAGCCATCTTGAAGCTGCAGTTATAGCCTTGCCGAGCTAATGTGATTGGACAGTATGAGTAATGCTATAGTAAACATCAGGCCCACAGCCCTGATTTTAGACCAAGGGAAATCGGAATGACCACATTCTATACTGAAGATGAGTCCCCAGTGATTGGCCTTGTCCATTCTGTCTGCAACATCTAATTCACCAGACCCGAAACGTTAACTCTGATTTCTTCTCTTCACAGATGCTGCCAGACCTGCTGAGCTTTTCCAGCAACTTCTGTTTTTGCTCCTGATTTACAGCATCCGCAGTTCTTTTGGTTTTTATCCATGTCAGAAGGTGGTTTTCAAGCTGAAATATTTTGGAAACCTAAACCCTTTCAACATTTTGAAACGGGATTGGACATTTCTACACCCACTCTTCTGTGATTCTCCTCTGAGCCATTGACCAAGACTTGCATTTCACAGAACCACGGGAATGTTACTGGAGGCCATTCAGCCCATCAAGCTCTGCAAACAGGCTCCCTTACTGACTGCCAATCCATTACTTTGTCTCCATACACTTGTACATAGTTTCTATCCAAATAATCATCCAATGCCCCTGTTGAACGCTTCAGTCGAACCGGACTTCACCACTTTTCTAGGCAGTGCATTCCAGACCCTAACCACTCGCTGGGTGACAAGGCTTTTCCACAAGCCATCCTTGCTTCTTTTCAACATCATTTTAAACCTATGCCCTCTCGCTCTTGTTCCTTTCCTGAGTGAGATTTCCTGACCATTAGATGCTTCAAAACAATGTTATGGACCAGACCAGACCCCATCAAAACTGTTTTAGGAAGGTAGCCTAAGCCTTAACTTTTTCTTATTTTGAAGGAAAATGTAAAGTGCCAATTCCAGATGTAATGCTACTGGTCAAACTACTCGACGTTAAGCAAAACACTATGGTTAAAGTACAAGTAAAGGAAGAGGAATTTAGAATAATTTAACTCTATTGAAAATGAAACAGAATAATGGATATAGTAACTCTTACTAATTAACTGTTCCAATATACTGACATCCCATAAACACACCCCTTGGCAAAAAAGGAAAATTCAGGCGCAAATTCTCACATGCAGTTCTCCAATCCAGGAGGAAAAAAACATCAAGAGAAAATTCAGAGAGAGTAGCAGCCAGGAAACATTCACTGAAGCTTCAAACTCTGTTAAGACCCCAGTAGCTTCTGATTGCTACTCAAAAATCCTGACGTGTGACAGCTGCCGAGATCCATTCTGGCTGCATTGAGAAAAAAACCCAAGGCCTCCCAAGCTGTTTACTGAAGTGGTATTTGGTAGCCAACTCTACACCCCTTGTTCAATCTCTCTCTTGAAATAAACCAGGTCAAAATAACCTCTTAAAGGCCAAAGCATTGTCATAACAACCAATGAAGGATTTTTGGAGGTTTGGTCACTGTGGTCGCATAGGAAAAACAGCAGTTAATTTGCACTCAGCAAGTTCCCGCAAGTGTGATTGTGACCAGGTAATCTGTTTTTGGGATGTTGACTGAGGGATAACTGTTGGTTTAGACACCAGGGAAATTCTTTTCACAACAACAAACACAAAAACAAAGTTGCTGGAAAAGCTCAGCAGGTCTGGTAGCATCTGTGAAGGAAAAAACAGAGTTAACGTTTCGGGTCCGGTGACCCTTCCTCAGAACGGGGCAAGAAGGAAGATTGAAACGGAAATCCCGTCAGAGAGAGGAGCAGAATTTCTTCAAGGTGGGCATGCCTGGAAGAGATGTGGCAGTGAGTTAAATACTCAATAAAAACCGAAAGAACTGCAGATGCTGTAAATCAGGAACAAAAACAGAAGTTGCTGGAAACGCTCAGCAGGTCTGGCAGCATCTGTGAAGAAGAAAATAGAGTTAACGTTTCGGATCCGGTGACCCTTCCTCAGAACAGGAAATTCCTTTGCCGTTCTTCAGTATAAAGCTTTGGGATGTTTGGCATCGACCTGAGGGACAAGTGGGTCCTTGTTTCAACATCCCATCCAAAATTCAGCATCTCTGGCAGGGCAGCACACCCTCAGTACAGTACAGCGATGGAGGGTCAAGCCTTGATTTTGATGCTCAAATCCTGGATAGAACTTAAACAGGCAAACTTCTGGTTTCTAATTCCCAGCTATACACAAGCTCTTTGCTGTAAAAGATGTTTGTAATATAAATTTAGAACTATGCTCAACCTGATCCAAAAAGTGTAGTGATGGAGGAGAATGGAATTAAGAAGCAATTAAACATTGTCTTTCCATCTTGCATATTTTCACTGACGATTACCAAATGGAGTGAGAATAAGATCCTTTCTTCAGAAAGAATGCCAAGTTGTTCAACAACACTTGGAACGTGCTCCTGATTGATATCCTTTATCTTTATTCCCAACACACTCGATTTATTTGACATCTTCCAGAACTAAATAAAGACACATGAGCCTTTTTTTCACATTGAGGAGACAGATAAACGCTCTCCTGCATGACCCAGGTCTGACTCACTCACTCACACAGGAAGCTATCCTGCTGTTCCATGTTTGCCAATTGGACACAGTGAGGCTTTTGACACAATATCACTTCCCAGACAAAACTGGACTGGGCTGACATCAGAATCACCGAATTGTTATAGGAGGAGGTGACCATTCAGCCCATTGTGTCTGCACTGCCTCATCAAACAAGCAACATTATCTTGTGCCAATCTCCTGCCTTGTCCCTGTAACCTTACACATTATTTCTATTCAAAATAATTGTCTGATAGCCTCCTGAATGCCTCCACCATCTTCCAAGAAGTGCATTCCATAACCTAATTACTCACTCTGTGACAAAGATATTTCTCGCATCATATTTGTCCCTTTTGCCAATCACTTTAGATTAGAGTTGCTACAGTGTGGAAGCAAGCCATTTGGCCCATTGAGTCTATACTAACCCTGCAAAGGGCTTCCCACCCAGACCCACTCCCCTATCCCTATCCCCCTGCATTTCCCATGGCTAACCCACCCAGCCTGCACATCCCTGGACACTAGGAACAATTTAGCATGGCCAATCCACCTAACCTGCACATCTTGGGACTCTGGGTGGAAACCGGAGCACCCGGAGGAAACCCACAGACACAGGGAGAATGTGCAAACTCCACACAGACAGTTGCCTGAGGATGGAATCAAACCCATGTCCCTGGCGGTGTGAGGCAGCAGTGCTAACCACTGAGCCACCGTGCCAACTTAAAACTACCGCATCTCATTCTTGTACCATTCAGGAGTGGGAACGGTTTCTCCCTATCTTTGTATTGAACCTGATCAATCTATCCTCACAGGGAAGTTTCTCATTCCTAGAACCATTCTTGTAACTCACTTCTGCACTCTCTCCAATGCCCACAATTGTACACAGTACTCCAGCCAAGGACTAACAAGATGTGTTTTATACAAGTTCAGCGTCACCTCCTTATTCTTCTGCTGTACATAATGCCTGGGATATTGAAGCTTTCTGTCCTGCTCTCTGCAGTTGGCCTGCCACCAGGAAGTGAAGCTAAGGTCAGGTTCCAGGCTCCCCATTAGGGTTGGTGTGGAGTAGACTCATTCGCCCTCACAGTGTGGGACGAGATGTCACACTGAGGACCTGCCTGCATGCAGAGACGGGAAGAACTGTGGAAAATAGGAAGACAAGTAGCTCATAACTTTCAGACAAAGCCCTGCCTGGCCTATCAGGTGGGGCTAATGAAGCCCAAGGGACTATTTTGAATAAGAGCAGGGAGTTATCTTCAGTATTCTGGCCAATGTTTCTCCTTCAGTCAGCATTCTTAGACACCCATTAACTGGTCATTCATCATATGGCACGATAAGGAAACTGGTGTCACATGTCATATGGTGAATAAACATTTTATAACCTTGAAGAAGAACCATATCAGACTCAAAACATTAACTCTGTTTATCTCTCCATTGAGAGAGACCTGCCAGACCTGTTGAGTTTCTTCAGAACTTTCTATCTTTACCTCAGTTTTCTAGCATCCACGGTATTTTGCTTTTATTTTATAACCCATTGCTATCTTACCACCTTAACTATTAATGGTCAAAAAATCCTAAAATACACCCAGAGTCTCTCTCTCCATAACTATGCCCATTATCCCTCAGTACAGTGAGGAGTTATCAGCTTGGTGGTAGAAAATGGATGGGTTTTGTACAGTATTGTCCAATTTGATTTTGACATGACAGCAAGGTGGGGAAATGATTGGTACTTTCATCAGTTGATTTCTGTGCATTCTAGAGGAACTACACAGCACTTACAAAAGAACAGGCCTCAGTCCCATTCCATCATTCAGTGGCGTTCTGGTTGATCTGGGACCTAATTTGCATCACCACCATTTTCCCTTCTCCCAGAATTAAAATGAGATTCTAAAATGGTGGACTGACAATAGCACGGATCTTGCAGCTGCTCCTGAGATTGTAGGCTAATTTACACATTTACTTCTAGATTTCTTACATCTATTACATTTAAGAGACATTTGTATAAGTACATGAATAAGAAATGTTTGGAGGGATATGGGCCAAGGGCAGGCAGGTGGGACTAGTACAGTTTGGGATTATGGTTGGCATGGACTAGTTGGACCGAAGGGTCTGTTTCTGTGCTATATGACTCTATGACTCTATGACATTGCTGTTTGTGGGATCTTGCTGTGTGCATTTTCCTGTATTATAGCAGGGTCAGCACTTCAAAATACATCTTTGACCGTAAAACACATTAGATAATTCTGTGACTGTGATAGGTGCCATTTTATTTATTTATTTCTCTCTTGCTCTCTCTCCCTGCCTCTCTTTTTCTCTCTCCCTCTCTATCTTTCTCTCTCTCTCGGCCTTTCTTTCAATCTCGGCCCTTCCCAGTCTTCCTTCCTTCCTGTCTTCTTTGTCTACTTGTTTGTTTGTTTGTCTCTTTCTTGATGCTTTTTGGAAGGTTGATGGACCAAATGGCCTCTTTCTGCACTGTAGGGACCCTATGGGCAGGAGTGCCACATTGAAGGTTAGGGTTTGTCAGGGTCAGTGCTAGCCTCTCCCCTCTGTTACCTCTTGCTCACTAACTCTGCTACTGCACCCACCTCTCATCAAGGCTCACAATCTATCACTGTCATTAGCCCATGTAACATCTTCCCTTACTCACTCTCATCACCCGACCCTCCCCATATCCCTACAAACGGCTAACCCCTCCTGTCCTCAGCACTTTTCTACTCACTCACTCAAGTCTGCTCGCCACCTTTCCTGCCAGTCGTAGGAGCAACCCCCCCACCCCGTGACTGACCATAGTGACCCTCGACTGGTCGTTGCTTCCAGACGTGACTCAACGGAAAAAAACCCTGAAAGAACTGCAGCTGCTGGAAATCAGAAGCAAAAGCAGAAATTGCACGAGAAACTCAGCAAGTCTGGCAACATCTGTGGAGAGAGAAACAGTTAACATTTCAGAATGTAACCCTTCTTCGGAATTCCTTCAGACAAGTGCTTGCCTGTGTTTAAAAGGCGAGGTAGAGATACTGTGAGTATGCACCAAGTGAGTGAGCACAGTGAGAGCAAGTGAAGAGCCCAGTGCAGTACCCCGTCCTGATGTATGAGGTGGGTGCCAGTCCCTACGCACAAATGGCCTGGCATTACAATGTAAGGTGTCGGGGAGCTGGAAAGTGCATTATTAAAGAGCTGAATTGTTGTAAGAGCTAACAAGGTGCAGGGCTGGATGAACACAGCAGGCCAAGCAGCATCATAGGAGCAGAGAGGCTGACGTTTCGGGCCTAGACCCTTCATCAGAAGGGTTAGGGTTAGGGT
>NC_063355.1:40070114-40085090 GCF_021869965.1 Rhincodon typus | reverse complement strand
GTTAGGGTTAGGGTTAGGGTTAGGGCCCTGACCCTAACCCTAACCCTTCTGATGAAGGGTCTAGGCCCGAAACGTCAGCCTCTCTGCTCCTATGATGCTGCTTGGCCTGCTGTGTTCATCCAGCCCTGCACCTTGTTGTCCCAGATTCTCCAGCATCTGCAGTTCCTACTATCTCTTGTTGTAAGAGCTGGTCATTTAATCCATACAGACATTTGAAGGCTTTAATAGAATAGATTTTAAATTGAGATATATATGTGGGACAAAAGGGCTAGAAAGACTTATTAAAAGGCTAAGCTAAGGTAGATGAAATTGGAAAGAGGTGTGTATGGAGTATCAATACCAGCAGATGCTTGTAGGGTGGCATGGTGGCTCAATGTTTGCATGTTCTCCCTGTGTCTGCCTGGGTTTCCTTCGGGTGCTCCGGTTTCCTCCCACAGTCCAAACATGTACAGGTTAGGTGGGGGTTGGCCATGCTAAATTGCTCATTGTGTCCAGGGATTTGTGGGTTAGCCATGAGAAATGCAGGGTTACAAGGATAGGGTGGGGGGGGCGGGGCAACGGATCTGGGTGGGCTGCTCTTCGGTCGGTGTGGACCCAATGGGCCGAATGGCCTGCTTCCACACTGTAGGGGTTCAACGATTCTATGGCTGAATGGTGTCTTTCTGCACTGCCGAGCTGGCACACAGTGCTGGACTGAGCTGTGTAGTACTGCATTCTGTCAATAGAACTTCGCAGTCAGGTTTTGGGGAAAACATTGGCAAGTTTAAAATGGAGGGAGAGTACCAATGAAAGGCAGCTGATGGGCCAAATGGCCTCCTTCTGTGCTCTTCAGGTTCCATGCTGCTATAGAAGAAACAAGCCAATCAAAATTTCAAAGATGTGCAGTAAACATTCTGCTCCTTTAGTCTTTGTATCCATAGCGTCAGATATTGAATTTCCAGCTTAGCAGATACTTCAGTCTTGTCCTCGCTGTTCTTTGGCGTTTGCTGATGTCTTTGCCAAATCTCCAATTAGCCAGTTTTATTTAAAGGTTTTCCAGTGCGTCATTGTGTACACAACTTTACAATGGGAGCATTGTCGGATGTTGCTTGTGTATGGGGTGGTTTTTCTGTCTGTTATCAGTGATACTGAGAACTGCAGTTCCCAGGAACTGCCTGACCCCTAGACACCTAACCACAGCTGAAGCCTTGCTAGTGTGAGATTGAAGGGGGTTGGAGCTTTGCAAATAAGGGGGCAGCAGATGGTCTCCACTGCGGACACCACAGTGATGTAGAATCATAGAATGGTACAGAAACAGGCCATTCAGTCCACTGTGTCCATGCAGACTCCCTACAATGTGCATCAATATATGGCTTTCCACCAGCCATGGACACTTCATGATGCTCTCCAGCCAATGCAAAACTTACTGAAGTGTAGTCACTACTGTAATGTAGGAAGCAAAGCAACTGCACAGACAGAAATATGATTACAAGCATGTAATCTGTTTAGAGTCATGAACATTGGCCTGGACACAATTCATAGAACCCTTGCAGTGCTGAAAGAGGCCAGTCAGCCCATCAAGTCTGCACCAATAGCATCTTCTACCTCCATAGCTACCATAAATAACCCACCCTGCCAATTTAGCATGGCCAATCCACCTAACCTATACATCTTTGGACTGTGAGAAAAAGCCCACACAGATGGCCACCTGAGGATAGAATCAAACCTGGGTCCCTAGTGCTGTGAAGCAGCAGTGCTAACCACTGAGCCACCATGCTACCCTATGCCTTTGCTTTTCTTCTAAATAGTGGTTTCCCATTCACAGCACAGACAGGCAGCATCTAATGTTTACATCCGATCTAAAAGGCTGCATCATTCCTGGAGTGCAGTGCTCCCTCAGTACTGCACTGGAGTACCACCCTGGATCATTTCTCTGTGAGTGCCGGAGTGGGACTGGCACCTTGTGACCTTGAGGTGAGAATGGTATCAATTCAGCCACAGCTGGACTGGGCCTTTGACTAAACTGATTCCGTTGATGGGCAGCGAAAGCAGCTGCAGTGAGATGAGCAGACTTTTATCATTCATTGTTTCACTAAGAAGATAAATTAAGATGATTTTGGAGGTTATTTATATTGTAATTACTGCTGTCCTTGCTGTGAGAGCTGAAATTAAATCAATGTTATACCCTCGGGGCAATGGAAGTGATGGGAATTACAGTTGACAACAGTAAGTCAAGTTAATTTCATTTCCTCTCCACCCCTCGTATTAATTCTCCATTCATTCATTGTCTCTTAAGAATTAAGGTTTTTTTCAAACTTGTGCTTTGTTTAGCCTAGCTATAAGGTGGACCAGTTCCATAAAACTTTGTAGGGACTGCAGATATGGTCAAGACTGTGTTTTATAAAAGGACCTTTGGGAGTGCAACCAGAAACACTGGAAGCTGGAACGTGAGGAATGAAATAGGATACACATTGAGTGCATTCTGTGTACTAATCATTCTCATGTCTTCATTGTTAAGGAAGATCAATCTGCAAAGACGGAATGGGTAAAAATCTGTTCCATCCTTCCCCACCTCTAAAATGCTCCTTAAAATCTATCCTAATGAATGCTGAGAAAAGCAGCATTTTGTTGAAGCTGTTGAATTTGCACTAATCAGGGCAATTCTTTCTTTTTCTTGCAGCTTATTCCTCAGGGTATTGCCTTGATCAATCACAGTTAAATTGAAGTTTAAACAAAGCATGGCAGTTAATTGTCAGTCATCATCTAACTGGCGCATTCCCCACAGTACTGCCTCTACCAACCAGAGTCCACTTTTTAGCCAATCAGCACTTTCTTCTCATCCAATATGAACATGCTGTTTCCCCTTTACTTTAGGATTCCTTGTGAATTGTCCTCATGACAAGAGGATGAAAAGCTTTGACAAAATGTTTCCTTTTTCCAGAAATGTCCAAATTCTGCACTATCGAGCAACTATTTGTAAAACCTATCCATTTGAATAAGCTTCTTGCCCACCTTCCCTAATCTCACCTCATGTGGTTCATTGTCAAATCTTGTTCCTTTTAAGTCCCTTCAGTCATATTGTTACAGTGGAGCGGCATGGTGGCTCAGTGGTTAGCACTACTGCCTCACAGCACCAGGGACCCAGGTTCAATTCCATCCTTGAGCCACAGTCTGTGTGGAGTTTGCACATTCTCCTTGTGTTTGTGTGGGTTTTCTCTGGGTGCTCCAGTTTCCTCCCACAATCCGAAGATGTGCAGGCTAAGAGGGTTGGCCATGCTAAATTGTCCAAAGGGTCTGGTGTGGATTTGTTGGGCCAAAGGGCCTGTTTCCATACTGTAGGAATTCTATACATGTTGTTGTTGCATTATTCCTTTGCTGTTTATGGGAACTTGCTATGTGCGACTTGATGGCTGTGTTCCCCACATTCTCATAGTGATTACAATTCAAAAAGTTATTAGCTGACTGCAAAGTGCTTTGGGATATGTGGCACCTGTTAAAGGTGCTCAAAAAATGCAGCATCATCCTTGTCTTTCTTTTAAATAGAGTCTGCTGAATCTCCCACAATAACGGCAGATTGGATTATAAGAGATTTTCGATCTGGGCTCTGGCAGAATCCAGTATTAACAGCACAGGGAGTAGATACTAACAAACTATGTGTGCCACTACCCGCGCTACAGCCTTGGCTCAATGAGTCGCATTCTAATCGCTGACTCAGGAGGTTGTGAATTGAAGTCTCAGTCTAGCACCTCTAACAAGAAACCCAAGAAAGCACAACAACACCTCTACTTCCTCAGGAGGCTAAGGAAATTCAGCATTGTCTGCAAAGACTCTTACCAATTTTTATAGATGCACCGTATAAAGCATTCCATCTGGATGTATCACAGCTTGGTACAGCAACTGCTGTGTCCAGGACCATAAGAAACGACATAGAACATAGAACATAGAACATAGAACATAGAACATAGAACATAGAACATTACAGCGCAGTACAGGCCCTTCGGCCCTCGATGTTGCGCCGACCTGTGAAACCAATCTGAAGCCCATCTAACCTAAACTATTCCATTATCATCCATATGTTTATCCAATGACCATTTAAATGCCCTTAAAGTTGGCGAGTCTACTACTTTTGCAGGCAGGGCATTCCACGCCCTTACTACTCTCTGAGTAAAGAACCTACCTCTGACATCTGTCCTATATCTATCACCCCTCAATTTAAAGCTACGTCCCCTCGTGCTAGCCATCACCATCTGAGGAAAAAGGCCCCCATTGTCCACCCTATCTAATCCTCTGATCATCTTGTATGTCTCTATTAAGTCACCTCTTAACCTTCTTCTCTCTAACGAAAACAGCCTCAAGTCCCTCAGCCTTTCCTCATAAGACCTTCCCTCCATCCCAGGCAACATCCTGGTAAATCTCCTCTGCACCCTTTCCAATGCTTCCACATCCTTCCTATAATGCGGTGACCAGAACTGTACGCAATACTCCAAGTGCGGCCGCACCAGAGTTTTGTACAGCTGCAACATGACCTCATGGCTCCGAAACTCAATCCCTCTACCAATAAAACCTAACATACTGTACGCCTTCTTAACAACGCTATCAACCTGGGTGGCAACTTTCAGTGATCTATGCACATGGACACCGAGATCTCTCTGCTCATCCACACTACCAAGAATCTTACCATTAGCCCAGAACTCTGTATTCCTGTTACTCCTTCCAAAGTGAATCACCTCACACTTTTCCGCATTAAACTCCATTTGCCACCTCTCAGCCCAGCTCTGCAGCTTATCTATGTCCCTCTGTAACCTGCAACATCCTTCTGCACTATCCACAACTCCACCAACTTTGGTGTCATCCGCAAATTTACTAACCCATCCTTCTACGCCCTCATCCAGGTCATTTATAAAAATGACAAACAGCAGTGGCCCCAAAACAGATCCTTGAGGTACACCACTAGTAACTGAGAGTTATTAACATGACCAGTCCAAGCTGACCTTCCATCCATTAACTCCATCTATACTTCTCGCTGCCTCGGAAAGGCAGCCAACATCATCAAAGACCGCTCTCACCCTGGTTATAATCTCTCTCACGGGCAGGGGATACCAGAGTTTAAACACACACACCAACAGTTCCAAGAGCATCTTCTTCCCCACTGTTGAATGGACCTCTCAAGTTTCAAATTTAACTTTGATCTTGCTCTTTATGCACTTTCTCTGCAGCTGTAACTTTGTATTCTTTGCTCTGTTCCATTACCCTAACGCACTCGTATTGTATGATGTTCCTGTACTGCATGCAAAACATTTCACTTTACCTAGGTACTCATGACAATAATAAATCAAACCAATCTCAGTGAGTGTTGGGCGGGAGGTGGTGGTAATGTTGCTGGGTACTACTGTAGAGGCACAGGTTACTGTTGTGCAGGTCCAGATTCCACCACGATAGCTCATGGTGCTGAAGGTCAACGAATGCACCTGGATTGGGAGAACCACTCTCAGTAACAACGACCACAATTTATAATTGACAAAAACCCACCTGGTTCTCCACGCTTACTTCTTCAACTGTGAACCTAACCCTCCCTCTACTGACCCCTTCTCCCGCTTCCAACACACCCCCACCTCCTGGACACCACCCCAAGGCCTCCTACCCTCCCTCGACCTCTTAATCTCCAACTGCTGTAGAGACATCAATCGCCTCAACCTCTCCACCCCTCTCACCCACTTCAACCTCTCCCCCGCAGAACGTGTAGCCCTCCGCTCCCTCCGCTCCAATCCCAACTTCACCATAAAACCCGCGGACAAGGGAGGCGCAGTTGTAGTATGGCGCACTGACCTCTACATCGCCGAGGCCAGGCACCAACTCTCCGACACCCGCTCCTACCGCCCCCTTGATCATGACCCCACCCCCGAGCACCAAACCATCATCTCCCAAACCATCCACAACCTCATCACCTCAGGTGACCTCCCACCCACGGCCTCCAACCTCATCGTTCCCCAACCCCGCACCGTCCGCTTCTATCTCCTTCCCAAAATCCACAAACCTGAATGCCCTGGTCGACCCATTGTCTCCGCCTGCTCCTGCCCCACCGAACTGATCTCCAACTATCTGGACTCTCCAACTATTTTCTCCCCCTTGGTCCAGGAACTCCCTACCTATGTCCGTGACACCACCCACACCCTCCACCTCCTCCAGAACTTCCAATTCCCCAGTCCCCAACACCTCATCTTTACCATGGACGTCCAGTCCCTCTACACCTGCATTCCCCATGCAGATGGCCTAAAGGCCCTCTGCTTCTTCCTGTCCCGCAGGCCCGACCAGTCCCCCTCCACTGACACCCTCATCCGCTTAGCCGAACTCGTCCTCACACTCAACAACTTCTCTTTCAATTCCTCCCACTTCCTACAGACAAAGGGGATGGCCATGGGTACCCGCATGGGCCCAAGCTATGCCAGCCTCTTTGTAGGTTACGTGGAACAATCCCTCTTCCGAAGCTACACTGGCCCTATCCTCCACCTCTTCCTCCGTTACATTGATGACTGTATCGGCACCGCCTCGTGCTCCCACGAGGAGCTCGAACAGTTCATCCACTTCACCAACACTTTCCACCCCAACCTTAAGTTTACCTGGACCATCTCTGATACCTCTCTCCCCTTCCTGGACCTCTCTGTCTCCATCTCGGGCAACCACCTAGAAACTGATATTCATTTCAAGCCCACTGACTCCCACAGCTACCTAGAATACTCCTCCTCCCACCCACCTTGCTGCAAAAATGCTATCCCCTATTCCCAATTCCTTCGCCTCCGCCGCATCTGCTCCCAGGATGAGGCATTCCACTCCCGTACATCTCAGTTGTCCTCGTTTTTCAAGGACCGTAACTTCCCCTCCTCGGTGGTCGAGAACGCCCTCAACCGTGTCTCCCACATCTCCCGCACCTCATCCCTCACACCCCGTCCACGCAATAAAAACCAAAAAAGAATCCCCCTCGTCCTCACGTACCACCCCACCAACCTCCGGATCCAACGCATCATCCTCCGACACTTCCGCCATCTGCAATCCGACCCCACCACCAAAGACATCTTTCCCTCCCCACCTTTATCTGCTTTCCGGAGGGACAACTCTCTCCGTGACTCCCTTGTCCGCTCCACACTCCCCTCCAGCTCCACCACACCCGGCACTTTTCCCTGCAACCGCAGGAAGTGCTACACCTGCCCCCATACCTCCTCCCTCACCCCCATCCCAGGCCCCAAGAAGACTTTCCACATCAAGCAGATGTTCACCTGCACATCTGCCTATGTGGTATACTGCATCCGCTGTACCCGTTGTGGCCTCCTCTACATCGGGGAAAGCAAGCGGAGGCTCGGGGACCGCTTTGCAGAACACCTACGCTCGGTTCGCAATAAACAACTGCACCTCCCAATCGCAAACCATTTCAACTCCCCCTCCCATTCCTCAGACGACATGTCCATCCTGGGCCTCCTGCAGTGCCACAACGATGCCACCCGAAGGTTGCAGGAACAGCAACTCATATTCCGCTTGGGAACCCTGCAGCCCAATGGTATCAATGTGGATTTCACAAGCTTCAAAATCTCCCCTCCCCCCACCGCATCCCAAAACCAGTCCAGCTCGTCCCTGCCTCCCTAATCTGTTCTTCCTCCCACCTATCCCCTCCTCCCACCACAAGCCGCACCTCCATCTCCTACCGACCAACCTCATCCTGCCCCCTTGACCTGTCCGTCCTCCCTGGACTGACCTATCCCCTTCCTAACTCCCTACCTACACTCACCTTTACTGGCTCCATCCCCGCCTCTTCGATCTGTTTGTTTCCTCTCCACCCATCCTCTCCTCGATCCCTCTTCTATCTGCCTCCCACTCTCTCCCTATTTATTTCAGAACCCCCTTCCCCTTCCCCTTTTCTGAAGAAGGGTCTAGGCCCGAAACGTCAGCTTTCCTGCTCCTATGATGCTGCTTGGCCTGCTGTGTTCATCCAGCTCTGCACCTTGTTGTCTCGGATTCTCCAGCATCTGCAGTTCTTACTATCTCTGGTTCACTAATGTCCACTTTATTTAAGACAATCTGCTGCTTTTGAGTGGAGGTTCTTCCCTCTCAATAGTGAGTGACTTGTAACTGCCCATGGAAATGGCTTTAGCAAACTACTCAGTTTAAGGGCCATTGGGAATGAGCCACAAATACTGGACTTATCAGTGATGCCCACATTTCCTGATTGGATGAGCAAACGCTGAGGGAGTGCGACACTGTCAGATGTGGCATTTTGCAGATGAACTAACCAAGACTGTGCCCACCCTCTCAGGCACACGTGAAGGTGCTATTTCACAGAAACTGGGGGAAATTCCCCCCTATGCCTTGGCCAATATTTATCCCTTCACCAACATCACTAAAAACAAGGGTTGTCTGATTATTTATTACATCACTCTTTATGGGAGCTTGCTGCGTGTAATTTGGCTATGGTTTTTCAGTTACAACACTCCAACTGCACATCATTGGCTGTAAAGTGGTTAGGGATCTCCTGAGGTACCAGTCCATTTTACTCCTAGACGATTACATACAATCTGCCAAGCTCATATAACGTACAGAGCAGAAATTATGGACATCTGTTAAAAAGACTTTCAGAATCTGGATTATTTTGATAGAGGAGCTGAAAACAATTTTCGATGAATTTATTTTTGACATATAATTGTTGATATGATTTACTGTATAATTATACTATAATTTCAACTGTACAGCTGGAAGCAGATTACACACAGTCCTTTCAGGTGCTCACCAAAATGCACCTCAAACCCATAACATTTTAAGGAAAAATATGTTAAATTGCTGGAGCCAGAACCCTACATAAGATATGCAGCAGCGCTCAAATATTGTTTGATTTTGCAATTCAAGTTTTGCAATTGAAGATGCCAACCCTGCCTTGCCCAGAATGGAAGATTCAAGTACAGTGCTTTGAAAAAGACCCATCTTTAAGCAACTTGATTTATTCGTCAGAAAAATGCTAGGCTGGAGAAGCAAACATAGCTTGGCTGAAAGTCAAAAATTGTCTACAGAGAGTGTCCTCAGCTTCCAATTGGTCGCCAAGACCCCCTGAGGATGAACACATTTGGTGACTAATGGGAGAAGAATGAGGAGGGGGTGTTGGGTTCAGAGTTAGTGAGAGAAGCTCATGTGATAATCAGAACCCATTCCATGTTGGGGGCCTGAAGACAAAGTGGATGGGTGGGCATCCATCATTACACAAATGCTTCTCCTGGCTAGCAATAAACTGATAGAGATTCTTGTGGCGTGGTGGTAATGTCCTTGTCTCTGTAGGAGAACCTGGGTTCAAGCCCCACTTGCTCCAGAAGTATAACATAACATCTTTGATTAGTCTAATTAGGAAAAAAAGTAGCTTTTCAGTCATTTTAAGTACCAGGATGACTTGACAATGTGAAGCTGCATTTTGGGAACTTGTGTTAATTACTTTACTTGCCAATGTGAGTCTTTTGTCTGCAATCAGACTCCAATATCAAGAAGTAGTTAGTGACATTGTGTTCACATAAACAGCAAGTACTGGAGAAAGTCAGTAAGCCTTTACTTCAGAGTGAACGGAGTATCAAAATAGGGTAGCCTTGCTAAAACCATACAAGGCACAAGTTAGATCACACATGGAAATATTGTCAGCAGTTCTGCTCCCTGATCTAAAGAAAGATATACTGTCAAAGGAGGCAGTCCAAGAAAGGTTTGCTAGGTTGATACGAGATATGGAGGCATTCTCTTTTGGGGAGAGTGGAATTCAGAACAATGAGAGGTGACCTTATTGAAACAGTTAAGATTTTGGAGATGTTGACAGGGTAGATGTAAAAATGTTGTTTTTCCTTGTTTAAGACCAGAGGGCATAGTCTCAGAATAACAAGTCACATACTTAAGGCAGAGATGAGGGGGAAGTTTCTTCTCTTGGAGGGTCGTGAATCAGTGGAATTCTTTCCTGCAGAGAGCTGCCAAGCCTGGGTCATTAAGTATAATCAAGGCTGAAATAGAGAGATTTTTAATCAGTAAGGGAATCAAGGATTATGGGGAAGAGATGGGAAAGTGCAGTTGAGGATGATCAGATCAGCCATGATCTCATTGACTAGCGGAGCAGACTTGATGGGCCGAATGGCCAACGTCTGCACCAGCATTCTCTGAGTTTTAGGTCAGACAGCTGTTCCAAAGAGGAGTCACTGGACTCGACACATTAACTCTGTTTCTCTCGCCACGGATGCTGCCAGACCTGCTGAGTTTTTCCAGCAACTTTCTGATTTGCTTTCCAGTTTGCAGCCTCCACAGTGTTTTGCTTTGAGTGACGTTGTGTTATGTTGATCAATCAGTTTAGGGAGAGTGTTGACTGCACATGGTCGCGATCTGATTGCTCACTGCATCTGCGGGGGGGGGGGGATGGGGGTTGGTGGTGTCTACATGTGTAATCTCACCAATGGCATCTTAAGTCTCAAAGCTATACACAATGAAAGGCCTCTTAACAGAACATAGAACAGTACAGCACAGTACAGGCCCTTCGGCCCACGATGTTGTGCCGAACTTTTACCCTAAACCTAAGGCCTATCTAACCTCCACCCCTACCTTATACTATCATCCATATGCCTCTCTAATAGCCACTTAAATGCCCCTATAATGCTTATCGAGCCAGAGTTATCAAACCAGCGTTTATTACATCAATGAAAAGAAAATATTGGTAAAGAATTTCTGCCATACAAAGGGAGAGAGTGATGGCACTTATGATGTATGTGTGATAATATTTTCTGTATTCTTTATTCATTCATGAGATGAGGGTGTTGCTGGCTCGGGCAGCATTTATTGCCCAGAGTCAACCATATTGCTGTGGGCCTGCAGTCACATGTAGGCCAGACCAGGTAAGGATGGCAGTTTCCTTCCCTAACAGACATCAGTGAACCAGATGGGTTTTTCCAACAATCAACAATGGATTCCTGGTCATCATTAGATTGCTAATTCCAGATATTTATTGAATTCAAATTCCACCATTTGCCATGGTAGGGATTTGAACACAGGTCCCCAGAATGTTACCTGGGTCTCTGGATTAGCAGTCTAGTGACAATATCAATAGGCCATCGCCTCCCCAAATGAAGATCAAGGAACAGAACCATTTAGCTTCTGTCAAGAAACCCAGCAGGTATGGTAGTGTCTGTGGAGAGAGAAACCAGGTTAAGATTTCGAGTCCCGGATCACTGAAGAAGACTTTTCTGAAGAAGAGTCATTTCAGACTCTGTTGCTCTCTGCGCAGATGCTGCCAGACCCCCTGAGTTTCTCCAGCAATTTCTGTTTCTTATTACAGGTTTCCAGCCTCTGCAGTATTTTGCTTTTATTAGTTTCTGTGTAATGTGCTGCGTAATGTGGTTTATGATTGGGTGCAAATTGGGTTTGAATCCCTCACTTGGTCTCTGTTGACCAAAACTATGCAAGAAACATTTCCCTCCTACATTTATGATCTTGGTAATGACCCTACATCCTTTGAAACTATTCCTAAATTTCACAGTTTAATTCCACTGTTGTAGGTAAAATAATATTCTATTTTGAGCCTTTATAACTGGATGCTGCATTCCTTTTGGCTAATACTGTTTTGCTTGTAGGTATTTTTGATGTCTCTGTATAATGGATTGGTGGAGAAGGGGTCATGCTTTATGAAATGAATGTTAGATAGTGGTATTTTGTCTTGGTGTTGAATCGTGCTCCTGAACTTTGTTCCCTCAGATGTTATCATGTGTTCAAAATGTGAGAGCCGGTGCAACAGGATGCAGGGGGTCAAAAAGGTTGCGCATCAGGCAAAAGTGTTGGCATTCCCAAGGCATGCACAATCTACCTGATTAGCGTGCTTGACCTGTGCTGGCTGTAACAATGCTCAATCATGTTTGGGTTATACCTAAAGTTGACATGAATGGTTCCACGCTGAAATGCAACCTTGAAACCTCTTATTTGTTAGGGATCAGGGAGTCTATTTGTGTGTGGTCCATTCAGCTAATGGCTGAGAACGTCACGAAAGAAATCCCTTAACAATAGCACTTCGAGAGACTCAAGGTTAAATGAGCAAGTGGCCTTGACAGTTGACAACGTTTAGCCAGTGTGGTCGTGATCACAAGATTAAGACAAAATGCCTTGACGAGTACAAAGTCAGAAGTTGCACGACACCAGGTTATAGTCCAACAGATTTATTTTAAATCACAAGCTTTCGGAGCGCTGCCCCTTCGTCAGGTGATGTGGCTTTACCCTACAAAGGAGCAGCGCTATGAAAGCTTGTGATTTGAAATAAACCTGTTGGATTATAACCTGGGGTCGTGCGACTTCTGACTGTTTTGGAAGTTAGCAAGAGAGAATGGGCAGAATGGTCTTGCCTCATCAGTAACACCATATTGTTTGTTACAATGCACATTGTCCCTTAAGATAAATGGCTTTATGAGCTTGTAGAATTAAAATGCATCTGTTGAGTATAGGTAGAAGAACATAGTGCAGGAATAATGCTGGAAAAAGCAGATATGGAACCCAGCTGTGCACAATTCATAGTAGAGTATTAAATGTGATTGAATGTTGAGCCAGCGATCACTATATTGTATTATATCTGTTGGTGTGATTATTCAACGTTAAAGAGGGCCCATACTTTCTCAAAAAGAGGAAACAAATAGAAGGTGATTTCATCCATATGGTTCTATTGTCAGGGAGACCAAAACTAGGTGCCATAAATCTACAATAGTCATTAATAAATCCGATAGACGATTCTTAATCCAGAAAATGACAGGAGTGTCAAACTTGCTGCCATGTGAAGCATTTGAGACCAGAGCTATAGCAGTATTTCGAGTGAAGTTTCTTAATCTCTGAAGAAAGGAATCAAAGTTATGCCAGCAGGGTTAGATGAAGAGGAGTGAATACGGTTAATGTGGAGCATAAACAACAACATGAGCATGTTGGGCCAAATGAGCCACTTCTGTGCTGGAAACACTGTATTGTTCTATTTGGTTTTGTTACTTGTATTCTTCAAGATGTGGAGGTGTTGGTGTCGGACTGGGGTGGACAAGGTCAGAAATCACACGACACCAGGTTATAGTCCGACAGGTTTATTTAAAATCACAAGCTTTCAGAGCGCTGCTGTTTTATAGGGTGAAGCCACATCACCTGACAAAGGGGCAGCGCTTCAAAAACATGTGATTTCAAATAAACCTGTTGGACTATAACCTGGTGTCGTGTAATTTCTGACCTTGTCCACCCCAGTCCAACACCAGCACATCTACATCATAATTTCCAACAGGCCGAAGTTCAGCTGGCATGTATTTGACCTCCTCAATTTTTACCGTCATGTTAGTAGGAGGACGGGGAAGAATACAAGTTTAGAACACTAACGTTTTAATGCAGGTGTCAAATATTACATCCTGGAGTAATCTCCCTTTTGCAAACAATGCACATATACTTGAATTTTACATGTGTCTTTTATAAATTTTATCGAGAGGTAAGGGGTTATTGACCATACCATTTGTTTTCCACCTAATTGGCCATGACAGTAAACTCATCTCCTTGAACTGCTGCACCCCTGTGGGGTTAGCACACCCATAGTGCTGTTAAGAAGAAAGTTCCTGGTGCTATGCAAATGTACATCTTTGTTAGAAAGACTGGGCCGAATGGTCTGTTTCCCCACTTGAATGTTCTGTGATTCTATGAATGGGCAGAAACGAGAGGGATGATTTCTGTCTTTGGCTAATTGTTTAAAATGGCTGGTATCAGATGATCAGTCCATCGACATCCCTCCCGATATTCAATTCCATTGCAGCCCATGAAAATTGAGATCCAGGGAGAAAATAGGAGCAGCAATAGGCCATTCAGCCCTTTGAGTCTGTATGATCATTCAATATGATCATGGCTGATCATCCAACGGAATACCCTGTTCCTGCTTTCTCCCCCGTTCCTTTTGATCCATCTAGTCCTAAGAACTGTTGTTATAGAGAGATATATGATTAACTGCGAAACAATGGCCAGGGTTTTTACTATCCCTGTGTAGATGCGGGTCGCAACCGGGAAACGCATGGCAGGAGTGGAATGTACGGGCCGTGTCCTGCAGTGACCACAGTTTGAGTGTGGGCTGGAGATTGTCGCCAGCAAGAGCAGGATGGCAAGGCAGAGACGGTGAGGCAGTGATGGTGAGAGCAGGGACAGTGAGAGTGGGGTCGGTGAGGCAGCGACAGTGAGGCAGAGACGGTGAGAGCAGGGACAGCAAGGCAGTGACGGTGAGAGTGGGGACGGTGAGGCAGTGACAGTGAGAGCGGGGTCGGTGAGACAGTGACGGTGAGGCAGTGACGGTGAGAGCAGGGACGGTGAGACAGTGACGGTGAGGCAGTGACGGTGAGAGCGGGGACGGTGAGACAGTGACAGTGAGGCAGTGACGGTGAGAGCGGGTTCGGTGAGACAGTGACGGTGAGAGTGGGGACAGGTGAGGCAGTGACGGTGAGGCAGTGATGGTGAGAGCGGGGCTGGTGAAGCAGTGGTGGTGAGAGTGGGACGGTGAGATAGTGAAAGCGAGAGTGGGGTTGGTGAGGCAGTGGTGGTGAGAGCAGGGACGGTGAGAGCCGGGTCGGTGAGGCAGTGACGGTGAGGCAGTGACGGTGAGAGCAGGGCCGGTGAGGCAGTGACGGTGAGAGTGGGACGGTGAGGCAGTGACGGTGAGAGCGGGGCCGGTGAGGCAGTGACGGTGAGAGTGGGACGGTGAGGCAGTGACGGTGAGAGTCGGCCGGTGAGGCAGTGACGGTGAGAGCGGGGACGGTGAGAGTGGGGACGGTGAGAGCGGGGACGGTGAGAGTGGGGACGGTGAGAGCGGGGACAGTGAGAGCGGGGTCGATGAGGCAGTGATGGTGAGAGCGGGGACGGTGAGAGTGGGGACGGTGAGAGCGGGGACAGTGAGGCAGTGACGGTGGTGAGAGTGGGTTCGGTGAGGCAGTGACGGTGAGAGTGGGGTCGGTGAGGCAG
>NC_063355.1:40069420-40070014 GCF_021869965.1 Rhincodon typus | reverse complement strand
AGGCAGTGACGGTGAGTGCGGGGTCGGTGAGACAGTGACGGTGAGAGTGGGTCGGTGAGGCAGTGACGGGGAGAGTGGAGTCGGTGAGGTAGTGATGGTGAGAGCGGGGTCAGTGAGACAGTGACGGTGAGGCAGTGACGGTGAGAGCGGGGTCGGTGAGGCAGTGACGGTGAGAGTGGGGTCAGTGAGGCAGTGACGGTGAGAGTGGGGACGGTGAGGCAGTGACGGTGAGAGGGGGACGGTGAGGCAGTAACGGTGAGAGTGGGGTCAGTGAAGCAGTGACGGTGAGAGTGGGGTCGGTGAGGCAGTGACGGTGAGAGTGGGGTCAGTGAGACATTGACAGTGAGGCAGTGACGGTGAGAGTGGTGTCAGTGAGGCAGTGACGGTGAGAGTGGGGTCGGTGAGGCAGTGACGGTGAGAGTGGGGACTCTGAGGCAGTGACGGTGAGACAGTGACAGTGAGAGCGGGTTCGGTGAGGCAGTGACGGTGAGAGCGGGGTCAGTGAGACAGTGACGGTGAGAGCGGGGTCGGTGAGACAGTGACGGTGAGAGCGGGGTCGGTGAGGCAGTGACGGTGAGAGCGGGGTCGGTGAGG
>NC_063355.1:40062246-40068920 GCF_021869965.1 Rhincodon typus | reverse complement strand
CAGAGGAGCAGGAAAGCTGACGTCTGGACCCTTCTTCAGAAAATGTAAGAATGGATTTTCTGAAGAAGGGTCTAGGCCCGAAACGTCAGCCTTTCTGCTCCTCTGATGCTGCTTGGCCTGCTGTGTTCATCCAGCTCTGCACCTTGTTAA
The DNA here is from genome assembly GCF_021869965.1 of Rhincodon typus. Lineage (NCBI taxonomy): Eukaryota > Metazoa > Chordata > Chondrichthyes > Orectolobiformes > Rhincodontidae > Rhincodon > Rhincodon typus. The sequence continues at coordinate 40,068,770 of NC_063355.1, read as the reverse complement.
CTCAGATTCTCCAGCATCTGCAGTTCCTACTATCTCTGGCTTCAAGTCCTATCTGCTCCAGAGGTGTGTAGTAATATCTCTGGGCAGGTTGAAAAAACAATTAAATGTCAGCTTAACTAATGCTACCCTCGTCCCTGTGCGGTTATTTTGTTCATACTTGAAAGTTCCGCTGAATTGGTTCATGGGGTCCCTGTGATTATTTTATGTAAGCTAAAGAGGCCGGTTACACAAAACTGACTCAGGCACAGGAAGTAAGTCTGAAAAGGTGAGAGAGGGAAGTGCTATCCAGTAATGAGGACAGGGTTGACGAGTTCGGGATTGTTCTATCTAGAGAGAAGGGATCTGAGAGGAGATTTAACAGAGATTTTCAAAATCACGAGCGCCTGGTTAGAGTAGAGAGAGAGACAGAGAGAGAGAGAAGCTGCTCCAACTCATACAAGGGACAGGAAGGAGAGAACGTAGATTTAAAGTCGTGGTTGGAAATCACTCTCGAACAAGTGTGGTTGCCCACCTGGGAAGTTCCTGGATTTAAAGTGACATGCAAAAGAAGCAACGTTGATGTGAGAAAAAAAACAACAGGTAGTTAGGGAGTGGAGGGGTGGGACTGGGGAAGGTAGGTGGGATGGTGATGGGTGAGTGCAGGCAGGCAGTGGTGAGGATTGCTCAGTGAGGTGGGAGGAGCGGATTCGAGCCCCCTAGCTCTCCCCCATTTCTGAAGAAAGGTTCCCGACCTGAAACATCAGCTTTCCTGCTCCTCTGATGCTGCCTGGCCTGCTGTGTTCCTCCAGCTCCACACTGTGTTATCTTTGACTCCAGCATCGGCAGTTCTTACTATCTCTGAGGTAGTTAGGGTCTGGAACTCATAGAAACAGAGAAAATAGGAACGGGGTTGGCCATTCAGCCCGACAGCACAGCCTGGGAATGTAGTGGAGGCAAAATCAATTGAGGCATTAAAGTGGGCATTGGATAATTATTTTGGATAAAAATAATGTGCTAGAATATGGAAACATAAACAGGAAATTGGCTCTAGGTAATGACACTCATTTGAAGAGCCAGTGCGGGAATGATGGGCCAAATGGCCTCCTCCTGTGCATTAAGACTTCTGTGACTCTGTGGGTTGGTATCAGGGGGCTCATGGTCTTTTTGATAGGTATTAGTATAGCAGTGATGGGCCAAATGGCCTTTGTTTGTGTTGCATTGCTCTCTGGATCAGAGAGGAACACTGAAGTTTGTAAGACATCTCAAACACAGTGCAGGACTCAGCAGGAGGTATCTGTAAGATACAACTGTCCTTTCTATAGAATGGCTGGAAAGAAAGACTTCCAGTAATTGTCATGAGCTTGGGATATCCCAGAACGTTTTAACCCCCAAACAATTAAGTGTAAATACCGCTGTAATGTAGGAAACACAGCAGCCAAACATATGCACAGCAAGATCCCACAAACTAACTCCTTTCTGAGGGCTGGCAATGGGCCAGAATGGCCTTTTTTTGCGCTGAACCATTCTACCTACAGCGCTGTGAGACATATTGCCAGGTTAGATCAGTACTAAAGGTGCCATTGCACTATCTGAAGGACGGTAATCACTTGTAGTACTGGATCCAATTATTGTCCCTCAACCAGCACCAGCTCTTGGGGGGGGGCTAACACAGATTAATAAACCAGTCAGGTGGCTTCTGATACTAATTTCCTGCTGCAAAAGCTGGTACAGACATGATAGGCTGGATGGTCTCCTATGTGTACTCTCCCACATCCACATTCAGCAAGAGGGAACTAACCAGCCTCATCCTACTTCCACTCTCACAGCTACAGCCCTTCACCAGCACACTTAAGCTTCTTGTTAAAATTAAGAATCATAGAACCCTTTCGGTGCAGAAAGAGACCATGAGGCCCGCACCGACTCTCCGAATCTTATCCCAGCCCCTACCTATCCCTGTAACCCTACAGTTCCCTTGACACTTACGGACAATTTTAGCATAGCCAATCCACCTAACCTGCACATCTTTGGACTTGTTATACTGTTATGAGAGTTTCCGGCTCTACCACCCTTTCAGGCAGTGAATTCCAAATACCCTCCGGCCTTTGGAGGAAGATTCCCTCCGTGAATTCCCTCGAACCCTCCAGAAATCGATGGACCTGCTTCACAATTGATTTCACAAACTGACCAGGCAGTGTTTTGACAGTGGTTCTGAAATAGCCTCATCATTTTCTTTCCACTTTTTTTTATAGAATCCCTACAGTGTGGAAACAGGCCCTTCGGCCCAACAAGTCCACACCGACCCTCGGTGCATCCCACCCAGACCCATCCCCCTATAACCCATCTAAGCTACACATCCCTACGGGCAATTTAGCATGGCCAATCCACCCAACCTGCTGTGGGAGGAAACCGGAGCACCCGGAGGAAACCCACGCAGACAAGGGGAGAATGTGCAAACTCCACACAGACAGACACCCGAGGCTGGAATCGAACCTGGGTCCCTGGTGCTGTGAGGCAGCAGTGCTAACCACTGTGCCACCGTGCCGCCCACCTTTGCTGGCATCATGGGGGATTCAGTGGACCGAAAACGTGCAAATGGATCCAAATCCTGGGATCCCAGAATGGTGACAGTGCAGAAGGAGGCCATTCGACCCATCACAGTCTGCACCGACTCTCTGCACGAGTAACAATTCATATTGTTACACTTAATATTGTCCATTTCAAATGATTACCCCATTGTGTCTCAATTACCTCCACCACACTCACATTTCACATCCTAGGCTGGTTGATAGTTTAAATGACTGCACTTCAAAAGTGTGTCACCGGCTGTGCTGGATTTGACGACATGGAAAACTGCAGTATTATTACAATGTATATTATTACAATGTATAAGGAGGCTATGGGGCCCCGTCCGGTAAGTTACAAAGAACCACCATCCCGGACTCGAACCGTAAACTCCTGTTTCTCACCACGGACGCTGCCCAATCTGCTGAGTTTCTTTCCTCCAGCAATTTTCTTCCTGCCACTTTTTCTCCTTTTGCTCATTCTGTTAAATCTTGTTCTAAATTCTTCCCCCGCCCCAGCGGGAACACTTTCCTCCTATTTACTCTGTTCACATTATTGTCAGAACCGGAACATACACAGAAGTTGCTGGAAAAGCTCAGCAGGTCTTGGCAGCATCTGTGAAGAAGAAGAAAAAATCAGAGTTAACGTTTCGGTGAGGGTTGTGAGGAAGGGTCACCGGATCTGAAACATTAACTGTGATTTTGTTTTTTTTCTTCACAGATGCTGCCAGACCTGCTGAGCTTTTCCAGCAACTTCTGTGTATGTTCCTGATTTACAGCACCCGCAGTTCTTTCGGTTTTTACCCTGTGAGAACAGTACTGTGACTGTATCTACAGCACACGGACTGCAGTGGTTTAAGAAGGCAGCTCAGTACCCTGTTTTTCTTAAGTTCATTCGTGGATGAAAGCTGGGCCAGCATTTATTACCCGTCTCAGGGAACTATTGAGAGTCAATCACATTGCTGTGGGTCTGGAGCCACTGTAGGCCAGACCAGGTAAGGATGGCAGTTTCCTTCCCTAAAGGGACATTAGTGAACCAGATGGGGCTTTTCCCCAATAATTGGCAATGGATTCGTGGTCATTATTAAACTCTTAATTATAGATTTTTTTTTATTGAATTCAATTCAAATTCCACCATCGACTATGGTAGTATTCGAATCCAGGTCGCTAGAACTGGGTCTGTGGATTAACAGCCCAGGGATAATACCACGAGGTCATCACTTCTCCCAATTACCTCTCCAGGGTAATTAGAAAGGCAACAACAGCCACATCCCATGAAATATATATTTTATAAGAAATAGGAACAGGAGTAGGCCATTGGCTTTTCGAGTCTGATCCACACTCAATAGGATCAGGGCTGATCTCATATTCTTCAAATCAGCCTTGAATATAACTTCCCTAATCAACCGAAAGAACTGCGGATGCTGTAAATCAGGAACAAAAACAGAAGTTGCTGGAAAAGCTCAGCAGGTCTGGCAGCATCTGTGAAGGGGGAAAAAAAAGTTAATGTTTGGGTCCGGTCACCTGTTAATCAGTATCAGGAATTAAAATAGAAACCCCTATTGAGATGATGTTTGAGTTCTGAGGAAGGATCACCGGACCCAAAACATTAACTTTTCTTTCCCTTCACAGATGCTGCCAAACCTGCTGAGCTTTACCAGCAACTCCTGTTTTTTGTTCCTTAATCAACCTGTTTAGAGATGCTAATGACCAATGGAGCAGCTGGGAGTTGAACCCAGGTCTCCTAGCTAAGAGCAAGGGACACAACCACTGCCACCCCACGAACGAATTAAGAAAAAAAAAATACTTCGGGTATTCTTCTTCAAAGAGAGACGGGAGTTTGGGGTTTGCTCTGGGCGCTGAGTGTGGGCGCTAGGACCAGTGATAGGAGACTGCGCTGGAGAGGCGGGATGAAGGGGTCTGCACTGAGTCAATGAAGACTACAGTGTGGTTGGCTCATAGGATCCCCAGCGATTGGGAATGCACTGAGCCCAGCAGGGAGGAACAGCCCCTGTCCCAGTGTCAGGGGGCGGACTGTGCTACCCCCCACCCCTCAGTAACACAGGCAGCAAACCCTCACAGTGAGCGAGAGAGAGAGACTCATCAACCTGTGGTTAAAGGGAGCGGTGTGTGAAAGAGGCGAGAAAGGAGAGAGAGAGAGGGAGGGAGAAGGCGATGGGGAAGTTGGCTCTGTGCTGGGGGGCGCTGGCCCTCACCGCGTGCCTGCAGGGGGTCTCCGCTGGCTGCTATCACCGAGAAAACCCCAAATGTTGTACCGGCAGGGATAACCGGTGCCAGGAGCGGACCGGGAGGAGGACACTGTGCTACTGCGACGCTTACTGTCAGAAAACAGGAGACTGTTGTGAAGATTACCCCACGGTGTGTCAGATATCTGGTGAGTGACCCCCTTGTGTCTGTGAGATGGACTGAAATGGTCAAAATTGAGCCTGGATTTGATAGTTTGATGCAGGATGCTTTAGGAATGCAGAGAGAGGAGTGATTCGGCAGGGCAAGGCAGGTTTCACACTGGGTTGGCTAAATATGAGACAAAATGTTTCCTCGTGCTGAAAATCCTCATCGGAGAGCGACAGTATATCAGCAGAGAAACCAAAAGAAAACAACCCAGCAGCAAATCCATCCGAAAGCCAGAACAGCTGTGGGAGGCTATCAGAGGGAGTGGACGCAGTGAGAGAGGTGTTTAAGAGGCTGAGGCAGAAGGCACAGGGTTAGCTTGACCGGAGGAGGCTCCATTGGAGAATGAAGGTCAGTCCGGGCCAAGGGGCCGAATGGCCTGCACCTGTGGGGTGTAACGCTCAGTTGAGGATGGTCACAGCTCTGAGATTTCTGTACAAACTTCCCCTTACAGCCGTCTGCCTGTGGTTTTTATAACCGAGAGGGCTGTATCCGTGCAAACCATTCAAAAGCCTGTTTTGTGTGTGAGGGACAGAGAGATGAGCGAGGTGCAAATCTCCCAAACAGAGTGGGGACAACTTCTGCTTCTTCTTAAACATAAAAACCGGGTCATAATCTCGGGTAGCGCACATTTCCCACACTTGGATGCTGGTCCGCGTAAACAGCGAAACCCCAACCCCGGCACCAGTATAAATCTGTCTCCCCCCCACCCCCGGCACCAGTATAAATCTGTCTCCCCCCACCCCCGGCACCAGTATAAATCTGTCTCTCCCCCCCAATACCAGTATAAATCTGCCCCCAATACCAGAGTAACCTCGTCCCCAATACCGGGGTGACCCGTCCCCAATACCAGTATAAATCTGCCCCCAATACCGGTATAAATCTGCCCCCAATACCATTGGTGACCAGTTGAGTGCTCGGATACTACCAGATCTCCGCCTTTGAGTGATCTGTAATCTGCCCCCGGTTACTGGAACCTGCCTGTCATCTGAGGCTCTTGCGGCGCCACTCGGTCTGGCGTAGCTGTGCTAGCTCTTCAGCCCCGTTTACCCGCTGCAAGCCTCACATTTCGCACTGTTTTGCAGTGGGGAAAATGCATTGGCTCACACTATGGAGGGGGCCGGCTCAGGCCCTGGTGGGTCCAATTGCCCGTTTGTGTGTCGTCCAACCCCCAACCTGGAGTCTCGGTGCCGTTCAATCCCTCTCCCCCTTATCCTCCCTTCCCTCAATCAGCCGGGGCGGCGCTATACCAATGCACATCTGTACGCACCCGCAACACTTTCTTTTCAGGAGATGGGGTTGAATGATAAAACAAAAGCGTGTGAAGAGGCCGAAACAGGGCGTGATTCTAAAGGGAATTCGACCTGGAGCTGCTGTTATCTACAGTCTATCTGTATTGGTTGTTGGTCAGGTTTACCCTGTTGGGAAAAGGTGCAAAATCTGTCTCTGATGTTCTCACAAGAGTCTCAGGAACATTTTGTGTTGACAAACTTGTTGGAAAACGAGAAAAAAAAAAGCTCAGAAACTGAGAATGAGGAGTGTGCCTCTTTGCACAATAGGGGAAAACGTAGT
>NC_063355.1:40061510-40062146 GCF_021869965.1 Rhincodon typus | reverse complement strand
CTATTCCTGCTCCTATTTCCTATGTCCTTATGTGAGGAAGCTTGCAGACAGTTTGTCCCCTCCTCTGCTCCTGCCCATGAGAAACCAAGTGTTAGAAAGAGACAGATGATGATGATCGGTGTTTGATGTTAAGACCAAAGACCTGATTGCTATCTCCTTTCATTTTCTGTTTCCAAACAGCTATTGACTGTATGGTGGGGCCCTGGGGTCACTGGACGGAGTGCAGTTCGCAGTGTGGCTTAGGGAGCCGTGACAGAGGACGCTTAGTCACCATCCCACCCAGAAACGGAGGGACACCCTGTCCTGACTTGAAGCAACGACGGGGCTGCTATGGTCACAACCCTGATGGATGTCACTCAGTTAAAGGTAACGCACTGTACTCCACCTAACGTTCGGGCTTTAACATCAGGAATACTGCGCTCAGGTCAACCCCAGCCACAGACACTCATTCACTAATACGTTACACTGTCAGAGAGGTAGTGCTGAGGGAGCGCTGCACTGTTGGAGGGGTAGTTCTGAGGGACCGCTGCACTGTTGGAGGGGTAGGTAGTGCCAAGGGAGCACTGCACTGTTGGAGGGGTAGGTAGTGCTGAGGGAGCGCTGCACTGTTGGAGGGGTAGGTAGTGCCAAGGGAGC
>NC_063355.1:40007982-40061410 GCF_021869965.1 Rhincodon typus | reverse complement strand
CAGCAGGCCAAGCAGCATCAGCTCCTATGATGCTGCTTGGCCTGCTGTGTTCATCCAGCCCTGCACCTTGTTGTCTTACATTTTCATCCAAGTCATTTATATATATCACTAATAGCAGAGGTCCCAGTACGGATCCCTGTGGAACACCACTAGCCACGGACCTGCAGCACCCTTCCACCACTACCCTTTGTCTTCTATGGGCAAGCCAATTCTGAATCCAACTGGCCAAGACACCCGGGATTCCATGCATCTTAATCTTCTGGATGAGCCTACCGTGAGGGACCTTGTCAAAAACCTTACTAAAATCCATATAGACAACGTCCACTGCTCTATCCTCATCAATCACCCTTGTCACCTCCTTGAAAAATTCGATCAAGTTAGTAAGACATGACCTACCCTGCACAAAGCCATGCTGACTGTCCCTAATTAGAACAGGCTTTTCCAAATGCATGTGAATCCTATCCCTAAGAATTCTCTCCAACAGCTAGTGGCTAACGAGGATACAAAGATCTTGGTCAAGGCCCTAGAAATCTCCTCTCTTGCCTCTCTCAATAACCTGAGGCAGATACCATCCAGCCCTGGGGAATTAATGCTCTTCAAGAGCCCCAACAACACTTCTTTCTTGATCTCAAAATGCCCTAGCACATTAGCATGCTGCACACACATCTCACTATCCTCCATACTTTTCTCCTGGGTGAATACCGATGCAAAGTACTCATTTAGGATCTTGCCAACATCTTCTGTCTCCAAGCACAAGTTCCTTCCGTAATGCTTGAGTGGCCCAATCTTCTTCCTAGTTATCCTCCTGTTTTTAATGTATGTATAGAATGCTTTGGGATTCTCATTTCATGGCCCCTTCCTGCTCTGCTAATTCCCTGCTTGAGTTCTTTCCTGCTTTCTTTATATTCCTCAGGCCCACTCCGATTTTAGCTTCCTAAACCTTATGTATGCTAGTTTTTTCCCTTTTGACTACATTCACAACCTCTCTTGTTATCCAAGGGTCCCTTACCTTGCTATCCTTGTCCTTCCTCCTTACTGGAACATGCCAGTCCTGAACTTTGATCAGTCGGCCTTTAAACAACTCCCACATGTCAAATCTGGACTTGCCCAATAAAAGTTCCTCCCAGTTAACACTCCCTATCTGAAGTATGCTATTCTATAGTTCTATGACATTGTCTTTACAGATAGAAAGCAGTGAAATGGCTTTAACTACGACTGGCTGTTCCTGTCTTTTATCCCGTGGCCCATTCAGAACTGAAATTACTTCAATCGTCCGACTATGAAGAGTGCTGGGTTTTACTCTGTCACAAATAAAATCCCAAAGCTGTCCACAAACTGGGCTTTTCATCACCTTGACTAGCCTGTTTATTGCTGTGGCCATCAGCTTTAGCCTCTGAGTTGAGACCTTGTGACTCTGACTCCCTGAGGCAGTGCTGCACTGTCAGAGGTCCTTTCTCTCAAACTTGTAACTGTCAATGAATTTTAATGAACCTTGATCATTACAGGAAGGAGAGAAGGGGAATTATCTACAATGCTCCGGTCTATATTAAAGGCAGATTATTTAGTCATTATTGCATTGCTGTTTGTGGGATATTGCTTCATTTGTGGTTTATTTTTGTGCTTTACCACTGAGTGTACCTCCAAAAGAAAAGTACATAATTGAAGAGAAAGTGCGATTAGAATCCCTACAGTGTGGAAACAGGCCCTTCGGCCCAACAAGTCCACACCGAACCTCAGAGCATCCCACCCAGATCCATCCCCCTATGACCCACCTAATATACACCCTCTACCTCCCTGAACACTACAGGGCAATTTAGCATGGCCAATCCGCCTAACCTGCACATCTTTGGACTGTGGGAGGAAACCGGAGCACCCGGAGGAAACCCACGATGGACCGCTATGAAATGTGCTAGGTAATGTAAGCAGGTCTTAGCTATCATATTAATGCATTTCTCCTTCTCCATCTCCAAGGCGTTAACAACATTTCTAAAGTTTCAAAGCTGAACACAATATTCTAACAGCAGCCTCTAAGGACCGTGTCTCTTTATTTTTGTGCTTTCTTAAAAAAAATGAATTGAAACAAGAACGAACTGTATGAAAACCAGTGTTTTGAAAGGATGGCTGCATATTTTGAAAATTAAGTAACCTGACACCTATGGCAAGCATCATAAGCAGCTGTTAGAATGAGCAGTGACTGAAGTGGTTGAAGATGAGCGGTAGCCAAGGGGTTCTGTTTTTGGTTGGTATTCTGGTTGGCAAGATATTAATTGACCTGTGGACTGGTGACCAGTTACAGATTGTCAAGGGCCTTTTGCTTGCCAACAATCACATGATTGGTTTTCAGGTAACTGAGCAGCTTGGAGCTGGGAACAGCTTACAGAGAACAAAATTGATCTCTACCAGCACAAGAGATGCCTCTCTGTTCTCTGCAGTCAAAACCCATGTTAAACTCAAAGACATCCAGTTTATCTTTCCTTCAGCAGTTGTCTTAAACTTTGACTGTTAACTAAAAAGTCAAAAACCTTTTAAAGGCAAACTAGCAACCCAATAGAATCATCCAGAGAAAAGTGACTAAGAAGCAACGTCCTGACCAGCATAAGGATAATTTCAGCAACGCTTGAATAGGAACGACTAAACTGTCTGCAAGTTTCCTTCTGCCCATAATCTATTTGTCCCTGTGTGTGTGTGTGTGTGTGTGTGTGTGTGTGCGGCGTGTGTGTGTGTCTGTGTCTGTGTCCGTGTGTGCGTGTGTGTGTCTGTGTCTGTGTGTGTGTGAGAGGGGGTGAGTGTGTGTGTGTGTGTTTGTGTGTGTGTGTATGTGTGAGAGAGGGGGTGAGTGTGTGTGTGTGTGTGTGTTGCACGCACACGTGTGAGGAGGTGATAATTTAAGGATTTGGAGTTTTAATTAGTAGTGTTATATGCTGACAGTTTATACCATTGGATAGTGTTTAATTACCAGCAATAAATAGTAATTCTTGTTCAGTACCGAGCTATTCATTCTTTCTATTAACCTGGGTCTGAAAATTAGGTAAATTTGGGAATTTTATTTACTTATTTTAAAATATTTTACATTTGTGATCATTCCATGACTAACGGAGCTTAGTTTCCAGTGTTCTACTGCAGGGATCCATGACAAACCTAACTGAGAGCTTGTGCAGGTTTAGCATTCGCAAGGTTGCTATCTGACATAGGTACAGCCAGGGGTACATTAGAGTGCATCATTGAAGTATGCTTCTATAAGTTGACAACTCTTTAAATTCCCAACCTCAATTTATTTCTGAGATAAGCAACATTATAAAACCTCACAGGAAGTAACTGGCTTCTCTCTCAATGTCTGGGATGTAACCCGTGACAATAGACATAGTAGATGAAAAGGCTGTTTTATCAGGAATGATGAAATGGCAACAGTATTGTCAGAGGAGTTTCAAAGTACACCCTCTAAAGCCATGGCCTGCAACTACATTGTTACAGGCAAGTGTTTGCATATTGAATTTCCATTCTAAAAGCATACGTCATAAATGTTTTTAATGTTAAATGTTGAGATAAAACCATGACCTAAAATTATAACAATAGGAAGCAGTGCAGGATGTGTCTGAATACATAACCTTTTTCAAATAATATATAGTTACTTGATAGTGCAGAACCTAAACATTACTGAGAAAAAAAAAACTGGATGTCAAAGCTGTACAGCTTCTACTCATCAGGACTGAATGCAAGAATGACAAATTTCAAAAAGAACAACAATTTATGTTGCATATGGAATAGATGCTGATTAGTTGGCAAGTCGACTCTGATTGGTCAAAATATTGTCATTGGGAATGGACCAGGACACTATTGCTCCTTGGGTTTTTGAGATTTGCTTATTTTATAAAGGTACAATACCTCGATACATTCCTTTCTCTACATATATTCAGCTTCTAGCAAGGGTCAGTGAGGTGTATTGGGAGCCAAATTGATAATCTTAAATCAATTGTGCTGTAATACGTAACACACTTGGAATTGTTCAAAATGTGTTTTCAAATTCCTGAATCACATCGATCTCTTGACATTATGTTCTGAATTTTACAAGCATGAGTTGGTAATCCGCTTATTACAAACATCTGAAGGGATGTGCTGTTTGATGTTTGATCTGTCACCCATTGAGACATAGATCTTATATACCTGGCATCACACTAGCATTGGAAATAACATTATTCACTTGTGTAGTGCAAAAAACATATGTTTGATTCAATGGCAATATCTGGTTAGTTGAAATCACCACTTGTGTTGCTACTGATTAAGGATTTTTGAGATGCCTTCCCCTCCTGGGATAATCTGAAGTAGATTGGGCACCTTTCACATCTGAAACTGGTAGCCTTCTGTCCACGGGTATGTGCCACATCCAATGTGCAATGGGATTGAGCTATTCGATGCCAGAGTGTCGAAATAATGCTGAGCCTACCGTCCTCATAGGCATGGAATACCAGGTCATCACCACTCCGTGTGTTAACAAAAATCTCTACCTCACATTCAAACTCAAAACCATAAATCTGTGTCTCTGAGTCTCTGTCCCATTAGCCAGTAGGGATAATTATCCCTTGTGTAGCTTCTACCTGTCATAATCTTCTACACACAGGAAATCACTGTCTGAGGCTTTGGCATCCTTAACTCAAGTGCTTTTCAGTAAGTTCACCCAAAGCGCACAGTCATGTTGCACTTTGTGTGGTATCCTGTTTTGTGCTGCCAATGTGTGGCCCGTTTCCTGGGAATGCTCAAGGTTTGAGAAATGAAAGATCCACTAAAGGCAATGAGTATTTTCCACTTGGACTCTTAAAGTCAAAACACACCAGTTCAGCATCCAGGTTTGATGATGAAGTTCAGATGTCACCTGTGTGTATCCATTCTGGCTGGTTTATTTTCTGTACAAGACCAGTGTCCCTACCTCTGAGCCAGGGCACACAGATTCAAGTCCCACCTCCTCCAGAGGAACGTCACAATATCTCTGAGCAGGTCAATTAGAAAATGTCCAGAAGTTCTACTTGTGTCCATGGAGGCAAGAGCAGGCCATCAGGGGTGGTAACTGTTGCAATGGAAGGAGACTTTTATAGCCTCGGTGTTAGGTGTCCTTGGTCACCCATTGTAGGCCATTGTCTGATGAAACTCAAACATTCGAGTCTCTGTCGTGTGCTCGATATTCACATAAGGGAATAAAGCACAGAAGTTGCTCAAAAACATGGCAACTCAGTTCCTCCTTTTTGGGTACGTAATTGGATATGGATACTTTGCAGGTTGTGATTTGAACAACATTGCCAGTTATTTCACTGCTAACAGTCTCCCACTTTTGACCGAAGCTGGATAGATCTTCCTCTGTCTGGATAATCCCTCCACCTACTCACTAAATGGTTTCCAATACATACAGCTGACTGTTTCAGGCTAGCTATTAGTGACACTTTCTCAGTGTGAATTTGACTCTAACCAGGTGTAATACAGTTCCCACACTGTTACAGGAATGCAATGCAGTTCCCACACTGTTGCAGGAATGCAATGCAGTTCCCACACTGTTGGCAGGAGTGTAATGCAGTTCTCACACTGTTACAGGAATGCAATGCAGCTCCCATAGTGTTACGGGAATGCAATGCAGCTCCCACACAGTTACAGGAATGCAATGCAGCTCCCACACTGTTAAAGGAATGCAATGCAGCTCCCATACTGTTACAGGAATGCAACGCAGTTCTCATACTGTTACAGGATTGTCATGTGGTTCCCACACTGTTACAGGAATGCAATGCAGTTCCTACGTTGTTATTATGTTATTTTGAGGGTGCGATGCAGTATCACTGCCACATTGCCCCAGTCCTTATCAAAGAAGCAGAGCCATTATGAGAATGTTGTGGCCCTTGCGGTTCTTTCTGTTTCTGTTAATACTTTGTGAAGTGAAACCTTGCCATAATCTTGCCCAGTCCCCTCCTTACTTTGGGATTGGAACATTCAGAAGTGTTCGTATTTCCATCCTACACCTGGGATAGAGTGTGGACGGGAGCATTGAGAGTAAAATGAATGGTGTGATTGCTTCCACTGGCAGTGAGATTCAGGCTCAAACTAGTTCATACCAATACACTGGAGAAATCTGCTGAACTGAGCCTTTACCACAGCACAAGTGAAATATGTGGAATCACAAATAAAAGGTCATTAACTTACCTTGGTACAGGCTCCGAAAGGTTTAGCCCCACATCCAAGCTTGGAATGAGTGGCATGATTTCTGAGCCAATTTGTACATAGCAGCAGTTCTGTGGGGGTTTATCTTTCACAATATTAAATTGTCCTAATCATATCTAACAATTGTGTTATCCTCCTTTCCCTTAACTGACTGATTTATTCTTTAATGATGAAGTGCTTCAGACACTTGTTCTGGGGCAGGGTGGATTGTGGGGTACATGTCATAGCTCACACAAAATAGTTCTTCCGTTGCCTGTCCTAAATCTCTTCAGTGCTTGTATTAACGGTGGTTCATTGATTGCTGCTAATCCATGTGAGTCAGAAGGTTGTGAGGTTTAATTCCAATCCAGAGTTTTGGTCATATAGTGCCGTTTAATGCTCCAATGCATTACTACTGCAGTGTTGCCCTTGCAAAGGTGCTGACTTTCAGATGAGGCATTAAGTGAGGATTTTCTCTGTGGTCTCTGCTGGATGTTATCCCATGACATAATTTTGAAGCATAGGATAGTTATTGTTCTGTATCATGAAGTAGTTATCCTTCAACCAATATTGCCTCGAAAATACATAGATCACCTGGTTATTATTTCATTACTGGTTTGTGGAATCCTGCTGTGCACAAAGGGCCCACCATATATTCCGTGTTGCAATGTTGACTGCACTTCAAAAGTACACCGTGGTCCTAAAGCACATTGGAACATCCTGAGTTGTAAGTTCTGAACCTTTTTACAATCAGGTCTCCAGTTTCAATTTGATCCAAACCAGTCGTCAAGACAGAAAGCCAAGGAACCTTCCTTTTTGGGTAGAGTTTATTGACTACTCAGCGTTACAGTTCTTTCCACACCCCAGTGATACAGGTACATCCTTTACTACTCCATCAGCTGTTTCTCCTCAACCACGAGTAAAGATATCAACAGACTTCACAATGTGACTAACCAATCATTTACATCTGGAGTGGGATCAAAGTCCAGAATCCTAGCTGTTTGTGGCAAAGTGGTAGTGTCCCTACCTCTGAGGCAGAAGGTCTGGATTCAAGTCTCAGTCTGACCTGGAGGTGTGTTGGAACAGATCAATTAAAAATGATTAGAATGAGCAACCGTTCGAGGCCTGAATGCTACTGACTGAGGGCTGCAGTTGATAAAAATTAATGCAGAGAATTGCGATAATACTTGTTGGGGTCTATGTAAAGAATGCAGGGGTAGACAGACAAATGTGAAAGATGCTGACGAATCTCCATAAACAGAGGATTGGGGCATAAAAGCACGAATAGTTTGAGTTTTATAATCAGGGTGTAAGAACATGACAGCAACAATGAAAGATTAATTTGTAAATTACGACAATTAAAAGTGCCCAAACAAAGGCACTTGCTGTAGCCATCGCTGCAATAAATCTGCGTGGAAAGCTAAAATATATCAATCAACTCCGACAGAAACATCTCTCGTTTCTTGTTATTGGCCAGCAAAGAATGTCCGGAGTTCTTTGGAAAGAATTTGTACTGAATAATGATAAGTTTTAGTAAGTGCCTTTCACGGTTTTGCTACTCCTTCATTGCAGGTGAAATGTCACCTGAACATATTGCAGTTCCATGCTGTTACAGGAATGTAATGTAGTTCTAGACTAGTAACTGGACTGGTAACCCATTAGGCTGATGGTCTGGAGATTTGGGTTCAAATCTTGCTATGATAGCTGGTGGAATGAATGTGGAGCCAATTAATTAGTCTGGGATTGAAAGCTGGTCTCAATGATAGCATCCGGGAGAATTATAGAATCATAGAATCCCTCCAGGGTGGAAACAGGCCTTTCGGCCCAACAAGTCTATACTGACCCTCAGAGCATCCCACCCAGACCCATCCCCCTATAAACCACCTAATCTACACATCCCTGGGTACTATAGGACAATTTAGCAAGGCCAATCCACCTAGCCTGCACTGTGGGACTTTGGATCTTTGGACTGTGGGAGGAAACCGGAGCACCCGGAGGAAACCCACGCAGACACGGAGGAGAATGTGCAAACTCCACACAGACAGGCGCCCGAGGGTGAGATCGAACCCGGGTCCCTGGTGCTGTGAGGCAGCAGTGCTAACCACTGAGCCACCGTGCCGCCCCCGCCTCCATATCGAACCGAAGCGAGAATCGTACCTCTAGACCAACGAGCCAGCCGCTAATTAATCTTTCATTATTTGCTCTCATGTTCTCACGCCCTGCTTATAAAATTTAAATTATTTGTGCTTTTATGCCACGATTCTCAGTTTATGGAGATTCACTAGCATCGTTCACATTTGTGTGTCTAACCCCCTACCCTCAACATTCCATTGATTGCTGCAAAACAGGAAGTGCTGGAGGAAATTCAGCAGATCTGGCAGCATCTGAAGACAGGCAAAGTTAACATTTTGAGTCCAGTAACACTTCATCAGAACTAGGGCATTCTTACTAGTCTGCCCTACAGGTGACTACATGTTGACTTGACTCCAATCACCCTCTGGAATGGCCTAGTAAACCATTCAATTTAAGGACAATTAGGGATGGGCAACAAATGTTTGTCCTGCCAGTGATATGCATGAAAGAATGCAAAAATAAAGTCTCAGATTTTGTTCCTTCCCTACTGTTGTCCATGCTTTCAGCTGCCAGGGCCCCATGATCTGATGAAGGGGCCTATAACCGAGCTTACATGCCGCCAGAGCTCCATGAAATCTCAGTCCTTTTAACTTCCCTACCTATCTATCCCTCCCTCCCATTGTCAGGAGCTGCACTTGTTAGGGAAAGATCAAGCACTAACACCCAACTATTTCCCTTCTTTCCTCTGCCCCCTCTTCCCTTCACAGCTACTGTGCTTATTTCCGAATGAAGCAGGTCAGTCCCTCCTGCCGACTTGGGCTACGGACTAGCCAACTGTTCCGGGAGAAATACGTGTGTGTGGAGTGCCAAGGAGAAGCCATGGGGATCAGAGATCGTTGTGAAGGTGATGGGCTGGAAGGAACCAGGTAAGGAGCAATCTGTTTCATGTCTAGCATGAAGAAATCATAATTAATGACTGCATAGGGTTCCTATTAACTAAAGAGGTACGGTTTTGTACTGAAGACATTTCATCAAACTGTGTCAAAGTCTTTCAACATTTCCTGATATTTTTGCCCTTATTCTATCAGTACTATTTAACCAATGTATTTATGATCTACTGCTTTGAATGTTGGCTCAACCGCATAGAGTCACAGAGCACAGAAACAGACCCTTTGGTCCAACTCGTCCATGCCAATGAGGCATCCCAAACTGAACTAGTCCCATTCTCCTGGATTTGGTCCATATTCCTTTAAACCTTTCCTATTCGTGTATCTGTCCAAATGTCTTTTAAATGTTGTAATTGTACCGGCCTTTACCACTTCCTCTGACAGTTCATTCCATACACGCACCGTCCTCTACGTGAAAA
The DNA here is from genome assembly GCF_021869965.1 of Rhincodon typus. Taxonomy (NCBI): domain Eukaryota; kingdom Metazoa; phylum Chordata; class Chondrichthyes; order Orectolobiformes; family Rhincodontidae; genus Rhincodon; species Rhincodon typus. Next base: position 40,051,797 of record NC_063355.1, on the reverse strand, counting down.
AGTTATCTCTCAGATTCCTTTTAAACCTTTCCCCTCTCACCTTAAACCTATGCTCTCTTGTTTTGGACTCCCCCAGCCTGGGAAAAAGACCTTGACTGTTCACCTTATCCATGCCCCTCATGATTTTATAAACCTCTATAATGTTACCCCTCAACCTCCAATGCTCCAGAGAAGCTGTCCCAGCCTATCCAGCCTCTCCTTATAACTCAAACCCTCCAGTCCCATAACATTCTCGTAAATCTATTTTACACCCTCTCAAAATTAACAACATCCTTCCTGTAGCAGCGTGACTAGAATAATAAGAAATATTCTGAAAGTGTCCTGACTAATGTTCTGTACAGCCACAATTTGACATCCCAACTCCTGTACTCAATGCTCTAATTGATTTAGGCAACATGCCAAATGCATTCTTCATCACCCTGTTTACCTGTGATGCCACTTTCAAGGAACTATGTACCTGAACCTCTTGGTCTGTCTGTTCAACACCAGTCCCCATGGCTCCACCATTAACTGTGTAAGTCCTGCCCTGGCTTGTCTGACCAAAATGCAACACCTCACATTTATCTAAATTAAACTCCATCTGCCATTCCTCAGCCCACTGCTCCAGTTGATCAAGATCTCCTTGTACTCTGAGATAATGCTCTTCACTGCCCACTATGCCACCGATTTTGGTGCCATCCGCAAACTTACTAACCACGTCTCCGATATTCTCATCCAAACCGTTTATATAAATGTCAAACAGTGGACTCCACATTGATCCTTGCAGCATAACGTTGGTCACAGGCCTCCAGCCCAAATAACATCCCTCTACAACCACCCTCTGTCTCCCTCCTTCAAGCCAATTTTGCATCCAATTGGCTAGCTCTCCCTATTTCCCATGTGATCTAACAATCCCGGTGTGCTTTGTCAATACTGAAGGTGAGGTATTTATTAACAGGACCTATCACTTCTTTGCTCTCAATTACAAGTTGCCTATTTATCTCTCAGTCATCTGAACCCAATCTTTGGTTATCATTTTACCGCTGTACCTACTATAAATGGACTGTGTGTCTGTGTGTCTGTGTGTCTGTGTGTGTGTGTGTCTGTGTGTCTGTGTGTCTGTGTGTGTGTGTGTGAGTGTGTCTGTGTGTGTGTGTATGTGTGTGTGTGAGTGAGTGTGTGTCTGTGTGTTTGTGTGTGAGTGAGTGAGTGAGTGTGTTTGTGTGGGTGTCTCCATTTAATACGCCCTCGACCCCTTCCAAACCTCTTGTTTTGCTTCTCTTTGTAAACTCCCAAGGATTGGGTATAATGCTGGCCCAGTTTGCATTTACTGTAAACAACACCATTTCTGTGACTAGATTTCATTGCTGACTATGGAAATGATACCTGGTAAGGTCCCAGACCTTTTTTAAGGTGGCCAGCCATACTTGGAGAGTGCCCTGGTTATGTAATAAATCCACCTTTAGAGCCTCTTGTTCGGATTGTCTGCCTCTTCCAATATTCCGGATTAGAGTGGTAATGTCGCCTACATACATCAGACAAAACTGATGAGAGACTCACTGAGCTTAGGTAGCCAGCTGAGATACCAGGGTATACCCACTAGTGCGTGATATGAGCTCGTTGGAGACTTGGCTGAAGACACTCTGGGAATCAACTAAGACTTACTCACATTTAAAACAAGAACGTACAGCCAGCAATGACGCAGAGGTAGGAGTGCGTTCACAGAAATCCCCCATATATTGCTATAGTGATTGAGCGTTTAGTGTCAGTGTCAGCTTCAGTTCTGACTTTAGAATTAAGATGCATTTACTCCAAAGCTAAACCACAAGCAATCAGTGCTACAGTTGCTTTGTAAAGTACCGTGAAATTACCATCTAATTGTTTTAAAAAACTGGATGACTTGGACTAGCCTCCATGTGACTCCAGACCCACAACAATGTGGTTGACTCTTATCTGTCCCCTTGCAATGGGCCTAATAATCTCCTCAGTTCAAGGACAATTCGAGATGGGTAATCAATGTGAATACGTTTGCATGTTGGATATATCACTGGATGAGTAATGTAGAGAATGAGTCCAAATCTCATTATTGTGATTTGTCAATTTGAATCCTTCTTTGCGTAAGTTGGATTGTTGTAATAACCCTAATTGGTTTGCTAACATTCTTCAACTTGAGAACCTGCTATCTAGGCCAACTTACAAATTACAACTGACTCCAGCTCTGCATCAAAGCCGTGAACTCTCAACTGGCCCAGCAAACCACTCACTTATGTAGAATTTTTTTCATTCTTCTGTGGTATGCGGATGTCAGTGGTAAGGCCAGCATTTGCTACCCGTCTCCAAACGTCCTTAAAGTGAGGAGCATATTAGGCCCATTGCGAGGGGGCAGATAAGAGTCAACCACATTGCTGTGGGTCTGGAGTCACGTGGAGGTCAGCCCAGTTTTTTTAAACAATTGGATAGTAATTTCACGGTCAACACTACATCGACTAGCTTTATATTCCTGAATTATTAGTTGAACTTAAATTCCACCAACTGCTATGATGGGACTTGAACACATGACCCCACAGCCTTAGCCTGGGCCATTTTACCACTGTGCCACTGCCTCCACTATATGAAGGCAATGAAGGGTTGTCAGTAAATGGTAGCCTTAACCATATCCAGACAATGAATTTTAGGGAGATATAATGAATTTAGGAACACAGGAACAGGAGTAGGCTGTTCAACCCCCACCTTCCTGTTCCGCCATTCAATGAGGTCATGGCTAATCTGTAGCGTAACTCCATATTCCTGCCTTTGGCCCATATCCCTTAATGCCTTCATTCAACAAAAAATGTATCTATCCTAGATAAATGCTCAAGATAGCTCCATGTTTGTGCCCCTGGTTTTCCTAAAGCCATCTTTGTGCGTGGATCTTTCTTTCCTCTCTAGAACGTTCTGGATAGCGGCCTCCAATGCTGCCTGCCACGGATCATGGGTACGTGAATCTCTACGTGAAACTTGTCGCTGTCCCCCCCAGTCGCTGATCTTCGTTTAATGCTGTTCTGGATCTGACACATAACCCCAAAGGGCAACAGAAGTCAGCTTTGGGGACCCACAGAGAGGAGGGCCTGTGCAGTGCTATTGTGACTCGCTGGACTCCATCATTTGGCAATAAGATGGGAGACTTGTAAAAAAAAAGACTGAAGGAGAGACTATATAACCTTGCTGCATGCTATTTACCTCAATATCCTTCCACGTAAGCACATGCAGAGTCTTATAACCTCACAACTGAACAATGAAACTCTCAAAGCACAAAGAGAACAGCTAAGAACCTTTAAACCTTTTACCTCTGAAACTCTGCTGAAAGCTACCTCCATAAACACACTTGCGTTTATTAAAAAAACCAAAAAAAATCTACTATTTTCTACTATTTGTCAAGTTTTGTTTTTAATTGTCTATCCATATGCTATGTAACTGGGAACAGCAAAAATGGGAATGTTTAGATGCAAATACTGAATATTATTTAAAATTACTTTTGAATAAATCCATTATCATTACGATACTGGCTACATTTACATTTTTTCAGGTCTAATGTTGCTGCACCTGTACGAGGCTGATCCCAGGTACGGAAGGACTGTCTTATGAGGAGGGGTTGAGTAAGTTGGGCCTGTACTCATTGGATACAAAACCGAAAGAACTGCGGATGCTGTAAATCAGGAACTAAAACAAAGTTGCTGGAAAAGCTCAGCAGGTCTGGCAGCATCTGTGAAGAAAAAAACAGAGTTAACGTTTCGGGTCCGGTGACCAATGAGAAATGACCAATGAGGTTCTGAGGAAGGGTCACCGGACCCGAAACGTTAACTCTGTTTTTTCCTTCACAGATGCTGCCAGACCTGCTGGGCTTTACCAGCAACTTTGTTTTTGTTTCTGTACTCATTGGCGTTTAGAAGAATAGGAGGCGACCTTATCGAAAACAAGAAGATTTTTAGGGAACTTGACAGGGGGCTGTCCCTTGTGGAAGAGTCCAGGACCAGAGGCTGTAAGCTCAGAATAAGGTACAGAACATCTAAAACAGAGATGAGGAGGAATTTCTTCTCTCAGAGGGTTCTGAATCTGTGAAATTCTTTACCACGGAGGGCTGTTGAGGCTGGGTCATTAAGTATATTCGAGGCTGAGAGAGCTTTTTAATCAGTAACAGAATCAGGGATATGGGGAAACAGCAGGAAGATGGAGTTAAGGAATACCAAATCAGCCATGATCTCATTGAACGGCAGAACAGACTCAATGGGCTGACTGGCCCAAAGCTACTTTCTATATCTTTATTAATAAGGCAGTGCTTTAAAGGGCTCGTCCTATCAGGGCTCTTTTCCCATAGCCCTATGTGTCATCAGCCCTCCAATACTATCCTAAGAAAGGAACTTAATGCCAGGCTTAATTAGGAAACAGAAGTCTAGAGTGGGTGGAGAACTGTCATGTGTTGTGACTTTCTCTGGATTGGCCAGTTGGTGACCATCCATATGTGAACTGAGAATGGCATCTTAATCTGGGGAGAGGTGTCAGTCAGAGGTTGCCCAATCTGGAAGCAGGATGCCATGGCAGATCAGCAAGGGAGAAGTCACAGATGTGCTCAATACCTCAGAGATATGCAGAGATGACACCCACCAGACTCTCTACGGAAAGAGAAACTCTTTCCATTGGTGGGGGGTCAAAAAACAGAGGTGGTTGGCGAAAGAACATAGAGGTGACATGAGGAAAGATTGGGAATGGTTATGATATGGATAGCTTTCTGTGTTCATCCAGCTCTACACCTTGTTACCTCATGATATGGATTGAACCTTGTTAACATTTCTGCCTGGGGTGTGGGCATCGTTGGCCAGGCCAGCAGTTATTTCTCGCTGTGAATGGCCTTCATCAAGCTGATATAATAAAACCAAGAACTTCAGATTCTGGAAATCCGAAACAAACAAAAACAGAAACTGCTGGAGAAACTGAGCAGTTCTGGCAGCATCTATGAAGAGAGAGAAACAGTGTTAACATTTCAGGTTCTGTGACCCTGCTCTGAAGAAGATAACTGCATTGCAACAGACCAACCTAGAAGCTTACGGAAGAACTTAATACAAAAGAACAGGAAGTGAACTAACAACTTGGCTTTTCTGACAGAAAACAGCCGTGAACACTTCAGCCTTGTCTCCTCTTCTGGAGAGTGGGGGCTGTGTGAGGGTTGTCAGATTGAGTGGGGAAAGGATGATGGAGAGAACAGTGAAGAACTTGACAGGGGGATGAATCGAAGAGATTGAAGATCAGATCTGGGTCCGTGTAGAGAGATCAAAGGCTGAGGCATATTTTTTATTCTTGCAAGGGATCCAGGTGCCACTGATACAGCCGACACTTGTTGCCCATCGTTAATGTCCCTTGAACTGAGTGGTTTGCTGGGGCATTTCACGGCCGGTTAAGAGTCAATTACAATGGTAATGGCCTGGAGTCACATGTAGATCGGAACCTAAACTGAGCAGGTTATTGCTGAGTAAGTGCTGTTAACAATCCATTTAATCTCTCTGCCAAGGATTGAGTTTAGACCAAGGATGGCAGATAAATTTACCCTAATGGGTATTAGTGAACCAGGTAGGTTTTCCAACTGATTCATGTTCAGCATTACAGAGACTAGCTTTATTTATTGAATTTAAATTCCACAGTAGAATTTGAACCAATATCTGCAGGCATTAGAATTAGAATCCCTACAGTGTGGAAACAGGCCCTTCAGCCCAACAAGTCCATGCCGAACCTCAGAGCATCCCACCCAGATCCATCCCCCTATGACCCACCTAATATACACCCTCTACCTCCCTGAACACTACGGGCAATTTAGCATGGCCAATCCGCCTAACCTGCACATCTTTGGACTGTGGGAGGAAACCAGAGCACCCAGAGAAAACCCACGCAGACACGGGGAGAATGTGCAAACTCCACACAGACAGTCGCCCGAGGCTGGAATCGAACCCGGGTCCCTGGCGCTGGGAGGCAGCAGTGCTAACCACTGTGCCACTGTGCCACCGTGTCGCCCATTAGCCTAGGCCTCTGTAAAAGCAGACCCTTACCATTGTATCAGTGACTTCTGGAATCTGTGAGAGGGAATTAGAGTCTGTCAGGGAGGGTGGAGGAGAGGAGAAAGGAGGCTGGAGGGATTGGAGAGGGTTGGGGACTGACAGTGAACTAGCAGTCTGGGAGGGAGAACAGAGCCAATGCTTGTGGCCATGTGGTGACCTGGAATTTTAAAACAAAATCCACCTAACTCTCCAACTCACATAAATCTTTCCTCGACACAGCAAAGTGGGAAGAGAAATCTATGTTAAAATCTCCAGACACAGTGTTCAAAAGCTGCGCCGTACAGTTCAATATCATATGTTGTCAATCCTTTGACCCCAGCAGATATTGAAAAGGAGATTGAGAAGGGACAGATCCTCCACTATGACAGATGCCTGTACAACACATTAACTCTTCAATAGCAAATTCTGACTTGCATAATTTATACAATCAGAAAAATCTGTGGATGTTTAGCAATTATCAATAGAATTAGCAAAAGGGCCTTCTAACTCGATGGGTACAAAATCTTAATGAAGGCTCTTGTGGAGTAGTGATAGTATCCCTACCTCTGACCTAGGGTAATCTGAGTTCAAGTCCCAACTGCTCTTGAGGTGTACAATAACATCTCTGACCAGGCTGCTTAGGAAATATCTAAAATATCTATACGCGACTCAGGAGAACAGCTGAGTTGCTGTGAATTTGGCTTCAAGACCAAGCTACATTAATTGTGTTCCGTTCTGGTTGCCTCATTATAGGCAAGATGTGAAATCTTTAGAGAGGGTGCAGAGGAGATTTACCAGGATGCTGCCTGGACTGGAGGGCAGGTCTTATGAGGAAAGGTTGAGGGAGCTAGGGCTTTTTTCATTGGAGCGAAGAAGGATGAGAGGTAGCTTGATAGAGGTATACAAGATGATGAGAGGCATAGATACAGCAGATAGCCAGAGACTTTTTCTCAGGGCAGAAATGACTATTACGAGGGGACATAATTTTAAGGTGATTGGAGGAAGGTATAGGGAGATGTCAGAGGTAGATTCTTCACACAGAGAGTGGTGGGCGTGTGGAATGCGCTGCCAGCAGTGGTAGTGGAGTCAGATATGTTAGAGATTTTTAAGCGACTCTTGGATAGGCACATGGAGGATAGTAAAATGTAGGGTGTGCAGGGTGATTTGATCTTAGTAGGGTAATAGATTGGCACAACATCGTGGGCCAAAGGGCCTGTACAGTGCTGTACTGTTCTATGTTCTATATTCTAAATCGATGTTGTCCTCTCAGTGCAGGCTACAACATCAAAGGAGCCCAGGTAGGAATGACATATTAAAGCTGGCCCTTCCTCTCAGATCGACACAAAAAACAACTTCCAGTGTCATTTCAGAGTAGGGGAAATCACCCTGCTGTCCTTGCTTGGTATTAATTCCACAATCAATATTGGCCATCGTTCAACAGGCAAAACGTACAGACATACAAATTAGGAACACAGCTAGGGGCCTCCACGCCTGATCCACCAAGGTCACAGCTGATCTGAATATACCAAATTCCCATTTAAAACCTTCCATCCCCTCCCGTATCAAGAATCTCCTTTAGAAATATTCAAAGACTTACTTCTACCACCTTTTAAGGAAGAGAGTTCCAAAGGCTCTCACCCAAATGTTTTTCTCACCTGTTTTAAATGGCAATTCATCATTTTTAAACAGTGACCCCTAGTTCTAGATTCTCCTGCAACAGGAAACATCCTCTCTATATTGACCTGGTCAAGACCCCTCAGGATCTTGCATATTTCAATCAAGTCATCTCTTACTCATGTAAACTCCAATGGATGCCAGCCTAGTGTGTCTGCCATTTCCTCACAAGACAATCCACCAATCTTCTTAAGACAATCTTCTCTAAACAACTTCTAATGCATTTCCTTCCTTACTTGAGGAGACAAATACTGTACTCAGTACTCCAGATGTTGTCTAACTAGTGAAATGTGTCACTGTAGCATACCCTCCCTATTTTTGTATTCAATTCTGTTCGTAATATATGATAATATTCTATTAGCTATCCTAATTAAATGCACTACAACACCTCTGCATCTGACAATCATCTGCAATCTCTCAACATTGAGATACTTTTTTTTAAATTTCTCCTGTGAAAAATGGACTATTTCACATTTTACAATGTGGTGCTCAATTTGACAGATTTTTTTACCTATTCACTTAACCTAGTTATATCTTTCTGTAGCCTCCTTATGTCATAGAATGTGGAAGCAGGCCATTCAGTCCAAAAAGCCAACACTGATCCTCCAAAGAGTGTCACACCAAACCCACCCCTGTAACCCTGCATTTCCCATAACTAATCCACCTAACCTGCACATCCCTGGACACTATGGGCAATTTAGCATGGACAATCCACCTAGCCTACACATTTTTAGACTGTGGGAGGAAACCAGAACACCTGGAGGAAACTCACACAGACACAGGGAGAATGTGCAAACTCCACACAGGCAGTTGCCTGAGGGTGGAATTGAACCTGGGTCCCTGGTGCTGTGAGGCAGCAGTGCTAACTGCTGAGCCACCATCCCACCCCACTGTGTCCTTTAGACAATTTACTTTCTCACCCGTGTTTGTCTTGCTTTGGCCTTTTAGTTCATTATTTTTATTTTGTGTGGGAACTCGCTGGGCAAAAATAAAAAACAATGGCTGGGTTTCCAACATTAGAAGTGAGGTTCCATTCCGAAACGCTTTGGAAGGCCCTGAGCCCGCCAGAGGCGCTACAGAAATGCATGTCTTTTTCTCAAACAAAAAAAGAATGCAGTTGGAGTATAAAAAGATTCTAGTCATAACATAAACTCCAGACTGTTAAAAATCACTGCGTTCATTGGAGCACAACGCCATTGTACGGCTGTGTCAGCGTTACGCTTTCTTTCACAGCACTGGAGAAAGATTTGTGTCAGCCATGACTGATGAACCTGGCCTAACCTTTCCTGGCAGAGGGCTCAGTTCAGAAAAGGGAGGAATAGCCATCTCCAGGCTTGGTCCCTGATGCCTCATGACAGCAGTGGATTCAGTGATTATCCCTGCTGAAAGGAAGGGGGTTGGGCATTCCAATCCTCAAGGCCATTGTCATGAGCCAGGCACTGTTTGCTTTCACCAAGACAATTACGTTCAGAGAAAAGCTGTTCGAACTTCTACCCAGCACAACAGAGACTTCCGGTCGCAGGTTGCATGTGTCTGTCTGGCCGTTAGGCTAGCGGTGTCTTTCAACAGGAGTGAAATGTTGTACAACTGAACAGGGACAGCCACAGGAATTGTTCTTAACGCAAATTGCAGCAAAAAGCTGCATTCGTATTTTTAACGTGTAAAGCACTCCAAGATGCTTCGGAAAGCTTGAACCAGAAATAAGATGACTGGGAGCCAAAGAAGACAACAAAGTTTTGGTGACGCACTTAGGGCCTAAAGCGATATTGAAGAAGCGACAAAGAGATAGAGTGGTCACTATAGAGACACAGGAAAGTTGGCAAGGTACTCAATTGCTGTGGAAAATAAGATGAGAATAATTTTTTTATTCATTCACAGGATGAGGGTATCGCTGGCTATGCAGCATTTGTTGTCCATCCCTAATTGCCCAGAGGGCAGTTAAGAGTCAATCACATTACTGTGGGTCTGGAGTCACATGTAGGCCAGACCAGGTAAAGATGGCAGTTTCCTTCCCTAAAGAGACATTAGTGAACCAGATGGGTTTTTCCAACAATTGACAATGGATTCATGGTCACCATTAGATTCTTAATTCCAGATATTTATTGAATTCAAATTCCACCATCTACTGTAGTGGGATTTGAACCTGGATCCCCAGAACATTATCTGGGTCTCTGGATTAACAGTCCAGCACTAATACAACTAGGCCATTGCCTAGTGGTTTTTGACTGGGACAGACTAGATGGGCCAAATGACCTGCTTCTGTGTGGTAGACCTCGATGGTTCCATGGCTGAGATTGACAGCACAGAAAGAGGCCATTGTGTTGAAACCATCTAAAAGTGATTTACTTGGCTAATCTGAGCTTCCAGATCTTTCTTAGTAGCCCCATAGATTTCAGGCAGCGAGTTCCAAAACCCTGTCACTGTGTAAATGCATTAATTACTCTGCATCAATCTTCCCCCCACCCCACCTACTGACCCTCACTAATGGAAATAGGTCATTCCTATCCTCACATAGGTATTCCCTCAGTCTCTATTCCAATAACAAAGACATAACCTGCCAGTGGCGAGATGGAACTGGTATTGGAAGTGCAGGATTCAGAATCAGAGGGGCACAGAGTGTGGAGGGCTGTAGGGCTGGAATCACAGATTTGTTACAGTGCAACAAAAGGCCATTCAGTCCATCGTATCTGCACCAGCCCTCTGTGTATTTTGACTTGGTGCGGAAATCTAGCCTTTGCCCCATAACTCTGCACGTTGGGTGATTATTTCAATAGATGCAATACTCCCTTGAAAGCCTCAATTGAACCTGCCTCCACCACACATTCATGCAGTGTATTTCACACCCCACCTACTTACTGTGTGAAAAAGGTTACAGGGACAGGAAATGAACAAAGGATCTACAATTCTAACAATGTCAAATTTGAATTGTTGGTGGATTAGGAACAATTTGGTCACCAAGCCCAGGCATATGGGTGAGTTGGACCCTGATATGGATTGAGATACAGGCAGCAGTGCTATAGTGGCTGGAAGGCTGGTCAGGAGAACATTGGAATCATTGAAATTGAATGAACGCAAAGTGTGAATGTGCTACTGTACTCATATTTATCCATTCACGTTGTACTTACACATCAGCAGCTAAGATCACATATACTGTTTGTTTCTTTTCTCACATATAGAGAGCATGAGAATTACATATATCCTGTATCATTCTTACTGTCATTCATGCGTATTCCAAAGAGAGGTTTTTGGTTCATGGTAGACTTTGCATATTTCTCTAGCGTGTGCCATTTTTCTACTTTTCCAATAATTTCCTTCAATCTTGAAGCCATCCCACATTGATGGTCTCTTCCTCATTTAAAATTTTCCATCAACAGTAGCTCTTACAAATCCACTTCCTCTTGAAATGTATCTGACACAGACTCTGGCCTGTCCTCATTATTTCCCTGAAATTGTTTTGTTCATTCACTCCCTACAGCTTCTTACCATTCACTACTTTCTCTGTTGAGCAGATCCTTTCTGATCTTCTTCAAACCCATGTTTCAAAGCTGTTTAGCAAATTCGTCTTCGAAGATCCAACTTTCACAGATTTTTGATTGCCAAGCAAGTCAATGGTTAAGGAGGAGAGGTAAGCAAGAAAGTGGCATTAAGCTACAATCAGATCACCCATGATCATATTCAATGGAGAAGCAGACTCAATGGGCTGAATAGCCTCTTTCTTATAATCTCATGATACCATCTCTTTGCTTCCTTGGGTGGTCATGGCTCACATACAGCTCCCTGGGCACATGTGACAGCAGCAATTGGATACTCATATCCCACCCTGACATGGGCCACCTTTCAGTGACCATGTTGATCATTGAGGACTCAACACTTACACTCAAGCCAACCACATGTGCTTTAAGCCGTACACCGATTCGACAGTATTTTACACAAGGGATAGAATCAGTTCTTTCATTGGCACTTGAAGAGCAATCATCAACAAATCAAATCCTTTGGAAAGTGGGGTGTTGACAAGAGAAAACGTGCCAGAAGATGAGACCGTGAGTTGTACGTAAATGTCTGAAAGACATTAACATTTAAAATTAGTTGTTATTTTCTGACGCTCACCAGTTTATGGGAATGTTTCTTAGTCCTCATCCCCGCAGAGCAAGTCCCAAACCAAGTTGATAAAGACCTTCCGCTAAAAGGCCTATTATCTTCCTCAAAATTGATGTGCCTGACTATTATCTGAGGCGAGAGTATATTCTCTTCATTGCCGATTGCTGCTGTTTCTATTTCATGATGAGGTGGATAATTGCTAATAATTCATGACATTGCACCATAGTTGAATATAAAGTGTGTTTAAAATTAAAATGGTCCAGAGAGGTAGCAGTAAATTTAAGTCCTTCCTGTGCATTGAAAACTCATGGTTACCTTTGAGTAATACCTAATTCATGATTGCTGCTAACTATGTGCTTCTATCCTGCAAACATAACAGCAGGCCATTCAACTCATCACATCTTTGCAAGAGCAACTCAATGAGACCCACACCGCTGCCTTTTCCTTATAGAGTTTTTATGTATTTCTTATCAGATAAACTATCCAATTCTCTTTTGAAAGCCACGCTTGAATGTGCCTCCACCCCACTCTCAAACAACACATTCCCTACTCTAGCTGTTCACTGTGTGAAAACGTTTTTTCCTCATGTTGCCTTCGGCTCATTTTTGCTAATCACCTTGAATTAGTGTCCTCTGGGTCTTGACACTTCCACCATTGGGAACCATTCCTCTCCATATACTGACTAGACTGATCACTATTTTAAACACTATCAAATGTCCTCTTGACCTTCTCTCTAAGGAGAACTGTCCCATCTCTCCAATCTCGTATCCTCAACCTTGGAACTAATCTTCCTAACCTTTTTGGAGCTTCTCTAATGCCTTCACACACCTATGACATGGTGCATAGAATTGGGTACAATACTCCAGTTGAGGTTGAACTAGTGTTCTATAAAGACTTCATTTTTGTCATTCTATGCCTTTAATAATGCCCACAATCCTGTACATCTTATTAACAGTCCACACAACCTGCTTGCCAACTTATTAATTTGCATCTAAGGTCATAAAAAGGAAGCCCCTGCCTCTGATGCAGAAGCTCAGGATTCAAGTCTGACTCCAGGGCTTGATGGCCAAAGGTGTAATACCAATTAAATTTCCAACAAACACCAACAGTAGATGGGGAGAGCAGGAGAGATTCCTGCTCCAGCCACATGATGGATTGGAGCCTTCACCATCACAGTCCATAACAACAGACCACATGATGTCTGGAAAAGTGCATGTAACCATAGCAACTCATGTTGGCAGCAAATGCCATGGCTTTTTAAAATACCATGATTTTCTAAGTACCAGTTTGGATCAGATTAGCATCAACATGACTGGGTTTTTTTCTGAGATAGGCATCACTGGCTAGACTAGCATTTATTAACTATCCTTAATTGCCTAGAAGGCAGTTAAAAAGGTCAGCCACATTGCTGTGGGTCTGGAGTCACATGCAGGCCAGACAGGTAAGTTTCCTTCCTCAAAAGGACATTAGTAAACTAGATGGGATTTCTCTGCCAATTAAGAACGGATTCATGGTCATCTTTAGACTCGATTCCAGATTTAAAAAAAAAAAAAAATTGAATTCAAATTCTACTATCCGTCGTGGCAGAATTTGAACCTGAGTCCCGGGATTAACAGTGCAGTGATGATACTATTAGGCTGTTGCCTCTCAGTTCAATTCCTGTTTAAGCTGGTATAGGTTTGGGACCCGCTTTACCTGCAGCTCCACGGGGTTACAGCTGCCTGTGAGCAGTAAATGCAAGAAGAAAGAGACCAAATAAAATTGATGAAATATTTTTAAGACCTGCTACATAGACTATGCTACCTCCCACTCTCACTGTGTCCCAGTCTAACTTGTCTTGTGTTAGATGTTCTTAAATTGCTGTTAAGCAAAGCTGCATCTTATTGCTCCAAAGAACGAGACAAGTATTTCCATTCAGAATGTAGCTTTATTACCCGAGATCCTGCATTGACTGTAGCACAGCCCAACAACAGCTTTTGATTATGAACATAAGCTTTTTGGCTGCAATTTATTTTAACCCATATACAAATTCTGGCTGTCACAATCACAATCAGTGCTGCTTGTGGCACGCTCAGCAAATAGAAGTTTACTAAACTTTGAACAAAGTTGAGAAAACATTTTTCCAAGACTTGAGGATTTGAATTCCCAGCTTTTATTCCCCCCATACACCCAATTAACTGTAGAAACTTTTTTGTTTAAAATGTAGGGGGTGTGGGATGGGATATGGAGGGTTAGGGTGGTGGACTGGATCTAGCCCAGCAGCAGGTATCCCACACGAGAAAAGATGTAGTGACAGTTTAAAAAATAAAACATCAGACCGATATCAGAGGGAAAGCTGCAGAGAATAGGTTTTATTATGTCTTGTTTGTACAAATCATTGGGCTAGTACTACTAGTAACCTGTCACATACAACAGCCCCCACTTTCACACTGCACTAAAATCAGGCTGCGCCAAAGCTGTATTAGCTTCTTGCCAACAGAAGTAAAATATCATAAAATGTAATGACAATTTCTAACAGCAAAGTATTTGCATTCTATATGCTTAGCCTTAAGAAATATATTGTTGGAAGGATTTTTTTTTAAACCGGAAGTGTGAAACGGGGGTTTCGGAGAAGAGGATAGGAATGGGCTGGGTGAAAAAGGGGTTGAGGGGGGACAGCAGAGCTGAGAATGAGGTGAGTGTGGGAAGGAGGACAAGCAACTTATCCAGAAAGGAAGAGGTGAGAGAGTTGGAGGAGAGGAAGATCTAAGGATAGAAAGAAAAGGAAAAGGAAAAGGAGAGTGGACGAAGTGGAGAAACTGGAGGGGGGGAGGTGAGCCCAAGTGGGGAAAGTGTGGGGCAGCTAACAGTGGGAAGGGGAGAGTAGAGGGAGGTAAAGGGTAAAGGGTATTCAGTTTTCAAGCTTCCTCTTGGCATACCCACTCTCAGTAACTCCCCTTCATGCTAAGGGCATGTTTCAAATCATCAGGCCAGATGAATCAACCTGTACTGAGATTCCAGTGCAAATTGGTTGGTTTTTAGACTTGAAAAAAATAGCTACAGCAGAGGTTTCATTGAGAATGATGAAATAATGACCACGTTTTCCTTCCTCTACAAACCGTTTAATCCCAATGTCAGAAAGAGGGATTAGTGCACCAGTGTGCTATTTCCCCCCTGCACCCAGTCTGAGCCTGATCCTGATCACTGATTTGAGGGAGAAACAGAAAAGAGATTCACAAAGAATTGCACTTGGGAGGGAAATCATTTACTATTAAACCACACACCAGGGTACCCTGTAAGTACTTCAATCCATTCCAGGAAAGGAATGAATTGCTAAATCAAATGAATAAGCTTTCAAAATTAGCTTGGGCAGCTCACTGTGCAATCAGAACAGAGTCTGTAAGGAGGCAGATTGGCCTGTACAACATTAACTTATTATTCTCTCCCGCACAACATGCTGCCGAGGAAATTAGTCCCTCAAGGAGAGTTATATAGTTTCATACAGTTAATACTCTCCAAGGGCAAAAACAGATGGAAAATAAAAATAACAGTTGATCGATTGTTAACAGGGTAACTGCAGTGGCAAGTCTAACACTCAGGGCACAAAATGAATTTCCTGCTTTCCATAAAACATCCAGATCAAATGAGAAACAAGAAAGCAAAAGGATAGGTTACAGTCATGTATATCCTGTTGTGGACACCTGGTTAAGTTCTGTATAAAACAATCAGTTTAGTCATCAGTCAAAGTGCCATAACTGCAAGAGTTACTGCATCCTCTTTGGATTTATAATAGGAAGGACACAAGTGCTCATTTGTATTATTGCAGATTAAATGGGCTGCTAGCACAAGACACTCAAAACAGTGAGATTTAACAAGCACCTGTTTCAGAAGCTCTCAGTTTTTGTCAGAAGCTGGGAACATGGTAATGTTCAAAAAAATCTATTCTTGATTAACTAGATTTATTAAAATTATGATCCTGGCCTTTTGTGGCAGTGTTAATTACAATGAGATCCAATCACAAGTGGACCCTACACTAACTCCATTTAATGTACTCAGCCAAAGATGGAGACTTGTAGTTTTACAAATTGTTGTTAGAAACTTCCTGCTTTAACTCAGGAAGAACCCAGAAGACACAAGACTGAAAAGAATGAGTAGTGCAAATTAATTGGAAGACCTACTTTGCGAAGTTTTTTTAAAGACAAAGGCGGCAAAAAAGTTTTATTTAATATAATTTGCAGTTTAGAGCGTGATAGCGCTCACACATGTTCAGTATTGTACAATAGTATGCAGCTGTACAGATCAGGATTAGCCCAAGATTAATCAGCTTGTGTGGGTACTCAAGTTTTCCTTCACCTGTTCTACCAGAGGGTATTTTGCAGGAGGATCTACAAACATACAAAATCCTGCAGCATTGACTTTGATGGACTATAAACTCCATCCAGTTAGCTGAAAAGCACTTTCCTCACAACGTCCAGTTTTTCAACTCTCAGATGATCGATGGTCCAAGGAGAGATAATGAAAACAATTCAAACATCTACAGCTTTCCTTAAAAGTCTGACTATTCAAAATGGCAAATAAACAAAACAGTCAGCCATACATCGAGTTCCTAGGAAGGGCATTCCAGGATTTCATCCCAGTGACAGTAAAAGGAACAGCAATATATCTCCAAGTCAGAATGGCGAGTGGCTCAGAGGGAAAGTTGGAGGGGGTGGTGCTCCCATGAAGTGGTCATGGGTTTGGAAGGTGCTGTCTGAGAATCTTTGAACTTCTTAACTTAGGCCTCCTGGCTCAGAGGCAAGGCATTACTACTGCACCGGAAGCCCTCATGGAGGGAATGGTAATAAGTAATACCTACATTCCATAAGTGAATAAAACAAATTTAAATGAAGCAGAGGCAGAATTAAGAGAAAAGAGCAAATCCTGCACTTTGAACCTGACTGTGGGACATGAGTACCAGCTACAGCACTGGTGAAACCAGAGATTTGAGACCTGACCACACAAAAGACAACACCATCTAGGCTGACACTTTGTGAAGTACCAAATGAGTACTACACTGGAAAACTGGTACCATCACCCTGGGCAGGTTTTCCTCCAAACCACACAGCACCCTGTCTTGAAAATATGGTCATTGCTTCAGTATCACTGGGTCAAAAACCCAGACCTCCCTGCTGAACAGGAAAGTGGGATACCTACAAAGGGACTGCAGTGATTCGAGAAGGCAGCTTACCATCACTTCAACGACGAGGGATGGGCAATAAATGCCAGCCTAGCAGGAACAACCACTTCCCACGAGTGAATAAAATGATATTCTCCAAAGAGACATTAAACAGAGGACCCAACTCCCTTCGAGGTGGCCTGAAAAGAACCCACGGTACTACTTTGAACATGACTAAGTACACCATCCCTACTGTCTTAAATCAATACTTATGTCAATTAATGTTCCAAACAGATTAGCTGGTCATCATACCGTTGTTTGTGGGAGCTTCCTGTTCTCAAACTGACTCAAATTCCTATTTCATTGTGTAAATCCCTCTGGGACATCCTGGAAGTAGTTAAAAAAGTACTACACAAGGGAATAGGATGACACAGTATTTATGACTGGTCTAATTACCAGGAGACATTGCTTGAAACTCCACCAAATTACATAGATCTGGACCAAGCAGCTACCATGAGTAATGGCTACCATGAAAGGATTGGATTGATGTACTGAATATTTACTTGCATCCTTTGGAGAAGGAAAGTGGCTCTCTTTGGTTTAGCCATCCTCAAATAGCCTAACAAGTCTAGCAGTTGTATTCAAGATCTCACAACTATTTTCACAGGGCACAAAACAAATTGTTTCATGGTTTAGGCAATTCTGCATTTTTCCACTTAAGGCTCAGTGACTGCAGGAGGGGAGGATGAGGGGAAAAAAGTAAACTGACCCGAAAAAGCTGGTGAAATTGTCAGTAAGTAAATAGTTACCAACGCTGAGATTTTGTAAAGCGCATTTCCTCATACAACAGCTGCATTCTCGGTTAAACTAAGTGGAAAAACCAGGTGCACATTTCTAAAAGTCTTCTAAGGATGTCACCCACAGAGGGGATGAGTTTTATGCAGAAGGAACAGCATTAGTCAGGTATGCATGTATTTTAAATCCACTTTAAAAAACAGTAAGATACATTAATGCAGATGGAAATCACAAATAGCTGAATTTGGTTCCACATTAATCAATGGAGCTTAGCCATTACTCATCCAAATTATCTTCACAGATCAGTCTCAGTCTTAAAAACAAAGCAAATTCAAAAGTAATGTATAAAATAGATAAAATTTCAGTTTCACTGACTTGCCCTCACCAGATTAAATCCCTTCATGCATGTAAGGGATTATTGCAGAAGTCAAAAAATTAGAACATTTCTAACTAAAAGTCCAAAAATTGAGAAAGCAGTTGAAAAGTTTTACTTAAAAGCTCAAAGTAACAATGTTTCCAGCCCAGTAACAAATCAAATACATTTTATTAGTTGGTTCTTCAAAGTATTTTTACAGTTAAAGCAGTATCACATTATAGATTTTGACCAGAAATCCTATAGCTTTCATGCACCTTGAAAATGTTAGTACAACCTATTCCACATAGGCTAGGTTAGTACTTTTGGCATATTAAATTTTCTAGAAGGCACTCAGTTAGCTGCATATAACATTTCTATCTAAACATGTCGAGTTTAGTAGTATGGGAACGGCATCTTTTCCAGTTTTGCAAAAAAAATGCTGCACTCTTATTTACCTAAACAACTGTTCGAATGCATTAGGCTCCATGTCTAGCAAAACCTGCAACAGGCTAATAGGTCAAATATCTACACAAATCTTTTTAACATATGAAAGGAACTAAGGCAGCAGCAAGGTTTCAAAATACTTCTGGTATTGTAGCATGTTCCCCTATCAAGTTGGATTGAGCAGCAAGAACTTTTAAGCTCTCAAACCATACACAATTTACTTTCTGGGAGTTTAAAATTCAGACACCAGCTGATTACACACCATACCACTAGCAGTGCTGGACTACACAAAGCACTATACTAGTGCAGAGCTAATTGTGCTTCACCTTTTTTGAAAAATGAACATAAGAAAAATTCAATTAGTTTATGCAGATTCTCAAATTCACATCTTAATTTAGTGTACATTTGGAGAAAAATGTACACAAATGAAGAGCAAAGATAATACTCTGGCTATGTCAACTCACAAAATAACTAAATTACTTGTTACAATGGCGTGCAAATAATTATGGAATATGAATAAATGATATTTGGTATTTAGAAATAATAAGATTATAGTTTGCATACAAATAGCTGTTTGGTAGTACATAACAGCATTATTGCTGAAGACAGACAATTGTCAAATTTTGTGTGTCTTGCACTCCAGACAATTCTCAAGAAAACTAATTTGAGGGGGAAAATATGTATACTAGATGAGAGGAGCAGCTCAGTTGGTAAGTGGAATTTGGTAGAGGTACTTCTGTGGAGAATGCACCCATTAATGATGATTGCCAGTTAACTGCCAGGCTTGAAACAAAACCTTGCAGTTAACTGCCAAATCATTAACTTGCACATTAGTTGGCAAGTAAGCATCTTGCCAATCATCTCCTCTCAAGCATAAATATTGATTGCCTCCTTGAATTGGTACTTTTGTAAACTGTTCTGGTCAGTGCAAAATGAAAATGAAAATCTTTGACGAGTGTGTTTGTAAGCAATGAAGTCTGCATACTCAATATTCCCATTAAATTATTGCTCTTTTAATGTTTGATTTCTCAAGTACATTAAAAGAAACTTAGTTTTAATGCTTAGTTACTGCACCCAGATGAAGTTGCAATAGTTACAAACCTGCATCCACCTTGTAAAATTTGAACAGATAATGTCAAAGTTTTTGAAATAGAAATCAACATCTTCAGTTTGAGACACAATTTGGGACAAACAGTTATATATTTCAATTTAAATATTCAGCCATAGTCAAAAACCAGTGAATTAAAAAAAATGTTGGATCCATTAATTATAGAGTCATAGATTAACTGCTCATTCTTTGTGCATCTTTAGAACAGCTATTATATATAGATTACTCATAAGAAAACATATGAAACACTCAGTTGCTGAATGGGTTTCAGATGGTCTAGCAATGGCCTACCAAATTCCCCTTGAAGTATGCTCAGATGGGCTAATTTACTAACTTGGACTTTAGAGCCCCATGAGAAAGAAATTTGCAACCTTCTACATGGGCTGTACTTTGACCTCTTCACCCAACCCTGACCTGACTTACAAAGGTTAATGGGTAAAAAGCAGGTGTAATGTGTTTGCACAAACTTTATTTGAAGGACAATAAATAAACTGGTTATGATGACAGACAAACTGCAGATTCTTAAGAAAAAAATTTTGATCCTGGTGGTCTTAGTCAACTATTTCCACTCACTTTCATACTTCATCATTAAAACACAAGCATTGAGGAAAAAACACACTTTGCAATAAGAAACAAAGCTTTGTGATGATCCTTCATTTCTCAGCAGACACCTTGGCACCATAACTAGACAAAGGTGCAGTCCGATAGTTGCAACTAACGTGGGGTCAGATTCATGGTGTTTCAAAATGCTGCATCTTCCCTGTCAGATGTTTAGAGAATAGCATATACCTATATAAAGACTACGAAGTTCACAATCTCAATTAATCAGCTCTTCCAATTTCACTATAGAAACAAGAAATTGAAAGAACAAAGGCAAGGAAACACCAATAAAAAGTGACTTGGACACCAAACATACTCAGTTCTATGACAGACAGCAAGAAGTGAGGAAGGAAGTACATTGTACAGACTAATTAAACACCATTGTAGCGGGTGTGAAGACAAGGGTGTAAACTCAAGGTACACTCCATTCCTATATACACCATTTAGGATTGTGACAATTTAATCAAGATATTACCCACTTTGCCTAAAATTTATTATTTTAATTTTTTAAAAAAAATAAAAGGCAATTGGCTGGACATTTGCTTGGCGTTCAGTTAAAAGTGGTCAGCAAGGATTCTTCTAGCCAAAATGTTCCGAATACATCACAAGCAAAACAGGATTAAATTTAAACAGCTTCTAACAGGTCTGCTCTACAAAAAGTCCCTAGTAGTGCCAAGGTACATTTACAACGAAGAATGAGTTTTTTGAATACTCAAGTGTTTACATATGCTACAAATTGAGATTCCGAGAACAAATGACCTAATGTTCAAAACGGCACTTACAAAAAGAGGTTGTTTCCATTGATCCAAAAATCCAAAGGGTACATTTTGAATACAGATAACTCATTGGTGAAAACATTTATTGTTGCTACATATATTAATCTTCATAAAACGTTGAAACATTGCTGGTCTGCTGCAAGTCACAAATTACCAAATACATATATCCACAGAATCTTCACAAAATAAGCGAAAACACAGACAAGGCAAGAATGAATGGGAATATCCTGAATTGTTAGCGAGTAGGCAAAGTGTGAACCAGCTAAATCGGACTCACTAGACCACAGCACAGAACTGGAGTCTAACGTTTAATGATTCTTCAGTGACCTCATACAGGCCAGTTTTTCTGGCTCTATTCCGTCAAAGCTACCAGTAACAAGAAATGCATCCAGGTTTTGCATTAGTAGTGACTCAAGTTTTAAATCTTGTACAATTTCTGCCACCTGTACAAAATGGCACAGATGAATCACATTAAACATGTGTAAAATTGCTGCACAACTTCAGCTCCTTTCTGTATTGCATCATATCAATTAGTATTTGTAACGCAGACACCTAGCATACATAATCAAAAATTCAGGTGCTGTAGTTATTCATTCAGAAATACATTGTCAAGAATCAAGTCAATTTCTTTACTGGGGAGGAAAGGTGTTGCAATTTGTTTTCTCTCAAACCCACTCATGAAACCAATCTGAATAAAGTGTTATTTCTGCAAGGTCTGCTATTTTCAAGATGGATTTTAAAACAGCATTTAAAATCCCAAGCGACGTTTTAAAGTTTACGAATCTGTCGATCAGTTGCAATAATCTTAGAATCCAGGCACTCAGTCTTGGTCGTCAATCGGTCAATGATCTGATCCTGGTCATCAATTTCTGTCTGCAGGCCAATTGCCAGCCCCTTCAAACGGCCAAGGCCAGAGGACAATTCATCTGTGATTACAGAGAAGAGACAGAAGGAACCATGACTCATGCTTAGATAACTAGAAAGGCTTGCATTCATTACAGAAGCTTTCACAATCACAGGAAATCTCAGATACTTATACAGCGAATGAAATACTTTTGAACAGTAGTCATTGATAAAAATTGGGGAAATGTGCACACAAGAAGCTCATATAAACTGCAGTGTGAATGATCAAATCATCTGTTCTTTTGAAGTTGATTCAGGGACATACCTGCTGTTTAAGGTTAACCTTAAACACCTATGGGTGCAAATATACATGCTGATCAGAACAGTGGGGATAACTTCCTGCTCTTCTTCAAAACATTTCAGGGGCCCTGATTCAACTGTTTACTCTAAAGATGGTACCTCTGGCAACAGCAACTCTCAGTACTGCATTGGAATGCCAGCCTAAATTCCTGTGCTCAAACTCTTGCAATTGGACTTGAACCTACAAGATTGACTTCTCCAATAACTCCCTACTGAACTACTTCCGACAGTAAAAGGAAAGGTGATTTTGGAAAAAGGAGTATGCTTCATAAAATTCAATTAAAATAGAAAGCAACAAGAATGCAAAAGAAATACAAGCTAACCACAGTTATGAGCAAGTGGTATGCTCGAATGATTAATATAAATTTGATAAACTTGTATTTACATTGCACTTTATTATTTAAAAAATGTTTTACTTTTGAGCACAGCAGTCTGAGGAGGGAAATGCTTTATTGACTGGCAAAATAAAAATTATCTACAAGTTGCATTCTTTTACTTTGGAGGGACCATAAGACAAGACATTTACTAGCCAGTAAATAAGTGACCTCGTGATGCTTTCCCACAACAGCAGGGCAGAAACTAGAAGCTCAGGAAGGACAAAAAGGAGGGGAGGGGCACAGAAGATTTAGTGTACCAGAAAGTCCTGCTGTAGTCTAAGATTAAAGTACCTCGTGTGCAACAATTGATCCTTCACCCAGCGAGTTTCTGCCTCTGTTGCAGGCTGTACACTTGTTCAACAGGACCTTTTGTTTGGGTGGGGTGGTGATGGTGGTATTTTACAGTATGTGAAATTAAAAAAGGTACAGAAATTTTGGAACAATTGATGATAGATCTGTTGACAGCAACAACAGGCCACACATAGCATAAAAGCTGACTGATCATCTAAAGAACAAGCCACGAAGGATAGGCTATTTGTGCCTCTCGGAACTATAAAAAACTCTTGTAGGCATCAAGACACATAGGATCACATCAGAATTAGATCATATCAGCCTAGTACAGGGGGTTCTCCTATAACGCGTGTTCCAGCAACATGAATCGGCTACAACGCAATTGACAAATAGGGGAAATGGTGTTGTGTTGGCTATGAAACGATCCCCAAAATGTTTTGCATTAGAGAACTGTGACAGTAAAGTGAAAACAAACGTGCGACATGCTGCCGGTGAATGGGTGATGCGATTGCCAGTGACCAAGTGTTATTCATGTTTCTGACAGATACATGGTCTTACCCATGAATGCATTTAGCTGTTAGCGTCTGGGCAATGCTGGTGGCGAGTGGCTTGATATTGTTGCTAGTTGGGCTTTGTTGTTGCTGGTATTTGTAAAGTTTTGGTGATTGGGATTTTCTCCAATGACTAAGTGATGTTGCTGGAGATAATTATTCTCAGTGATTGGTTTTTGTGCTGGGGTTTGATGCTGCTGAATCATATTGACACTGAGCACTGGGTGATATTATTTCAGGAAATGCTGGTGTCCTGGTGTTTCTGTTGGTGGCCATAGGTTTTACTTTACTGTTGAAAGGATGCTGTCTGCGGTGGTTCAGACTTACTGCCGACAGGTGATTAATGCTGCTGGTGGTCGCAGAACGTGGCTGAGGGTTTGCTATTCATGATCATGAGCATCACTGAAGTTTGGGTGTGAATGTACAACATGGTGGGTGGGAAGCAAATCTATGGCTGCAGTGATGAAGAATCAGTAAGTCTGCTCATTACTGTCTGCTTCTCCAACCCACGAGCTTTTAGCTGTAAACTGAACTCTGGAGCTTTATGGATTGTCTCACTTCCATTGAATTAATAATGCTACTTGCGACTGGATGATGTCCTGCCCCTAACACTGCTTTTCCCATAGGCCCATTATTTCTAGAGCGCAATTTTCTATAATGCGATGTTGTGCTGGAACGGAACTACTGCGTTACAGCATTACCCCTGTAGTTTAATTCAATTTATTTACCTTGGTCCACAACCTTTGCCCAACGAAAAGCTTGAAATCTTCAAAGTTGCAGTCAGAGTTGCACAGCACAGAAACAGACCCTTAAGTCTGACTCCTCCATGCTGACCAGATATCCTGAATTAATCTAATCCCATTTGCCACTGTTTGGCCCATATCCCTCTAAACCTTTCCTATTCATTTACCCATCCAGCTGCCTTTTGAAGGTTGTAATTGTACAAACCCCTCTCCATCACCTCCGCTGGCAGCGCATTCCATACATGCACCACCTTCTGTGCAAAAACATCCCCAAACCCCCCACCTTAACCCTATGCCCCCTAGTTCTGAATACCCTATCCTGGGAAAAAGACATGAGCTATTCATCCTCCCCATGGTCATGATTTTACAAACCTCTAAGATTACCTGTGAGCCTTCGAGACTTCAGGCTGAAAGGCCCAGCCTATTCAGCCTCCCCAAATAGCTCAAACTCTCTAATCCCGGCAACATCCTTGTAAATCTTTTCTGAACCCTTTCAAGTTTCACAGCCTATTCCTATAGCAGGGAGACCAGAATTGAATGTAGTATCTGCCCAGTATCAGTCTACTGGAATTTTCTTTTGAGTGGTGGAAGGGTGTAACTTGTACAATAAGTAAATGCAGGTACACAGATAAGACTACAAGTCTGACAATATCTTACCGAGATTGCTATCTATCTGCGCATGATAACTATGAAGAACGTTGTTTTTAGAGTAACGATCATCTTCAAGAGAAGCAGAACTGCTACCAGCTCCAAAACCTAAAAAAGAGAAAAGAAACATTAAACTAGCAAAATTCAAACCAGGAGGAATTTTACTTTTAAAAATTCAAACTTTTAACCCAAGGTAATTTTCCAGATACTTTGATTTTTGCACAAAAACCAGAAAGGTATCTTGTAACTAAATTAATAGTTCTGCAGTCAATTTAAAAAAGACAAATGATTGCCTCATATCCAAGGACAGAAATACAGATGCAAAAGAGAAATGGTTCTCTGCCACTTCACATCGCTAGTGTGGCTTGATCTCCAAACAGAGAATGCAAAGCCTACAGAGCTGACATACAGAAAGCGGAATTCCAGTTGAAAAGCATCAGATAAACCTGGTGATAGAAACAATGATTACAGCACAAGTGGAGGCCATTCAGCCCATCAAATCTACACAAACGCTTTGCAAGAGCAGTTTATCTAGCCCTACTACCAGTTCTCATCTCAAAAAAAAAATCAGCAAAACAAAAAAAAACAAACAAAAAACCAAGCTATATCCCCATCCAAGGAATCTACAAGCTTGTCTGATTTAGGGGAGTAGGCCAGTGACCACTGACATTTAGAAAGACATGAGCAGCAGATACTTGGGAACACCACCACCTGCTCGTTTTCTCCAAAGCCACTCACCGTCCTGTCTTGGATGTATTGCTGTTCCTTCACCAAGACTGGGTCAAAATCCTGGAATTCCCTCTCTAAGGGCATTGTGGGACTACCTACAGCAAGTGGATTGCAGCAGTTCAAGGCTACAGCTTACCCCCATCTTCTCAAGGATAACTTAAGATGGGCAATAGGAGATGACTAGCCAGCGATGCCCATGTCTCAAGTGAATACATAAAAATCTGTACAAACTGAATGTCAGACCAAGATGTTTGGCACAAAAACCAATCTGCATCAAGGATCTTAAAGCATGAATGTTCTCAAAGCAGTCAGACTCAATATTAGTTCCCATCCTGTGTAAACAGAGGGAAGGCAGCAAAGGTTTTAGGTAAAGGGGAGTTTCTCAAATTGGAAATGTATGGCAAATGGTTTCTGTAAGTACCAGCATTAGATCATTCCGTATAGGCAGAGGTAATGTGGATTGAAAGATCATTTTTTTGATGACAGCAAGAGGATCTTCGTAGTAGCTGCAACAATTTTAGAAAAATAAGATAAGGGGAAGAAAACAGCTCCAGCAGATAGGGCAATCAACAAAGGAAACAATTCTGGCTTTAACATTGAAAGTATAAAATGCACAAACTGAAGTGATGAATTTATGCAGCTTCTAGTCAGGTGTAAAATGAGGAACATTGAGCCTAATGTTGCAATGAGGACATAAGTGATAGAAAAACCCATCAGGTAAGTTCACATGGATATAAGGGATGAAGGCCAGTTGTGTGGGACACTTAAGTTAGAGCTTCCCCACTAAAAACAGACAATATTGGGGTGGCATAGTGGCTCGCAGTGCTGTGAGGCAGCACCACGCACCCAGGATCAATTCCAGCCTCAGAAAACAGTACAAACTCCACATTGCCCCCATGTCTGCATGGGTTTCCTCTGGCTGCTCTGGTTTCCACCCACAGTCCACCTCCAGGTGGATTGACCATACTAAATCGCCCTTAGTGTCCAGGGATCTGCATGCTAGGTGGACTGGCCACGGGAAATACAGGGTTACAGGGATGGAGTGGGTCTGGGTGAGCTGCTGTTTGGAGGGTCGACATGGACTCAGTGGGTCAAGTGGCCTGCTTCTGCACTGTAGGGATCCTATGATTGAAAGGGTTACTTGATGGAAAGCTGTGTTAAGTTAGAATGATTCCAGAGTAAATTTCCAATGAGAAATTAAAAAAAGGATCTTAAACATTATATTTAATGCCAGTAAAGTGCGAACTCATTGGTGCCCAGGCCATTACTGAAGAATTCAAAGTCCAATAGGGGATCAAATATTTGTTTAAAAAAGGGTGAAAAATCGCAACATGGAGACAAAAATAAAAGCAGGAAAGACTTAGCAGAGAAAACAATGAGTTCTATACCACAATATTCTTCTGTATGCACACAGAATAATACAGCATGGGAACAGGCCCTTCAGTCCAAACTGGCCCATGCTGACCATGGTGCCCACACAGCTAGTTCCAATTGGTTCATATCCCTTTAAACCCTTCCCATCTATGTACCTATCAAAATGTTTTTTAAAAAAAAATGTTGCTACTGTACCTGCCTCAACTACTTTCTCTGGCAATCCATTCCATATATGCACCACTCTGCATGAAGAAGTTGCCCCTCAGGTCCTTCCGAAATCTTAGCCCTCTCACTTTGAGCCTATGTCCTCTAGCTTTCAATTCCCCAACCCTGGGACAGAGACTACATGCATTCATGCTATCCATGCCCCTCATGCTTTTACACTCCTCAATAAGGTCACCCCTCATTCTTCTACATTCCAAGGGATAAAGTCCTATCCTGTCTAACCTCCCCCTATAACTCAAGCCTATTAGCCCTGGCAACATCCTCAAATCTTCTTTGCACACTTTCCAGTTTAAGTGTCTTTCCTATAACAGTGTGATCAAAACTGCACACAATACTCCAAGTGTGGCCTCACTAATGACTAATACAACTGTAACATGGTGCCCCAATTCCTATTAAACATTAAAGTGAAAGTTTAAAATGTATGCCAATGACTAATATGGAACATTTTAGCTGAAAGACAGATGGAAATAATTACTATGCTGTACAGAATCAGAACAAAAGGCGGCAAGGAAAGCGATTTGAATTGGGTCAGAGTTGCACAATCCATTGCCAGTAGTGCCAGCTGTGAACAGGAGCTCATCACAGCTTAGATGCACAAGGGCATGCACTGAGGGCCAATAGCTGCAATATCCAATAAAAGAATAAAACAGAATGTTATATGTCTATTTCTTGTACTGATGTGGCTTAGGAGTTTGACTGTTTCTTTACAAAGTCATGGTTCATTAAAGTTCAGCTCATGATTAGTTTTCTTTGGAACTGCATCAATCTTCATCTTTAATTAACCTTAACAAAAATAAATCCTTAACCCCAATATGGTTTAAATCCTGGCTAGAATATCACATTCCACAAAATAATGTGGAAACTCTGCAATCAATGACACCCCACCTGCAATTTACTTCTTCCAAAGTCCCCAATTATGGCTAAGCTATAGCTCCCTCAGTAGAGCTGCCTTCTGTAACTTCAGCCCCAAGTAACCTGCCTTCATGCAGGCCAGGCAGGCACGTGTTAGCAGGTTACCCAAACACCAAGGCCAAATGGGAATCTCAGCTCTAATTAATCACTTCCTCACATGAATCACTGCATGGCACATCAGGGAAAAAGCACACTGGTCAGTTCTCTCCTCTTCGTCCATGAGAACAGAGACCTACTGTGGTGCTCCTGTGTCAGCCTGGCAGAGATCATTTCCACTCAGATGCAAATTGAACAGGTGGTTTCTTGCTGCAATTCATTTCTTTTTAAAAAATGAACATTACTTTTAGAAGCACTGGCAAATTAACTTTAATGCACACCAATTCTTTGTGAATTAAATAAATATATTCTATTTCCTCCAAACTATGAATGATGATTAGTGTAGAACATACATCAATATTGTTATGACATACACTGGTGCCACCTGGTGCTGTAGACTAAATACTGCAGCATTATCTCATGCAAAGCTTACCAGTAAACGAGATTTGGTTAATTTTTAGAATTATCTGGGGTGCATTATAAGACTACACTTTGAAATCAAGGACTCAAGGAATCAGAGTTCCGAGTAGGGGTTAATGCTTTAGCATGGGTAAAAGATAGGTTAGCTAACAAGAAACTGATTGGTATAAATGGGCCTACTTCTCTCGGAGGTACATCCACACACTGAATAAAAAAATTTTCTTCAACGCACAAATTCCTCCCCATCCAAGTCCTTAACACTATGGCAGTCCCAGACTACACATGGAAAGTTAAAATCCCCTACTATTACAACCCTATTTTTGTTACAGCTGTGATCCTCCTACATAATCACTCAATTTCCCACTGTCAAATTGCACAGGGGGTGTGGCTATAGTAGAATCCCATCAAGGTGATCATCCCTTTCTAATGTCTCAGTTCCACCCATATAGCTTCAGTGAATGACCCCCCAGGAGTATCCCAACTACTATTATAATGTTGTCCCTAATCAAAAATGCTACTCCTCTTCGCCTCCCTTTCTCTCCTTCCAATAACATTAAACCTCAGAACATTAAGTTGCCAGCCCTGTCCCTTCCTCAGCCATGTTTCTGTAATAGTTATGTCATCCCAGTGCCATGTTCCCATCCATGGCCAGAGTTCATCTGCTTTACCCACCAGGCCTCTTGCATTGAAATAAATGCAGTTTAATCAGTCTTACCTCACGCTCTGCTGTGCTCTTGCCTGCCTTGTCCATTTAACTTTCTCCCCTTATCTACTGTAACAGCGCCAACCTTCTCTCATCTCACTGTTGCTTACAGTCCCATCTCCCACACTAGTTTAAAGCCCGAGTAGCAACAGCAAACCTCCCCACGAGGATATTCATTCCCCCCTCCAGCTGAGGAGCAATCCTTCCCTCTCGTACAGCTCAACTCTGCCCCAAAGAGATCCTAGTGATCCAAAAAATTGAATCCTTGCCCTATGCACCTGTACCTCAGCCATGCATTAACGTGCCCTATCCTATTTCTTCTCTCACTTGCACACTGGCACCAGGAGTAATCCATAGAACATAGAACAGTACAGGACCTTCGGCCCATGATGTTGAGCTGAACTTTTACCCTAAACCTAAGGTCTATCTAACCTCCACCCCTCCAGAAATTACTCCCCTCAAAATCCTGGCTTTTTAACCTCTTGCATAATTTATTATGTTCTGTCTGCAGAAACTCATCCCTTTCTCTCTCTATGCCATTGATACCAATGCACACAACCACCTCTGGTTACTCACACACTCCTTTGAAAATTTGCTACAACTGCTCCAAAAGGTCCTTACCCCGGAAGGCAGATTGTGGGTTTTTCTGCCTTGATGATAGTTAAGGTATTATTGATAGATAATAATAGTATATGCAAAAATAAATTTAAGAAAATTACTTTTGCTCATTGTGGAGCTCAGGCTAAGGGGATAAATTTGAGATAGATGCCAGGAACGTATTTACGTAGAAACACAGAACAGATTTGTAAGAGAGCAAAGATGAAACAAATTAAAGAACAGCATTTTAGGGAGGGTAGAAAAAAATGGTCAAGCAAAGATAGACAAATATTCTCTTGTCTGTACTTCTACCTGTGGGACTGGATTTGCTTTCCTGAGGCTTTTCTAGTGTTCCTTAACTTTTCATACCAATTCAGTTTTCTTTTAAAAAAGAAACTTTCCAAAAGGTCTTTGAACTGCACTAAATCCTGCTAGAAAAAAGTGCATGTGCCTTGAACTCAGTTAAACATTCACTGTTAGCCACTGAAGTGCCACACTTCTCGCGAGGCTGAAGTCCAAGGCTACTTTGTCATACATGAACTTGCTGGATATTGAGGGGACAGAGCTCCTTCTGCCTGCAGAGAAAAAGAACTACTTTCATGGAGTCCTCCACTTCCAATCAGATGCCTAAAGGATAGAAAAACATTGCTGAATAGGTAATTTAATTCAGTGTGTTGATCACAAAAGATGATAAGGAATTACATATTTTGAAAGCTGCACAGCTTTATATTGTGATGTTGATCATTAGATCATTCATAGGATGTAGGCATTGTCATTAAGGTTGACAATTTTTGCCCTTCATCGTTGCCCATGATAAGCTGAGCTGCCTTCGTGAACTGCTGCAGTCCATGTTGTGTCAGTCCATCCAGAATACAGATAGGGAGGGAGTTCCAAGTTTCTGACCCAGTGGAGGTATGGAGCTATATCTCCACGCCGAATAAAAGCAAAGTACTGTGGATGCTAGAGATTTGAAGTAAAAACAGTACTGGGGAAACTCTCCACAGACAGTGCCAGACCTGCTCAGTTTTTTCAGGCCCTGTTTCAGTTCTAAACCAGGATGATGCACAGCACAGATGGAAAATTGCAGGTGGGGTTCCCATGCACTTGCTGCCCGTGTCTTTCTGGGGGATTGAGGTTGCAGGTTTGGAAGGGGCTGCTGAAGGCACCTTGACAAGCTGCCCCAGGTGATACACAGCAACAATGGTGCAAATGCTTAAGAAAGTCGACACTTAAGGTGGTGGATGGGGTGCCGACGAAGTGGGCTGCTTTGTCTAGTTTACACTGAGCTTTTGTGGGAGCTGTACCTATCCAAACAAGTCGAATAGCGTGCACTGAAATCCATTCCTGATATGCATCTTCTAGATGGTGTGCTACATAATTCACAGATGACCTACTATAGCCAAAGCATGGATGGCCCAGTTATACTTCTGGTAAATAGACCTCAGGATGTTAACAGTGGGTGATTCAGTAACAGTTAGTGCTGTTACCCAAAGAGAGATAGAGGAGCTCTCTTAGACAAAGTAACTGCTTGTGTGGGGTACAAATTATTTGCTACTTATTAACACAAACCTGAAAGATTTCCAGGGCTTGCTGCATAAGGGAAAACACTTAAGTAACCGAAGAGTCATGAATGATACCAAACAAACAACTGCCATGAGTGTGAACATCCCCATTTCACTACAAGGAGGCAAAAAGACATTAATGAAGCAGTTGATGATGAAAAGACTACATTAAGGAATTCGTGCTGCAATGCCCTCAGTTTGAAGTGACAGGCCTCCAGCAATCTCAAACCATCTGCCTTTATGCTGGTATAATCAACAATTTGAATATTGGAACTTCAAGATGGTTGTTTTCCATTTATCAAAGGCTTCAAAACATGCTGCTCTTTCAGTAATTAGTTCAATGTTCTCCTAAAATTCCATGAATCTAGTACTGATTTCATCTTGTAGCTTTCCCATTTGCTCATACTAAAACCAAGTCACTTTACTCAAGTAGAAATACTACCTCTAGTTGTCAGCCTTGTGTCAGATAATATCAAGAGACTGATCGATTTTTATATATTAAAGAAGGTACCAAGGGGTACGAAGAGCAAACAGGACTATAGCATTGAGGATCAGCCATGAGCGTAACGAATGGAGGTCAAAAAGGGGTTGAATAGTTTACTCCACGTTTCTATGCGCCTTCCCCCATAAATTAGCACAGAACACCCTAAATCTGCAGCAGTCTACCATCTTCAGAGATGACGGTTGCAACGTGGTGGCCAGTGTTACACACTGGCTGGTGCAGCTAAGGAGCCCAATCTGGCATGACAGAGTTGGTCACAGAAATACAACGGGCCAAGAAGTTGCAGTATTTTTTCACCTTTTATCTGGGTCTCCTCTTTTGCCAACTGAGCCGTTCGTTTCTGGTTCTCTTCCGACGGTCTCTAAAGTGGCTGCACTTACCCAGTTATTTAAAGACATACAGACCAGCTAGTTTCCAGGCTTAATCACTTCCGAGATGTAGCAAACAACCAGTGAAGCAGTAGAGTCCAAAGAGCAAGAAAAGATAAAATAAACAAAAGACACGGTAGTCTCTATTGGGAAAAGTGAACTCAGATTTGGATTTTCTGTTGGCATTCTCCAGTAAACATGGAAAGCCATTTGGTACATTGTGTGCTGTTGGAGAAGGCTGAAGATAACAGGAACTGATAAGGAGTTTCATACTGGGCTGCTGTGAGAGTGGAATTATGCCGAGTCAGTCAGTCAGTCAGGTCTGCTAAGATTGCAGGAAATCAGTAACTGCTGCGTCTATCAAATAAGGACAAAACATTTGGGATTGGTCACGTGCACATAATTCCAAATAAGGCATACACTTGGCACAGAGACCTGGGTACAAAGAAGCTCGAGAAAATCCTTTTCCTCAGCAGAACTTCTAAGATTAACACTGCAGGTGGTACTCTACATCAGGAGGCATGAAGACATCGAGAAGAGTTCCCACCTGGCCAGCTGCCAGCTCTCCCGAGTAATAACGTTTGGGGTTTGTTACAGAGTCCAGGGTATTGAAAAACAGTGATTCAGATATCTCTAGAAGTTAAAAGCATGTGTTATTCATGAAAGTACTTAATAAATTGAGTTTTATAGAGCTCTAAGTGTCACAGCTGTATCTTTGTCCATGTATATACTATTGCCTCACAGAGGGGCAACACTAACCACACCTCCCCTCCCTCCAAAAAGACTTACCCGAAGTGTCTAGTTTCCTCAGGTTTGGATGGTTTGCTCTGTATTCGTTTTCCTGCTGCATACTCTTATCCAAAGCTTCTTGTAATCTACCACACAGAATTTAAGATTTTAAAATATCAAACAGCTGATTATGTAGAGTATTTGGAAATGTAAAGTTCTAAGACTAATAAAAAAACCTCTCCTGAAGTGCCTGAATACTATTGCATGGTGCTATGAAAACAATAGGACATCTTTTTATTTGTCATCAAAGGACAGATTGTAGTCATCTGCTGCAAAAACTTGGTTGTGCACTGAGCTGTACATGTGGTGAGCACCCTGGTCAAAAAAAGCTAACAATAATAATTGTCTGAATAATGCAGTTCTCCTGACAAGTATGAAATATTTCATTACACTCCTGACTTGTGCCTTGCAGATGGCAGACAGGCTCTGGGACTTCAAATGGCCAATTACTCACTGCTATCCTCTGATCTTCTCTTGTAGCCACAACACTTAAGTGGCTAGTCCAGTTGAGTTTTGGAATGTTGACAGTCAGATTCAGCAGTTGTAATGGTGAATGTCAAGGGGTGATGATTAGCCTCTCTTGTTGCAGATGGTTATTGCCTGGTACTTGTGTCACACGAATACTACTTGCCATTTGTCAGCACAAAACGGGATATTGTCCAGGTCTTGCTGCATTTGGACCTGGACTGCTTCAGTATCGAGGCTTTGCAAATGCCATTGAATAACGTTCAGTCATCAACAAACAACTCCACATCTGAGCTTATGCTGGAGGGAAGGTCATTGATAAAACAATTGAAAAAACATTATCTTAAAAAAAAAACTCCTACAGTAGTGTCCTGGAACCAAGATGACTGAACAACTACAGTCATTTTCTTTAGCAGGAGTTCTGACTTCAACCTGTGAAC
Source organism: Rhincodon typus (assembly GCF_021869965.1). Lineage (NCBI taxonomy): Eukaryota > Metazoa > Chordata > Chondrichthyes > Orectolobiformes > Rhincodontidae > Rhincodon > Rhincodon typus. The sequence goes on along the minus strand of NC_063355.1, from coordinate 40,017,777 downwards.
AGCTTTACCCTGATTCTCACTGACTCCAGTTTCGTGGCCAGTACTCATTGGTAGTGGAGGCGATGACTTATTTGAAACAAAATTTGAGAGAGTGCGCTTGACATATATAGCACAGTTGTACAGAATCCCATTTCCCACATCACTCTTACAGAGTAATTAAGTCTAAGTCAGAATGAAAGGGTGCATGGAACTTGGAACAAAGAGGAGACCCAACATCAGCAGAATGAACAGGAGGACTGTTAATATAAAGCTGGTTCACAAGTTTAGTTCAGGTTTTATTACTAGTTTTGTGTAAAGGCAGGATCTGCCAAATTTAAATCAAACCCAAAGACACTCAAGAAATCAATTCAGTCTGTGGACATAATTGGTTAAGCTAATATTTTTTGCCTCTCTCTAATTGCCCAGAGGTTAAGAGTTAAGCACATTGCTGTGGATCTGGAGTCACATGCAAGCCAAACCAGATTTCTTTCCTTAAAAGTTACTAGTGAACCAGTTGGGATTTTTGGACAAAGTTTCATGATCATCATTAGACTCAACTCCAGATTTTTATTGATGTCAAATTCCACCTTCTCCCATGGCAGGATGTGAACCCTGGATTCTGGATTAATAGTCTAGCAATAATACCACAAGGCCATTGCCTCTCCAATGGGACTTGTGGGAGTCACTAATGCTAGCTTATGATTGAACAAACAGTTCCACTGACTGCTTTATATAGAGCCGGCAAAAGACAATTTGTGTTTAATACAGTAGCTTACATTTTCCTTTACTTACTAATAGGAAGTAAAGTTTCTAGGCTAGGGAAGGAAGTTGCTTTATTCCAGCATTAGAAAAAATGAACAATTTCCTCACATTCACAAACCATAAAGTCGTAAAATTAACTATGGCCTCATCAATAACTATGGCATTCCGCCACTCTACCTTAACCATCAAGCCAGGTTCAATGAAGGAGCAGGAAGGCATGCCAGGAGCAGTGCCAGGCATTCCTAAAAATGAGTTATCAACCTGATGAAGCTATAAAACAGGACTACTTGCATGCCAAACAGCATAGGCAACAAGTGGCAGACACAGCTAAGCAATTTCACAACCAACAGATCAGATCCAAGCTCTGCAGTCCTGTCACAACTAGTCGTGGACAAACAGCGCTTGTTTCACAATAATCTGCTCAGTTTTGCTTCCACCAGGGCCACTCAGCTCCTGACTTCACTACAACCTCAGTTCAAACATGGGCAAATGAGCCAAGTTCCAGTGAGAATGGGTGCACTCAACACCAAGGCTTTCTCTGATCAAGTACGGCATCAAAAAGCTCTAGCAAAACTGGAGTCACTTGGAATCAGGGAAAACATTCTGTTGGTTGACGTTGTGCTTGGCACAAAGAAAATAGCTTCGGTTGTTGGAGATCAATCTCCTCAGGTTCATCTCTGCTGGAGCTCCAAGATAGTGTACTTGGCCCAACCATCTTTTGCTGTTTCATCAGTTACAGTCCCTCCATGTCAGAATGGAGATGCTTGCTGATAACTGCAGCATTCAGCTTTTGTGGATCTTAAACCAGCGGCATATGGGTTTTCATCTGTGAACAAAGGGGTCTTATCATTTAAACAAAAACTCAGTATTTCTTGATCCATGATTTTATTTAAATGCTTATGACAGAAGGCATCCTTGGGGTGAAATTGAGGGTTTGTTCACATTGGGAGAGTTTTATGACTGGGCAGAGAAAACACTGAGGAGCATTCATAACTCCTCAGATACAGAAGCAATACATGTCAAACACAACAAGATCCAACTTTGAGCTGACAAGTGGTAAGCAACATTTATGTCACACAAATGCCAGGCAATGACCACCTCAAACAATAGAGGATCTAACCACCTCACCTCAAAATTCCAAAGCATTCCCATTGCTGAATCATTGACCAGAAACTGAACTGGATTAATCATGGGCACTATAGCAGGGATCTTGTGGAGCAGTGGCAGTGTTCCTACCTCTGGGCCAAAAGGCCTGGTTTCAAGGCCCACTTACTCCAGAGATATCATAACATGTAGAGAAAGGCTGATTAAAAAGATTTCCAAGTACTGTAGATACAGGAGTCAGACATTAGGAAGCTGGAGTTAGACAACGATTATTGACTATACTTTTATAAAAAAAAAGAGTATATTCAAATAAAAGGGCCACTGATTTGGTTGCAAATTTTTTAAAAATATAAAATCAGTGCTTGCTTTTCAAGATGCCAAAACCAGATATCTTCATATCTGACTGAAATTTTACTTAATTCAAAAGAAAGCAATTTCAATTTTTATTCAGATTACAGGAAAATTGCATATATTGAAAACTTAGAATCACTTTTTGAAGGCTATTGTAATTGAGTATAGTTTACTGAGGTGTAATATTTGTAATCAATTAAAATGCAAGGATTGATTGGATCTTGTACAACTATTGTTATGCAATCTTAATCATTGGTTTAAGTTTGTGCAGGAAGAAACCAACAAACGTTGATAACCTCCTGAAAATGCTGAATTGCGATGTGCATGCTTTATATATTAATAAATTACAGCATTATTTGCATTTACAAAACTAAACAGACAGCTTAGATTTTGCTAGTTGCATATGGGTTTTCACCTGTGTGAATGAAGGGATTTAATCATTGACAGTATGTTGGGAGCCATTGTTTTATTTAAACCAATGTAAGAGAAGGCATCCCTGGGGTGAAAGTGGGATTTGTTTGCATTGGGAGAATTTTATGAGTGGACAGAGTACACATTGAGGAACATTAACTTGCTGTTTAGAAGGAAACAGCTTGGAAAACTTTTGTTTTGCTCTTCAGAGAGATCTGCTTGAAGTTAGAGATATGAAACAGATTCTCAGGAGAAAAGAGTTAGTTCAGAAAAGTTAGAATTGGGTTTCTTCAAAGTAAGGTTTTAGTTTAGTTTTAAAAGTTACATTCCAAGAGTGCCTGGCTTGAACCCTGAAAGAGTTAATTTGAATAAAGAAAGTTTAAGCTCAATTACATAACAAATTCTCAGGCTGAGAATTGAAAGAAATTGTCAAATTAAATTTATAGTTGTGACAGAGAAGAGAATTCTCTCTGGTGATAGAGTACTGTAACAGTGTTGAAATAAATGGGATTGTATGGTGTTTTAAAATCTTGAAAATTGTCTTTTTTGTAAATAGCCTGATTGACTCTATTTTCTCTTATTTCACATAATAAATTTCTGTTTTATTGTTGAAACAAAGTCTGTAGCATTGCGTTGTGTTTCAGTGGAAGAATACTTTGTTACATAAAAAAATCTGTCAAGCCAGATTTCAGTCTGGGATCTAACTTGTCCAGTAATAACAATGGCTGGGACCACAGCATAACATGAAAATTACATATTATCTACACAAAAGCAGGACAGCTTAATCACCGCCAAATCATTCAACATAAGAAAAGCTTTTAATTAGAAAGATGTCCTGTGACACTTAGAAAGAAGTTTGGCTACAAAGTTAGGAAATGGCCAAGAGTAGAGGAGTGGGAAGAGGGATGGTGTTGAACAATATTGGCTGACAGAGGATGAACAAGCATCTGCTTTCAGAGAATGCCGCTGAGCAAGCGGAAAAGCAGGGGGTGAAGGATAAAATCTGGGAGGAGACAGGTGTGAAAAGTAGTAGAGGAAAGAGAAGTGGAGATGTACAAGAGAATGAGGAAAGACAGACTGGGAAAGGAGGGGAGGATACTTACTTGCTGCTAGTTTGTTTTTCAGGCACTGGAGAGACTTGTGGTTCTGGATTCTTAGATTTGAAGTAGTTTGTAATGCCACCAAAGATACTCTTAATGCTGTTGATGTGTTTTTGGCTAACTTTCAAATCCTGGTCCATCTTATTCACCATATTTTCTGATCGCTTAAGAGATTCACCTTGTCGCAGTAGTTCCTGTGAAGCATATAAACCAAATCTATAGTAACCATTAAGACATGAGGTTCTGCAAATTAAAATAGGGAATTAGCTTTCTCTGGATTAGCCAGATGCTAGAGAGAGGAGGAATAGGAGGGTAGGGCAGATGAATGAGGAGCTGGTGCAGGGATTCAGATTTTTGGATCATTGTTAAAGTTCAGTTCTAAATTGGGGCAAGGCCAACTTAGTGGTATTAGACGGGAACTTTCAAAAGTTAGCTGGGGGGAGGCTATTCACAAGTAAAGGGATGTCTGGCAAGTGGGAGGCTGTCAGAAGTAAGATAAGGAGAGTTCAGGGCCAACATGTTCATATTAGTGTGAAGGGTAAGGCTGGTGGGGGAGGGAACACAATGACTAGAGATATTGAGGCTCTAGTCAAGAAAAAGGAAGCATATATCCAGGTATAGCCAGCTGAGATCAAGTGAATCCCTTGAGTACTGGGAACGTAGGAGTAAGAGGGAAACATTGAGGCAAGGGAACATTTTCTGATGAAGGGTCTAGGCCCGAAACGTCAGCCTTTCTGCTCCGATGACGCTGCTTGGCCTGCTGTGTTCATCCAGCTCTGCACCTTGTTGTCTCGAACATGGAATAACTTTAGCAGATAGGATAAGGGAAAAACCAAAAGATTCTACAAGCATATAGGGGCAAAAGAGCAACTAAGGAGAGAATAGGGCCACATAAAGATCAACACGGTTATGTGTAGAGCCAAAGGGGATGAGTGAGATTCTTGTCAGTACTTACTATGGAGAAAGACATGGAAGCTAGGGAACTTGGGGAAATAAACAGTGATGTCTTGAAGAGCCCATATAACAAGAGGTGGTGGTGTTGGAGGTATTAAAATGCATAAAGGTAGAGAAATCCCCAGGATCTGATCAAGTATATCCCAGGATACTGTGAAAAGCTAGGGATGAAATTGCAGGGTCCCTAATAGAGATATTTGTATCAAACAGCCTGGGTGAGGTGTTGGAAGACTGGAGGGCAGCTGATGTTGTGCCATTATTTAAGAAAGGCTGGAGGGAAAAGCCAGGGAACTACAGACCAGTGAGCCTAACGTCATTGGTGGGTACATTCGCGGACAGAGGATTCTGAGAGACAGGATCTACATGCATTTGGAATTAAGGATAGCCAGCAAGGCTGTGTATGGAAAACTGTGTCTCAAACTTGGTTTGAGGTTTTTTTGGAAGAGGTGACCAAGTTGATAAATTAAGGCAGAGCAACAGATGCTGTCTACATGGACTTTAGCAAGGCCTTGACAAGAACCTGCATGGTAGACTGGTTAGTAAGATTAAATCACAAGACCCAGAAAGAGAATGCAATTTTGTATTCAATTAGCTGACAGTAGGAAACAGAAGGTGGTGGTAGAAGGCTGCTGTTCAGACTGGAGGCCTGAGAGCAGCGATGTGCCACGAGGATTGGTACTGGATCCACTGCTGTTTGTCATTTATATAAATGGTTGGGATGAGAACATAGGAGGCATGGTTACTCAGCTTATGGATGACACCAAAATTGGTGGTATAGTGGATAGGGAAGAAGGTTAACTAAGAGTATAACAGGATCTTGATCAAGTGGGCCAGGGGACCAAAGCATGGCAGATAGAGTTTAATTCTGATAAATGCAAGGTGTTGCATTTTGCTCAGACAAACCAGGGCAGGACCTATACAGTTAATGATAGGACCCTGGAAAGTGTCGTCATACACACAGACCTATGTGTGCAGGTACATAGTTCCTTGAAAGTGACATCACAGTTAGACAGGTGGTGAAGGTGACTTTTGGTACGCTTGCCTTCAGAGCAGAGCATTGGAATTAGGCTATCACATCACAGCTGTACAAGACATTGGTAAAGCCATGTTTTGAGTACTGGATACAATTTGGGATGCCCTGCTGGAGGGAAGATGTTATTAAACTGTAAAAAAGTGCAATTCGATACCGAAAGGCCTGGATAGAGTGGTCGTGGAGAAGATGTTTCCATGTGGAAAACTAGGACCTAAGGGCACAGCCTCAGAGTGAAGGGATGACCATTTAGAACCGAGATGAGGTCAGAGTTTTTTTCAGCCAGAGGATGATTAATCTGTGGAGTGCATTGCCAGACGGCTGTGAAAGCCACATCACTGAGTGTATTTAAGACAGGTAGGTTCTAGATTAGTAAGGGGACCAAGGGTTATTGGGAGAAAGCAGGAGAATGGGTTTGAGAAAGATATCAACCATTATTGAAGAGCAGACCCGATGGGCTGAATGGCCTAATTCTGCTCCTCTCTTACCATCTCATTTCAGTCCTAAATGGCCTACTGTACATCATTAGATGTGATGCCTTGTTCTGAACTCCCCAGAAGAATCCATCCTGCATTTACCATTAGAACAGGGTTTCTCTTCAGATCCCTCCTCACTCTAAAATCCAGCAAATATAGCACTAACCAATCCCATCTCTCTTCATAAAACAGTCCTGCTACCTCAAGAATCAGTTTGGCAAAACTTTATCGTACTCCCTCTATTTTATAGCCTTCCCGAGATGAGGTCGTCAAACTGCACAGCACAATACTCCTGGGGAGGGGTCTCAACAAGATTGCAGCAGGACATCACTGCTCCTGTATTAGAATCCTTTTGCCAAGAAAGCCAACATCCATCTGCCATTTTCACCACCTGCTGCATCTGCAAGGTTACTTTCAGTGACTGCTGTTCAAGGACATGCAGGTCTCATTGCACCCTCCCTTTCCCAAGTCAAATGCAATTCAGATAATCATCTGCCTGCCTGTTTTTGCTATCACAGTGGATAACCTCACAATTATCCACATACTTCATTGCCATGCATTTTCCCAGTCAATTTTTCCACATCACACTGTAACATCTCTTCATCCTCCACTCAGTTTTCTCTGCCACCCAGCTGTTGACCACAAACTTGGAGATATTACATTTTAGTTTGTCTAAACGATTGCATTGCATCCAGAATAGGTCAACACATTGCCTAGACAGCAGTACCTCAGTTTTTATCCACGTGAAAACCTATTTTAAATGTTGTCACAAATATTCAAAAGAACACATTGGTTTAAAATGCCCTTATACATTGAAACAGAGCACTCTGTAAATAATTAGAATAAAAGTAAGGTTTCCACTGTTTTCCCCCGACCTACGTTGTAGGTCATTGAGATATGATAAAATGGAACACAGCCTCGAATTTTGTGATAATTCTATAAGCACACAGAATCACCAAGCACGGAAGGCAACCATTTGTTCAATTGCATGCAGAACACCAATTTAAAAGAATTCTCCAATTATCTCTTGCTTTTCTCCACAAAATCCTTCCTCTATTGCCTCCTTCAAATACTAATATCTTCATTTCTCAAAGACCTTTCATCACCACAAAATGGGTGAAAGTGCTGTACAGCTGAATTGCTTATGAAATGTAACCACTATTGTCATATAGGAAACAGACAATTGTCACATAACAAGATCTCTCAACAATCTGAAAATGGACAAGTGGGCTAGGACACTGTGGAACAACTCTTCTGCAATAGGACAATGGACCGTCAATGGGGTTTAGGTTTAAAATTTCAGTTGGTAGACTTCAAATGAGTCCAGCAGTCCTTTAGTATTGCACTGCACTGCCAGCCTTTCCTGGAGCTGGGCTTGAACACAAACTTTCTGAATTAGAGGCAAGAGATCTACCATATGAATCATGGCTGCAACTTTATCCAATTCCTTATTATATGTCATATTGAAGCTGTTTCTAGCATCTTCTGAAGCTCTGCATTCTAGATCATTACTCATTGCATCAAAATACCTTATGTAATTGGTTTTAAAAGAATCATGTGACAGCTGAAGTCAGTCCCTTCTAGTGACTGCCTCTCCTGTTATTGTAAACTATCTATCCTAATTACTCCACCACTACCTCCATTTTCAACATGACCACCAGCTTGTCACCTCCATGCTGATCAACTGAACTTCCAATAACATGCCAATCAGTCCAAGGGCTGTGCACCAGAGATAATGTTCCAAACAAATTTTCAACCACCCTTACTTGAACAGGATGTCCTTCTGTTCCTTTCTATCTAAGACATCTTTAATGCATTTATGCGGGCTGCCAGAATCAAACCAAATCAGCAGCAGGATCCACTCCAGGGTAAAGCGGCCTTCTGAACTATTTATTACATTTTGATTACTTGCATTTACGGTCTACAGTTCTTCAGTGGAAACGTCCTCCCCACATCAATTATTTTATATCTTTGGAGATCTATCAGGTCACTACATGGTCTTTTCTTTTTCAAGAGAGCCCCTGGCTGTTCAGATTTTCTCAATGGTTATTAGCTGTTCAGTTCTTGTTTGTACTTTCTTCTGTTAATCTTGCAATTATGGAAACCAGGACCATGCACTGTATTACATAGGGTGTACAAAACAAAGTCATTTGACAGTTGATTTACAAGTTTGTGCGTTTATGTTCTACGCTACTCATCTCACACTATCAACTACTTTCCATTCCTTAAAAACCAACAAAGGACTGCAGATGCTGGAAATCAGAAACAAAAACAAATTTCTGATAAAACTCAACAGGTCTGACAGCATCCGAGGACAGAAAGCAGAATTATCATTTCGGGCCCAGTGACCCTGCTTCAGAACTAATGGTAACTGGAAAAAGGTTGGTAGATGTGCTAAAGAACAGGTTGGAGGGGGAGAGAGGAGGAAGGGGAGGAGGAGTAAATGACAAGTAGAAATGGAGCCCAGAGAGAGAGAAAGACAGAGAACAAATAGGTGGTCAGACATAGGAATGGGTGAAGGTCAGCCATTCCTTTCTCTTTCACGGTCTCATTTATCTGTTATTCACCTTCACCTCCACCACAACGTGGGAACCTGTCTCACATTGTCACTGTAGAATCCCCAGTTGAGAGTTTGAATTTGTTAACCAACTTCTTGCAAAACAATCCAGTTCCTCCCACCCCTTACTCTTGGCCTATATTCCTGAACTTTGACCTCATGTATCTTTCCCCCAAATGTCTTTTGAATCTGATGCATATCCACCACCTTATCAGGAAGGCAGTTTGAAATTCTTACTTATTGCAAAAATTCCTGCCCCATTGCATCCAACTCATTTGCCAGTAACCTTTTAATTAGTTTCCCTCTGGTTATTGCTCATTGGAAATAGTTTCTCTTCATTTCCTGATTCCTCCTTGATCTTAAATATCTCTGGCAAATTTCCGTTCTACCTCCCCTTCTTTACGCAGCACCACCAACCCATCATTCCTGGAACTATTCTGAAATCTTATCTGTAACCTCTGTATAGTCCTTCACAGGCCTTCCTAAAATGTGGTGTATGGAATGAAACCTACTACTCCAGCAAGGAATGGGAGGAAGAACTTCCTTTACACAATGAGTGTAATGATTTGAAAACCAGTATGTTTACAGATGGAAGCAGAGACATCAACAACTTAAACGAAAGTAGACAGAATTGAAAGAAACAAACTGAGCTAAAGGGTTACTGCAGGAAGAACAGGACTGACAGGTTCACATCATGCATCAACTGGAGCTGAAATGCCCTCTCCTGTACTATAAAAAGAATCAAACTATTAGGGTCTAGCATTGGCTTAGCATCTTATAGCTTTCACTTCTACTTCTAGAGCCCAGAGACCTAGATGTTTAACTCAAGCAAAATCCAGAACCTAATTTCCACTTTCATTTCTTGCTCAATTGATCCTATGTTAACGTCTTGCTTTTGCTGTAGTTCTGCTTCCAGCACAGGAACTAACACCCATGTTTCACTGATAGTAGGAACTGCAGATGCTGGAGAATCTGAGATAACAAGGTGTAGAGCTGGATGAACACAGCAGGCCAAGCAGCATCAGAGGAGCAGGAAGGCTGACGTTTCGGGCCTAGACCCTTCTTCAGAAA
>NC_063355.1:39919516-39982982 GCF_021869965.1 Rhincodon typus | reverse complement strand
CCCCTTCCCCTCCCCCATTTCTGAAGAAGGGTCTCGACCCGAAACGTCAGCTTTCCTGCTCCTCTGATGCTGCTTGGCCTGCTGCGTTCATCCAGCTCTACACCGTGTTATCCCAGAAATAAAGTTCCTTGCTTGAGGTTTTGTGTCAGTCCATGACAGTGGTTGAATGATGAAGTAGTGTGAAGTTGTGGATTAATAATATGTATAGCACGTCTCCTATACGAAGCAAGAAGCTTAATAGGTTCGGATCATTGTGATGCAAGGTGTGTGCTATTACTTTCAAGTTTGGATTTGAGCTAGTTGCATGTTGGTTTTGGTCCTTGTGCCTGAAGAAGTTGTAAGTATTTTTGTAGCCATGTTTTTTTAAAAAAAACATTTGATGAGAGAGAGAGAGACGTTTTAGAGAGTTAGGGAGTTTTGTTTTCAATGGGAGTGTTTTGAAGGAACAAAGTAAATAGAGTAGTGCATTCAGCTTTCAGATGAAATCTTTTTGGGTTGGAGTTTGGCAGTTTTGTAGAAGTCTTAGCAGATGCTGAATATGTAAAAATGTTGTCCCTGAGACAAGGTGGTAGTTTAGGACTATTAAAAAAGACATTACCTCACCTAAGTTTGAGATCAGAAGTATTTGGTTAAAGCATTGAAGGGATTATTTGCTGCTGAGACAGTTTAAGCTCTTTTATGATGATGCTAAAATGACAATGACTCAGTTAATTAGATGAACTCCTTTTGTATTGGATGCCAAAGATGATGAATTTGATGGTTTAAAAACATTTTATTTCGAAACAACATTTAATTACGGTTAAAGATGTTTTTGTAGAACTAATTCATTCACTAAAACATGTCACGCAGATTTAATTTGAATTGTCAGTGTTGTTTAGTCACATTTTAAACTGGCAACCACCAACACCAGTGGTTCATGTTTTATACTCAGTGTATAGGAGAATCCGTTTTTGAAAGGATTTTTCAAGGCTTCAAAGGTTAACTTGTATGTTGCAATATGTAAGTCTAGCTCCTGGTTTTATGACTTAAAAGCTATTTTCATTAATCTGCTCTTAAGCAATCTGGCAACAATAACTTGCAAATTTTAAAGTAATCATCAATGTGGTTAATCCCGGTGCCCAGGAAACCCTTTCAGTTTTTACTGTTGAGCTGTGCTAGACTTCCCATGAGAAAATTTATTAACACAGACTGATAAAACTCGTAAGAAAATAGAATGTTTTTTGGGCTGAATGGCCTATTTTTGTGTTTTGATTGGAGTGAAAGAAGGTATTATCCTGTTACTTTCAAATTGCGCTATAGGAAGGTGTTGAATGGAGCAAAAACTCTATTTGGCTAGAATGTCTTGCTCCTATGATATGTGAAACCAACATGAACCGTGCTTCTGTAACACGTCACTCCATGGCATTGATTGAACTGTAGTTCAGCCTTAGTCTTATTAATGTCAGTGAAGGACTTTGCACATTGTGCCCAGTATGTTGGAGTATCAACACCACAAGTTGATGGCATAGAATGGCAAGTTGCTGAGGATCCAGCTTAAATTTTTTTCAATTAATTTTCAGGATATGGGTGTTGCTGGTTGGATCAGCACTTAGTGCCCATCCCTAGTTGCCTTTGAGAAGGTGGTGGTGAGTTGCCTTCCTGCACCGTTGCAGTCCATTATATCAGTTGTGTTGACAGGATGGGGAGGTGTGTACAAGGACAAATATTTGCAATTTATAATTTTTTAATTCATTTTTCAACCTTGCAGGAAAACTTCCTGTTGCTGAAAATTTCAGTTTCTGTTTGGTGACACTACTTTTTGACGTAGCCCAAAGGGACCCTACGTTAAGGGTACAGGTAAGGCATTATTCAATATTTCAGAAAAATGATTTGTTACAAATGTCACAAATCCTAGTAATGAGTAGTTGAGACTATATGGTGATTTGCTTCATTTTAAGAGTTCCAATTTGAAATGGATGGCATTTATTGTTACAATTTAATTGATATAAACCGCCTTGAAGAAAAGAGTTATTATCTTTAGCAGGTGGAAGTAATACTTCACGTTTTCAAGTTCCTCTTCTATGACTGCATGTCTTAAGAAACTGTTTGTTTTGCTTGGTGGTTCTGTAGTACTGTGATGATTAGAGGGAGAAGGTAGTGGTATTGTCACTGGGCTAGTAATTTACAGCAGCTGATGGAATTTAAAAATCAAATACGTGAATTATTGAAGACCCAAAACTGCCATTGATTGCTACAAAAACCTATCTAGTTTTCTAATGGGAAGGTAATCTGCCATGCTGCTCTGGTCTGACTTACTTGTGACTGCAGGCCTGCAACATTGACGTTGATTCCTACATTCTCTCTGAAATGACTAGAAAAGCCATTCAGTTCAAAGGTAGGTCGGGTTAGGCCCATCCCTTGAAAATATATTTTTTAAAAATCCCTTTACACTACAAATCTCAAATGTATAAGTTTGCATCTCAAGATATTGAATTTTGTCATATTTGATTTTTGAAAAAATAATTTTACAGGTTCTGGAGGCTATACTGGATGTCATGGAGGTTCTGCTGGGGATGTGTCTAGCGCCTCAGACTCAGGATAAAGGTATTTATGTACTGCTCTGAAAATACAGGATCTTGGTTGACGTTTTAGTGAAGAAATTACTAAACCGAGTTGTGGACTGGAACTGAAAACTTGGATTCAGAACCATGGTTCAGTGAAATGTAGGATATAATGGCAGAGACAAAGTTAAGAGTGTGAGATGAAAATAAGTTTTGACACCGTTTTTAGTAATCGGATGATGGAGTACTACACAGATTACCAGCAATGCATCAAAAAGCTGTAGCAGGCATTTTTTTAATGGATTGGATGAATTTTGGTTTGAAAAGAGGATCCAGGTGTCTTTTGTCCCAGAACCTTGGTAAGGATAATGATAGGTGGTTTGAACTTGTAGGCTTAAGGGAAGAACTGCTCAAGAACTAAGAAGGTCACTCCTGAGATTATGGATCAGTTTGCATTAATTTTCTGTGTATTAGCTATAATTGCACTTAGACTAGGGCAATATTTCAAAGGCTAAAACTGTATTTTTATCTTGGTGTCATATCTACCAGTTCAGTTTCCACATGCTGGAGATAGTATGAAAGGATTTTGTTGAAATGTACATTTTTGTATTGTGTCATTGCGAAAGCACTAATTGTAAGTATCCAGTTCAATGCCTGTATTCTGTCAGCTTGCTCTATATCAACAGGTTTTGTCTTTGTGCAGAAAACCTGTGCAGGTATGCAGTGCCTTGCTTGATTGGAATTGGTAGAGCATTTGGACGTTACAGTAACGCAGACGAATCTCTTCTTTCAAAACTGTTTCCGAAAATAACACCGCAATCACTTAAAGCTCCACATGAGATGGATGGACTGAGACGGCGTTCTTTCAATGATTTTCGATCAATCCTACCCAGCTCCCTTCTGACTGCCTGCCAGTCGTGTGATAGTTTACGGCACAAAACCTGCAGTGTGTCCAGCGTTTCCCAGGTTAAAACCAAACTTCAATTTTATTGTTTGCTAGGAGCATTAAGTTTCTGAAAGCTGACATTGCTGCCTCATTATTAAATTTAGGAGTGTGGGTAAAATAACTTAAAATTTGCAAAGTTCTTTAAGTTGCAAAATATATGCCAAGCCTCATTTTGAAACAATTTTTGTCTCTTACAAGAAAAAAAAACATACTGTTAAATTAGAATTTACATTGGGAAAGAAAAGAGATTTTCAGAGAAAAATAAATTTAGAAATAGCTTTATTTTGCTAACTCGTTTTGGTATGCATGCTGCTTAATCCTGAAGTTTATTTTCACCCACTGAGTTTAATCTCTCTCAAATTCTGAATCCGCTGCTGTTAACGAGGTTGTCATTGCTGTTGCTTCAGTTGAGTACCAAACTTTGCCGTTTTTGCACATCATCATTCTTTTTCTTTAATACTGCAGGCAAGCCCTGAACGCACAACTGCAGCTCCTTGTTCACCTGGAGGGACCAATTTGCACTATTTTGAAGGTAAAGTGTTGGATCTCTGCTGTTGCACAGGTTACATCAGGGCATTTTTGAATAAACCCGCAGTAATTTAAAATGTGCTGAATATTATATTATAGAAGCACAGTGTCAATGAATGTGTGCCTATGCAATCATATGATTTGAGATAAAATTACTGAATATTTCAAACACGAGCAAACAGAGGTAAGTGAACAAAATTTGTTTGGACAAATGTTGAACAAGTAAAAGTGTTTCTTTGAAGGATAGAGGGAGGGTATTCAGTATAATGTATTCTTGTATGGATTATGAGAGGGTATTTAACAATGGGTCTCAAGTAAAATTTAGTAGGAAGTAGGAAGTGACACTACTGATGGATGGAGTAAATGGACAGGAAATATAATGTTTTGAATAAGTATATGTTGCATTAGTTAGGCCACCAAAGACACAATATCATTGTTTGGGCCCTATTACGGAAAGGATGTTAAAGCCTCAGATGATATTCAGCAGGAAATGACTAGGAAACTGCATAAGAGATTTGAGATATTGGGGCTGGGAAGAATTTTAGCGATTTTTTTAACTTTTTTTATTTTTTTTTTTTTAATGTGAAGAATTTTAGTGTAGTGGATAGGGAAATATCTATTTCCTTTGGTTGGGTAACTGTGGCTGAGGGGCAGTAATACAAAATGATGATTAACAAAGAACCAGCAGAGACATGAATGACTGTTCAGCCTCCTCCTGTGCTGTAGTTTGATGGTTCTTGGAAAAGTTTAGATTCTGTTCTCCTGTTTAATCGAGAATCTTGGCCTTTTGTGCTTTAGGTTCATATCTCCCTGATGGCAGTACCGTGGATCCTCAATATTACTTTTCTACTATTAGCTCAAGTTTTTCTGTCTCCCCACTGTTCACTGGCTGCAGTACAAAAGAATTTCATATTCCACTAGAATACCTCCGACAGCTACTCCAAATGGTATGTATGTTCTTGAATTTTGATGACCGCTTTCAAACCTCTCTTTCCACTATAGTGCACTTTCTACTTCTCTTCATGTTTCAAACATAGGCCATTGTATTTTTTTTTTTGTCAAGGACTGATTACTTCTGTATTTGTGCTTCACAACTTCATTATATAAAGCCTTAACTTCCTGACGGTTTTTCTATTGTGAAATCCTAGTTCAACATGTGTAATACCAGTGTAAACGCATCATGCTGTAAGTGTGCACGAGCAGCTGATGTGTCAGCACTAGTAT
The DNA here is from genome assembly GCF_021869965.1 of Rhincodon typus. Taxonomy (NCBI): domain Eukaryota; kingdom Metazoa; phylum Chordata; class Chondrichthyes; order Orectolobiformes; family Rhincodontidae; genus Rhincodon; species Rhincodon typus. The sequence goes on along the minus strand of NC_063355.1, from coordinate 39,977,744 downwards.
CTACATGGTAACAAATTTTTCCCAGACATGTGAATATAAGAATTTGCAAGTACAAGTACATAATTATGTTATGAATTTGGAAAGGGGTGAATTATGTCAGCATATCCAATTATTAACCTTACTTTCAGCACTGTTTAACCTGAATGCTGCACTTTGGCCTAATGTCCATCTGTGACAGCTGCCTATTTTGAGCACCAGAAAAATCAATGGTGGATTACTTCCCATGTTTCTCTTGGTTTTATTGGAGGAACACTCCAGAATAAAATTGAATTAAGTTTACAACTTAAAATCAACTTGACAAAGAAGAAAAATACAAATCCTCACTGATTCCCTGTCATGAGCTGCTTGATCCATCACCATTTAGCACGATGATAGTCCCGTACAACATGATGGAAGGTATTCTCTGTGTGAAGGTGCAGTGGTCACTCTTATCCATACTGTCATGGACAGGTGCATCTGCAAAAGGCACATTGTTAGGATGAGGTTAAATGTGTTTTTCCGTTTTGTTGGTTCCCTCATCACTTCCTGTAGACCCAGTCTAGCAGCAATGTCCTTTAGCATCCAACCATCTTAATCAGTAGTACTGCTGCCGAGTCCTTTTTGATTGTGGATTTGAAAACCCCCACCCACAATACGTTCTGTGCCCTTACAGCCCTTGGTCCTTCCTTCAAATGTTGTTGAGGAGCACAGAGTCATTAACCAAGGAAGGTCAGTAGGTGGTAATCAGCAAGAGGTTTCCTTGCCCTTCTTTGACCTGATGCCATGAGATTTCAGAGTGTCTGGAGCCTGATTGTATACCACTGTGGTGCCATCTTTGCTGGGTCTGTCCTGCTTGTGGGACAGGACCAATCCAGGGATGGTGATGGTGGTGTCTGGGACATTATTGGTAAGGTATGATTCCATGAGTATGACAATGTCAGGCTGTTATTTGACTAGTCTGTGAGACAGCTCTCCCAATTTTGGCACTAGCCCCCAGATCCTGGTAAGGAGGCTTGGGGTCGACAGGGCTGTTTCTGCCGTTGTTTTTTGCTGGTGCCAGGTGGTCCATCCGGTTTTGTATCTTGTTTGGAACTTGATAGCATTTACACCTGAGTGGCTTGCTAGACCATTTCAGAGGGTAGTTAAGAAGTTTCAAATGATAATGGTTTCTCGAATTCGTTCATTTGCTCTCTGTTTCGCTGGCACTCTCTGATTCGCTCGTGCTCTCACAAGCCTGCTCCAACCCCTGTGCACTTTTGCCCCCCATGCATGCATGCATGCTCTCACGCGCCGTCTGCGTGCGTTCCCACTCACCGCCCCACTCCTGCACACTCTCAGACACTCACGTATGTTATTGTTCAGTCACTCATTCTTAGAGTTATGACTGAAAAAAGTTTCTATATTTCTTCTCCCAGGTTAAAAGGATTGTGGCTGAATCAGTTTTGAAAACACTGGATGCAATATTGGCAGAGGTTATTGAGGTGAGGAATTATTCTTTGCTTTGGCATTGTACAGTCTACTGCTTTATGAATCTTGTTTTTTTTTCATTGTTTCATGGGATGTGGGCATCACTGACAAGGCCATCATTTGTTGTTCATCCCTAATTTCCCTTGAACTGAGCACCTTGCTCAGCCACTTAAGGCTGTTAAGAATGTACCATATAGCTGTAAGTTTGGAGTCACATGTCGTGCAGACCAGGTAAGGATGGCAAATTTTCTTCCTTACTCCAGAAGGGGCTTTAACAAATTATTGAGGTTTTTATGACAATCGACAACAGTCCACAGTCATCGAAACTGATTTTTGGATCCAGAGAATTAAAATGTAATTAATAAATATCAGCTGCTGTGTTATGACTTGAAACAATGTCCCCAAAGCAGTAGTCTGGGCCTCTGGATTATTAGTCTGGTGACATTGCCACTAGGGATCATCTTTCCCAAGTTTTACATTATTTAAAATGAAAGTGGAAGGAAATCTAGATAACACGGGGGTTTGCACTGTCCTTCCATTTCAAAGAACTGGATTCAAATCCAAACAGAACAAAATTCTGTCCAAGGTTCAAGTTGGCAATGAAGGATTAGATTTCAGACTATTCCGGGATTAGTGGCAATAAATCTAGCCTGAGGTTAGCCATCTCTGAAGGAGCTCACAGGATGGCTGAAATGAAAAACCTATCATACTGATGCATTTTCAGAGTGATTTGTGAAATTGGAGCATGTTGCTCAGCATTCCCTTCGCTGCCTCACTCCCAATCCCATTTTACACGTGGTTTTGGATGTATCTTCATGCTTCGTCAGTGATGATTTCAGTCTGCTTTGTTTATTGTGGGATTCTTCTGCATTTATCTGTGCTTTAGAATTTGTGGCTGTGATTTGCTCTGTGATAGCCATTTGCTTTGTTTGCAGACTCTTCTGGTTGATTATATAGGTGGTTGGCGGTGAATTATGGACTAGATTCCAACCACACACTCTGGACCACAACAGCAAGGCATGAAAAGTACTTGTTATGGGAGCAGCCACATTGTTTTCTGCATTGTAGAATTACACAGTGTTAATGCTGTCGCTCTTATCAGATCTGGGTGTGCTTGTTCAAATTGGAAATCTTCTATTCCCCGACAGCATGATATTATTAAGCTAGAGAGGGTAGAGAAAAGATTTACCAGGATGTTTCCAAGTATGTAAGGTTTGAGTTAGAAAGAAAGGCTGGATCGGCTGGGTCATTTTTTCACAGGAGTGTAGGAGTTTGAGAGGTGACCTGATAGAAGTTTATAAAATATTGAGGGGTATGAATAGGGTGAATGGAAGTGTCTTTTCCCTAGGATGGGGGATTTCAAGACCGGGGTCATATTTTTAAGATGAGAGGAGAGAGATTTAAAAAAGACATGAGATGCAAATTTTATTTTACACAGGATGGTGTGCATGTGGAATGAATTTCCTGAGGAAGTGCTGGATTTGGCACAGTTACAACGTTTAAAAGACACTTTTGGTACCTGAGTACATGAGTAGGAAACGGTTGGAAGAATATGGGCCAGGAGCAGGTGGGTGGGACTAGTTTAATTTGGGTTATGTTCAGCATGGACTGGTAGGACTGAAGGGTGTGACCATGCTGTGTGACTCTGACTCTATAATGTTAATGTTTCCTTGATGAATACCATATTCACCCTAAAGTAACCCGGATCCTGCAGAAGGAGATCATTTTATTTGCATCTGTTAACTATTTGGCTGATAGGAAAGTTAAAATCAAGTGTACCTGCTATTGTTCCATGTAATTAATGGTAGAAGTTAGGACCTAGAGTACACTGTCTGAGGGGGTGTTGGAAGCAGGTTCCCTGATGACTTTCAAAAGGAAACTACATTTATGCTACAAAAAAAGTAGTTTTCAGAGTTTGGGAGAAAAAGTAAAGCTGGGACTCGTTGAAAGAGCTAGCACAGACATGATGGATGATTAGCCTCCATTTGTGCTCGAAGATTCTATAATAAGTGTTTTTCAAAAAATGTCACAAACCTCTTGACTGGATAATGGCTATTATCAATGATCTATTTGAAAATGTAACCTTTGCTAATTATTTTGTGTAAAGAACATGGCCACAGACTTTAATTTTCAAAGATTCTGTCTGAATAGTATCAAAGCGTGTTTGATTTTCTGAAGTGAATGATATGATAATTGTTCAATTGATTTTAATATTTAGGCAAATGCCAATTTGGATCTGTACTATCGAAACTTCAGTGACCCTCTTTATGTGGTGGTGTTTAAAATGTTGAGAGACACTTTGTATCACATGAAGGGTAAGCTCCTTTCTTTATTAGTATTATTTATCAATTTTTGTTAAAGCTCAGGAATTGAATTCCCTTGAGATGCTGATATAAACAAGAGCGCAACATCTTCCTGGGACTTCTGTTCATCAATAGTGTGTTTGCGATGGTACTTTTTGACATTTTAGCTATTTTATACCTTTTATATGGGGAGTGGAGATAGCAGAGTCATGTCTGCTTCGTTTCGATGAATGAGCTGATTTGGTCTTGCCTGATGTGAAGCAAATGCAAAGATAAAGGGCACTAGAATGCAGGTTACCATTTCTAACCAAGCATTAGAACAATGTCAGTAAAAAATAAAATTCTTCCACAGAAACCCAGTCCCACAGCAAAAAGGGCCCTGGCCCCACCTTCAGAGAGATTGTGACCTGAATTCTGAAGCACAACATACATTTACAATTCACATGTCACTTGTTGAATTGCAAAGGAGAGGTTAACATGAGGTGTACTATTTTGTTTATTGGCTTGTTTCGCCCATGACATTGCTTACGGTGAATCAAAGTACAGAATTTTCATAAAGTTGATACTTACACTAACTAGTGCAGCATCCTTGCCCTTCTAGCCATTGCAATGCAATGAACCTGATGTTAGCCATCAAAAGTGAAGTGGATCATCCAACTCTTAATGCAAAAACACTATACTGCATATGCTGGAACTCTGAATCATCCAGCAGGTCAGGCAGCATTCATGGATGGAGAATTGTTATTTCAAATTTATAACCTTTGATCAGAACGGGAAAAATATTCAAGATGTAGCAGGCTTTAAGTAAGTACAAAGGCTTTGAGGTCAACAATTTCAAATCACAATCACTGCCCATTTTTCAGACATCAGTGCTTGTTAATGATTCAGTTATTTTAGTTTGCACCTCATTTCGATCCACTTCGTTTTTATTTCTGGTTCTAATCCTGTTCACTTTGTATCATCAATCCTTCTGTCATGTAATTTCTCCTGCCCTTTTGCTCATTCCCCTGCACCCACCCCATTCCCTGTCCCACTATTTTCTTGAAATCTATGATATCCCTAATTTTCTTCTAGTTCTAATGAAAGATCATGGACCTGAACAAAACTATTCCACCATCTGTCTTATCTGCTGAGTATTTCCAGCATTATTGTTTTTATTATCTGCTTACTATATTAGGCTGTTTATTGATGCTCGCTATGAGCAAACTGATTTGTTCTAATTCATGCACTGGAACAGTAGCTAAATTTTATAGGTATTACATTGCCTGTGAAGCATATTAAGCTGTCCTCAGCTTAGGAGAGGTGCTACATAAATGCAAGTGCTGTCCTTTCCTCCCTTCCATTTTTCATAATAGATATCCCTGAAGCAACATAGTCCTTTGAGTTACATGGCGTTCTAAAATCACTTGTAATGCATTCTGTCTAACTACAAATGATGCATCTGAGCACTGCTGATTATAAGGACTGAGGAAAACTGTAGCATGTCTCACAGAAGCTATCTCTGGATTGAAATGACAATGCAAGTTTGTTCAAACTTGTTTGCATAGTTCAGATTAGTGTATGGCGGTTCGCTGTTGTAACATAGGTGAACCTACTTTGTGATTCTAAAAGTAATCACTGAATGCTGCAAAATAAAACAGGAATTTGCATTTTGTTCACACAGAATTTCCAATCTTTGAACAAGGCCACAAACTCGTTATTCATCCAAACTCAGTTTAGAATTTATTTTTGAGCTACACCATGAGGATCACATTGGTTATTTATTTAAGGGCACAGTTTGTTTTTAGTAAGCATATAATGAACAGATATTAATAATATTTTTCATAACTGTTTTAGAGGGATAGATGTATAGGTTTGTCACTTACTAATATTCCAAGTAACCCAAAAGCTACCCTTTGTTCATTCCATTCTGACAGGAGAGTATTGCTGTAAATAAGTGAATCTGGTTTCCGGAGCTTGGATACATCCATTTGCCAAAATTGCTTTCTCTTCTGCACTGTCAGCTTTCACCAGTTTTGTCCTCACAGATCTCCAGACTGCATTTGTGAAGGAGGTTCATGATTTTGTCCTCGAGCAGTTTAACAGTAGCCAGTCTGAACTGCAGAAGATCCTGCATGATACGGAGTATATCCATCATGAGTTTAACCCTCTGAAACTCAGGTGTCAAGCAAATGCAGCATGTGTGGATTTAATGGTGTGGGCTGTTAAGGACGAGCAAGGTAGAGAATATTTAAAAACCAGAAATCTCATGTTTTGTTTTCGTTTTCTGTACAATAACTTTGCCAACAGAATGGTTTAATTAAGTTAAAAATGTTGACCATGTTTTGTATTGTTGCCGTACGACTTTTTATTTAAATATCAGTGACTTTTTTTTATTTACTTGAATCTCCTTACCCAGATCATTTTATGAAGGGAACACTTCATTGCCTTGACCAATTTGGCTGTTTCTTGTGTGTTATTCTAAACACCAAGGGTTGGATATTCTCAAGGGCCAAATGGAGAACCTGAGCTCATACTTCCCAGCAATGAGCCTGGCTTAGGGGCTGTGCTTAATTTCCTAATTTGATCACGTCTGTGCTGTCTGTTCAATTAAGACACCCCTGGCAGACTCTCAATGCTGCCAACCAAATAATAGGTCTGTGGATACCTTCATTGGCCTACACAGCAGCGCAGAAAATGACTAAAATTTTGGGGATGACGGTTGGCGGAGGTGGAGGATGTCCATTGGGATTGAGAGATGTTGCATTGTGATGCACCGTGATTGTGGCTTTTCATGCTCAAACCCTTGGCAACATGATATGAGTTTCTATTTCTAATGGCTGTTCCTGCCCCAAATTGTCACAGGCCATTGGGCTTGCAGTTTCTGCACCCACAAAGGGAGGGGGAAAATGCCGTACAAAGCTACAAAACTGCCCCTAATTTGGGGTCTCAATCACCTGACTGCCTGCTTTGTGCTGCAAGTTGTTGATTCTTTTCTCAACTCAGCCTGAGGAAACCTCAGCACCAGGAATACATCAGGGAGCCATCTGTTTTCCTGGCGGCCCTTTGCTCCAACTCTCTCTCCACAGGGCTGGAATGTTATCCAGTTGAGGAGGATGTTTGTGTTGAGATCTGCTTTTTTTGAATCCGGAATCATCGGATAAACATCAAACAGGGGAATTTTTTTCTTTCATTTGTGGGATATGGGTGTCGCTGGCTGGGCCCACCATATTTTGCCCATCCCTAGTTGCCCCTTGAGAAAATGGTGGTGAGCTGCCTTCTTGAATCGCTGTAGTCCACCTACTGCAGGTTGGCCTACAATGCCATTAGGGAGGGAATTCCAGGATTTTGACCCAGCGATACTGAAGGAACGGCAATCAATTTCCAAGTCAGGATGGTGAGTGGCTTGGAGGGGATTTTGCAGGTGATGGTGTTCCCATGTGCTGCCCTTGTCCTTCTAGGTGGAAGTGGTCATGGGTTTGGAAGGTGCTGTCTGAGGATCTTTGGTGAATTTCCACAGTGCATCTTGTAGATAGTGCACACTGCTACTATTGAGTGTTGGTGGTGGAGGGAGTGGATGTTTGTGGATGTGGTGCCAATCAAGCGGCTGCTTTGTCCTGGATGGTATCAAGTTTCTTGAGTGTAAATGGGGCTGCACCCATCCAGGCAAGTGGGGAGTATTCCATCACACTCCTGACTTGTGCCTTGTAGATGGTGGACAGGCTTTGGGAAGTCAGGAGGTGAGTTACTCCCTACAGTATTCCTAGCCTCTGGCCTGTTCTTGTAGTCACTGTGTTTATGTGGTGAGTCCAGTTGAGTTTCTGGTCAATGGTTATCTCTGGCTGCTAACAATGAGGGATTCAGAAATGGTAACATCATTGAATGTCAGGGGGTGGGGGTTCGATTGTCTCTTATTGGTGATGATCATATCCTGGCATTTCTATGTGAATATTACCTGCTACTTGTCAGCCCAAGCCTGGATGTGGTCCAGATCTTATTGCTTTTGAATACGGACTGCTTCAGTATCTGAGGAGTCGCAAATTATTCTGAACACTGTGTGCAATCATCAGCCAACATCATCACTTCTGACCTTAACTGAGCGGCACTGTCCTGCAGTGGGACATTTGAATCTGTGAGACAGCTCTCCCAATTTTGGCACGAGCCCCCAGATAGAGTTACTGTATGGAGGACTTTGCAGGGTCGACAGGGCTGTTTCTGCTGTTGTCTTTTCTGGTGTCTAGGTTGCTGCCAGGTGATCTGTCTGGTTTAATTTCTTTGAGACTTTGTAGCGATTTGATGCAACCGAGTTGCTTGCTGGGCTATTTCAGAGGGCAATTGAGAGTCAACCACATCATTGTGGGTCTGGAGTCACATAGGCTAGGCCAGGTGAGGATGGTAGATTTCCTTTCCTGAAGGACATTAGTGAACCAAGAAGGGGTTTTTGGACAATCAACAATGGTTATGTGGTCATCAGTAGGTTCTTAATTCCAGATTTTTTTCAATAGAATTCAAATTCCAGCATCTGCCATGTGGGATTCGAACTGGTTCCCCAGAATATTAGCTGGGTTTCTGGAGTAACAGCCTTGCGGTAATACCACTAGACTATCACCTCCCCAAATCCTGGTTCATTTCTTTTCTCTCTCAGTGAATTTGCAGCTGATAGCTTGGTGCTTCTTTATCTGAGACCAACCAACTCGGCACAATCCAAGAATCAGGCCTGGCTCAGTACCACACCAGGCTTTGTAGCTAACAGCTGAGTCATTTGATGAAAATTGGTGATTATGTTTTCTGACCTGTTTTTCATGTGAAAGATAAAGTTTTATTGACATGATCTGTTATTTTGATTGGCTTAAACTCCACTCACCCAAAGGACATACTGAAGACCTATTTTGTTTGAACACATTACAATTAGTACCTTTATTAGTTTATATACTTTGTATTTTTGATACATCTGAAATTGCTGAGAAATTCATTGAGATCAGCTTTAATAGAAACAGTGCGAGCATTTAGAATTATTTGTATATTTGTTATTCTAAAGATAGTTTTTTTAAGTGCAGCTTCAGATACTGCAATCTTTGAGAATAATGAGCATGAAATATAATAGTAACATGAAGTGCAGTATAATTTTATAGTATAACAACACATTCTATTTCTTCAGAGGTTTAACTTATGGAATTCTTTTAATGAAGGTGCAGAAAATCTCTGCTCAAAGCTTTCAGAGAATTTGCAGTCAAAGACATCCAGTAAGATAATTCTGTCACACATGCCTCTGCTGATTTGTTGTCTACAGGTATGTTTCAACTTTGACAATGAATATTGAAGTGTATAAAATTTGAGCGGCTTGGATAGGATGGATATTTGGAGTCTTTTTCCCGGGTTTGAAATGTAGAATACGAGGGGGCATCGGTTGAAGGTGAAAGTAAACGTGTGAGGCAAGTTTTTACACAAAGGGTGGACTGCACTGCTAGGGAACTGGTAGAAGCAGAGATGATAGCAATGTTTAAGAGTCATTTAGACAGCCACATGAACATGCAGGGCATAGAGATATGGATGATGAGCAGGCAGACAGACATAGTTTCGAATGGTGTTATGGTGGGCTGAAGGGCCTGTTCCTGTGCTACTCTGTTTGACACACTAGAGATATTACATTATACCCTGTGTTTTTCCATGAAGCAGTGCTTCCCACATCCTTTACAAATGTGGCCCTGTTTGCTTGAAAATTGTCATGACCTGTGAGAGCAGGGTGAAGTTCGAGGGTGATGGTTTTTTTGGGTCAGAAGGGTGGCAGTGGGCAAGAGGCTTGGGCAAGGGTCTGAGACATGAGAGGTTAGGGATGGGTGTATGGGAGGACCTGAGAGCATGAGTGTTGGCGAGCTATTTAATCAAGAGATTTTTTTCAAAAGTGAAAAGCACAAACCTTTCACTGAGTTTTTCAGGACATGGTTCAGGCATCCAGGATCGGCCATTTAGGCCACAATACTTTTTTTGAAAAGTTATACAACATGGAAACAGACCCTTCGATCCAACCAGCCCATGCCGAACATAATCCCAAAGTAAACTAGTCCCACGTGCTTGCTTCTGGCCCATATCCCTCCAAACCTTTCGTATTCATATATCCATCCAAATGTCCGTGAAATGTTGTAATTGTACCCGCATTTACTTCATCAGGAAGTTCATTCCACATGCGAACACTGTGTTCCACACTCTGCGTTAAAAAAAAAAAAATTGCCTATTATGTCTTTTCTAAATCTCTCTCCTCTGACCTTAAAAATGTGTCCCCTAGTCTTGAAATTCTCCACCTTAGAGTAAAAACAACTACCATCAACTGTATACCTCATTATTTTATGAACTTTCATCAGGTTCCCTCTCAACTTGTTATGCTCCAATGAAAAAATTCCCAGCCTATCCAGCCTTTCCTTATAACTCAGATTTTCCATACCTGGCAATGTCCTGGTAAATCTCTTCTGAACCCTCTCCAGCTGGATAATATCCTTCCTATAACTGGGCAACCAGAACTAGACACAGTATTCCAGAAGAGGCCTCACCAATGTCCTGTACAACTTCAACATAATGTCCCAACTCCTGTACACAAAGGACTGAGCAATGAAGGCAAGCGTGCCAAACGCCTTTTTAACCATCTTGTCTATATGTGACGCAAATTTCAAAGAATTATGTATCTGCACCCTTAGGTCCCTCTGTTCTGCAACACTACCCAAGGCCCTACCGTTAATTGTATAAGCTCTACCCTTTCTTGTTGTACCAAAATGCAATAACTCGCATATATCCAGATTGAACTCCATCTGCCATTTTTCAGCCCATTGACCCATTTGATCAAGCTCCCTTTGTAATCTTAGAAAACCTTCTTCACTGTCTATTATGTTTTCTGTCTGTGACTTCCGCTCACCTTCCTTTTAACATAATCTTTTTTAAAATGCAGTAGTCGACCTCCTGTGTTGTGTTGCAGATTTGTAGTTGAGATCGTCACATCTTCAGTTGAACTGGAGTCAGAGGTGGTCATATTTGAAACAGTGTGCATCAATATTGACTCCTTATTTCAACATAATACACTTTTTATTCTTTTGAAATATGATTAATAGTTATAATTATTTATCATTTGAGTACTAACAATTATGGCAACTTGTGAAGCAGAGGAATAGAGTTGTTTGAAACGTAAGATTGTCTGCAGTACAGCTGAGGAGAAGCGATACAAAACTGAAGTATCACAGTGCAACCATTGGTAGAACAGAATAACTACAGTGTGATGAGTTTACACAGACAACTTCTTTTGCAACCGTGAATCAGGTTTTACAATTCGAAATGTGGGTATATGAATAGAACTACTTGACAACAAGATGTAATTTTCTGTGAATGGGAAGTGCATGCATCTACAAGACTTCCCCTATTGGAGAAATTACCAGGTATGTCATGGAACTGTGAAAGTGATCGCAATAATACTTTTGCTATTTTATCATGTTTGATGATGAAGTGGCAGTCTGATAAGTTTTTAACAGGTGCAAACCATTTTTGGGATAGTTTCAGCGAAGCATTACATTGACAATTAGGCTTTTGCATTTAGAGTTAATATTTTTTAGTGGTTTTCTTTCTCTTTGCGGTTATTCTCCTTGCTGCTATCATCATACATTTGTGAATATTGCTTGTATTTTGCTTATCAAATTCTTTTATCTGACCAGGGTCTGGGACATTTGTGTGAACGATTCCCTGTCGCAGTTCATTCTGTCACAGCATCACTGAGAGATTTTTTGGTGATCCCTTCACCAGTACTCGTCAAGGTGTACAAATACCACAGTCAGTACAATTCAGGTAACTGGATGCTTAAAGCACAAGTATGATCTGTTGCAAATTGTGAAAGTGGCAATGACCTTCATTAAAAAAACATCGAGGAAATTTTACAATGAGGAAATTTGTTTTATTGGCAGAAGCATTGAGAAGAAAGATTAGCCTACAATGTCTTAAGTACACAGTGATTAAACTTACTGCTACAGCTTGCTCATTTTGTTATATTCTGTATAGTTTATGATAGAGAAATAAGCAACCTTTAGATAAAATCTCTGTTGCTACAATGAAGCATTGCTATAAGTGATGGGACCAGTCAATAGATCAGTATTAACATTCCACTATGGAGGAAACCCGGAAGTGAGGCAATCCATCGCAACGGACTTCAAAGTTTAAAAACCAGGCGGGAGAAAACACCGACGCTTCATCAGAGGCTGCACTGAGGACGTTACCAAGCATGGTAACGAAACGTCTGCGGAACAACAAACCAGCTCGGCGAGCCAACCAACCTCAACACCCATGCCCCGAGCTACAAATCTACTCCAAAACCTTAGTATTAACTCAGCATTATTCCAATTGCACTGCTCTTCCTTGAGGCCTGGTTTAATGCTGTGCTGGTATAAAATTTAAAAAGAAAATATTTTTTAACAAATTTTATCTCTGAGGCGACTTAAGGCCAACCATATTCATCAACCTGTTCTGAAAACTCTGCCCACATCACAGTTATGATGAATTCCACCATAGCAGCTGAAATAATTCACAATGTTCTAAATAAAACAGCATACAATTTTTTCTTTTTCCCTAAAAAAAGTTAGTTTCTCCCTGTCTCATAACGTTAATGGTTCCTTTTAAAAATACTCCAAGATCCAGGTCATTAATCTTCACAAAAAATTAATCAGTTCCTTCTTGGGCCATATCCTATCTCTATCAAGTTTCATTGTATTCAGCCCATTAATGTGAGAGATCTTGTTAACAGGTTATGTTGCAGGAATTAAATTGTCACCATCTCGTGTCTTCAGTGGTAGAGGCAGTCACAGGCACAGAAGCCTTGCTGAACTATATACGTGCCCCAAATATTATTTCTGAAAACGTTTGTATGTTTTAAATCACTTGTCTGTTAGATTTCCCTATAACAATGTTATTTTGTTCTTTTATAGGAGGTTCTGACATCAAGATAAGTGTAACAAATGAGCACTCCGAGGCAACTGTGTTATCATCAAAGAAAAACCAGCCATCTATGTATGAACAGCTGAGGGACATTGCTATAGACAATATCTGCCGGTAAGAAAAATCTAAACCATCTATGAAGGAGCATTGCGATATTAACAAGTAACCTGCATTTACGTATTGTCGTCTGTTTTTATCCATTGAATGTCCCAAAGTGGTTCACAACCAAGGATTTATATTTCAAATGTAGCCCCTGTTATGTTGATAATCACAACCAGCTATTTTGTAAATTCTATTAAGCAAAAAAAAGTTAATATTTATTTGTTCATGGGATTTGTGTTGTTGTTGTCAAGGCCAGCAAATGCCTTTCTTGTTAATGTTGGAAAGAGGGCATGAATCTGCTAGGACATGAGGTACATTCAGGCAAATAGCGTTTGGATCTTTGTCTATTTGAACAAGAATGTTGGACTGCAGTTTGATGCGTATTCTAAAGAAGAGGCCTCTACTGGTGTAGAACTCCTAATATGATATTGAAATGGTCACCTCCATTATCTGTTGGAGTCTTGGAGAGGATTTATCGATCATAGATCATAGAATCCCTACAATGTGGAAACAGGCCCTTCGGTCCAACAAGTCCACACTGACCCTCAGAGCATCCCACCCAACCTACACATCCCAGAACAGTATGGGCAATTTAGCATGGCCAATCCACCTACCCTGCACATCTTTTGGACTGTGGGAGGAAACCAGAGGAACCCCACGCAGACACAGGGAGAACGTGCAAACTCCACACAGACACCGACGCCCGAGGGTGGAATCAAACCCAGGTTCCTGGTGCTGTGAGCATTTGAACCCACAAATTTCAAACTCACATGTAAAAATGCTGCTGGTTCAACCAAACTGCCACTTGAAGAATAAATTAAATAAAATGTGCCCTTTCCTATTTCAGAACCTCAGAATTACATCCTGCTCCTTGATTTCCCCTCTCCAATTACTGATGTATGTCCAACCTCCCTTTCATTATGTTTTAAATGCATCTTAACCAAGGAGTTTAACTCTCAAAAGCCTTGATTCCCTTAGCAGTCTGGCTCCAATGTGCTCAATAGGAGTAGGGCCAACCCAGTCAAAGTTGCTGGTGGCAGCGTAAGATTGTCACTATGGCATGTTGTCCCTCTTAGTGCTCTCTAATCTTTCACTGTTGACCACTTTCTCCTACCCAACTTCCACCACCTCCTTTGATAGGAAATAAATAAAGTTGCAAGGTGATTTATGTATTTGTAAATGCATTTACATAATCATACTACACAATCTCAAAACAGACCCTAAATGTTTCACAACCAGAAAAACACATTGAAGTTTTGAAAAGGTTTAATAACAACCAGTTTTTGCCTTGTTGGTTACTAGATAAATTCTTGGCCGTAACAAAAGTGGAGGTCCCCGCTCTTCTTTAAAATAAACAATGTGATGTGAAGGCAGACAGGTGTCTTATCTTAAAATAACACCTTCCGCAGTGACATTTCTAAGAGTTCAAACCCCAGCGATGAATAATCACAATTGGCTGATTATTTGGATAGATTTGCAGACCTTTGGACCTTAGGGATTAACTGGATGGTAGGGTGAATTTTGGGGCCCAGATTTTTAAAAAGTTGCTGGATTTGCATTTTTTTTTTCTTGTTTGTTTAGGTGCCTTAAGGCAGGATCAGTTGCAGACCCAGAGATTGTGGAAGCATTCTTAGCTAGTCTATCCAATCGTCTGTATATATCCCAAGAGAATGATAAGTAAGTAACAATTCTTCTGTTTTTCCACTTATGGGCTAGCCGATCAGACATGCCTTTTTGTTCATGTGCATCTACGTCAAAAGCTGCATAACGGATGCAGATTGCAAAGTCCATTTATGAATACCATCTACAATATGCTTAGTGAACAGTTATTTCTAGTGAAGCAAATCTTTATGAATATTTTTCCTTAATTTGGGTAATTATTCATGATTTTTCAGCACTTGTTATGAAACTTCACTGATTCTTTCTATGATAAGTATCTTTGTGATGTGAAAAAAACAAATTGTGCCAACCTGAATTTGCAGTATTAGACTAAGAATGTTGTGTCAGGGAATGTTTTGGTATTGATGTTTAAAATTCAGCACCTTATTAGGAAAGATTTAATCTTGGCTGTGATTGAAGGAATTTTCGCATCAACTTCACAACTTTAAATTTATTTCTTTCTCACTTGTATGCATGGATCCATAGTGCAACTGTGATCATCATGTTATAATGGAGAGAACCTCCGCTGACTAGTGCATTAATTCCTATTGCCAGATAATTGAGCACATAAGCAAAAGGAAAAGGAGGAGCCAAACTGGCCCTTTTGAGTCAACTCTGCCATTTAAATTGATAATGGCTAATCTGATCTTCAACTCAGTTTCACTTTCCTGCCTGTTCCCCATAAGCTTTGTCTCCACTATCTACATTAATCTGTAATTGTAACCACTGTAGATTAAAGAGCGAAACCAAATTGCACGCTTGACTTGAAGTTGTCGTTGACTGCACGTAAACATTGAAATGTATTCTATGAGAAAGTTCCAACTCCAAGTGGTAAATGAGCAGTTAAAAGATATGACTCCTTCAGAACTCAATTTCTCCATGATGCCAATCTAACAGTCTAGCAGTTGACAAATTTGATCTTACCTGAAGTCCTGACTCTTTCTGGTTCAAGTTATCAAGCCAAATCATTAGAACAGTGAATAATTCTTGTCCAGTTGTCGAAAGTGTAGACAACGCTGACAGGCTTGCATTTGTTATCCTTTCTAATTGACCACGAGAGGTTTTGAAACATGACTGTTATGTGGTTATAGTATTCCTACTTAATGTCCAGTGACCGCTGCATTCTGTAAGTATGCTTTGCAACACCAAAATTAAGTTTTGGATTGTTGAAGCATTTATTCCACATGCTGCCTCTTGAACTCTAGTGGACTTTTCTGGCAAGTAACTTTTGGTTACCTTCTTTGTAGATTTTCAGTCTATGATCCAACAATCAGATTTCATTTTGTGTCCTTATCAGGTTCCTTAGATAATCTGTTTTACCAGAATGAACTTCAATGAATTGTATGGCTCTTTTCAAAATGGGTTTTTATCTTGAGACCCTCTGCTGTTTCTGGAACTAGTGTGAACGTTTAAGTATAATTAAAGAGAACCGTGCAGAAAAAAAATTCCCTCGGTAGAATCTTTGGTCTCTGTTGATATTCGAGGCATTTCCTGTTGCTTTTTACGGAATTAATTACAAATGCCTGTTTGAGTTGACCTTTCTTTACTGCAAATAAGTATTAAATTGAATATGACGTGTCTTTCATCCACTCAATAATACGAGTTATTTTGAGCACTTTATTTGAAATGAGTAGGTTGAGTCCAATGTCACCCCTATTTTTATGCAGTCATAAGTGTAAGCTATCTTAAAGGGAGAAACAGGTGAGTGTCCTGCGTGGTAACTTTGATGTTGCTGCAGTGTGAGAGCACACACAGCTGAGAGGGAGCATTAACTGAGTCATTAGAACATGAGGGATAAGAACAGAGTAACAGTAAGGTGTGGTGTTACATGACTAGTAATCCAAATGCTGAGTCCAGGGGTCTAAAACCTGCAGCTCCAGAGTCGCATGCAATTCATCAAGAACTTGATAGCAGCTCCTGACCTCGATTGAAGCCATTTTGATGCCGATGAAATAGCTTAGTATTTTAAAAATTTTTATTAAAATTGTTCGTGAAAAAATGTAGTTCAGTTTTTTTTTGTAAAAACCTCGTAAAATGTTGTTGAAATGTGTTTTCTGTTCTGCATTTCATAATTCTTGGCTTTTGAGAAGATCAGTCTTGCTACTCTTAAAATATGTTTAAACGATTGTTGAATATTGGAGTTCCTTAAAAATGGAATTTTTCTAGTAGTTACTGTATAGCATCAGATTTCATTTAAAAACTATTACAGCAGTAATTAATTTTCCAAACTTCTATTTGCATAAGAAGACAATAAAGAAATGTGAGAATCATGCAAAAGTGTAAGAGTATGGAAGGCTTAATGCAATTGTGCAGGGCTTTGATGAGACCGCTTTGATTTCTCTGCCTTAGGAAGGATTTACTAGCCTCCAAAGGCGGTCCAAAATTACAAATGTATGCCTGGGATGAGATGTCTGAGCTGTAAGAGCAGACTGAGTAGAATGGATCTATATTCTCTGGTATTTATACAAATGAGAGATGATGTCATTGAAACTTATAAAATTGAGAATACAGAGCTTGTTTTCCCCCGGCTGGAGAGATTTGAATTTGAGGCATCTCTGTCTCAGGATGGTCATGCTCAGTTTACTGTTGTTGGATTGATTTTGTTTCCTTCTTCCAGGGATGCCCATTTGATTCCTGACCACACAATCCGTGCCCTCGGTCACATTGCTGTGGCAATGAGAGACACGCCAAAGGTGATGGAACCAATTCTGCAAATCCTGCAGCAGAAATTCTGCCAGCCTCCATCTCAGCTGGATGTTCTTATTATCGATCAATTGGGCTGCATGGTCATCACAGGGAATGTAAGTGAGATGGAATGATTTATGACAAATATTTGCACTGTAGTGCGGTTACTTACTACTCCAGGTCAAATAATTAGAGGTAGTTTGGGGAACAACTTTCAAAATTAGTTAGGGCACTAATTTAAATCTCTTGACATTCTGTGCTGTGGGCATCAAATTTCAACTTCAGAACTTTGACGGTAACGTGGTGGAATAGATCCTTGGAAATGAAAGCATGTGTGTTCTTCTATCAGAGGATAATCCACTCTAATATAATGCAATGTAATGTCAAGGTGGTGTGGTTGAAAATTAAAATCCTGCTGTCAAATTCTGGCCTGAAAGAAGATGGCTTTCTGTTCGTTCCACACTATTTGGCATGAGTAATTCTGGTAGTCTCCCCTTTTAGACCAGAGACTGCTGCACAAAACTGTCCTTACTTGATAATTATGGTAGCTTATGTTTGGAAAGAGCCAAAATCTAACTGGAAGATTGCATCAAGCCATCTGTTGCTTTCATCCTCAGAATAGAGATCTTCTGGTGATCCAATCAACCCATTATTTGGAAGGAGGAAAGTGTATTGATTTATTTAGAAGTGAAAGACTGCAGGTGTTGGAAACCTGAAATAAAAACTGAAAATGCTGGGAATATTCAATGCACCAGGCACTAGCTGTGCAGAGAGAATCAAGGTTAAAGAGTTAAGAGGTTAATGAACAAACAAACAGGTTTTGTGAAAGGAAAATCATAGTTAACTAATTTATTGGAGTTCTTTGAGGAAGTACCATGTGTTTTGGATCAAACAGAATAGGTCAGTGTACTGTATTTAGATTTCCAGTGGCATATAATAAGGTACTACGTCAAAGATTATTGTTGAAAACAAAAGATGTCCCTGGATGGACCAGCAATTATTTGACCCAGTGATGTTGAAGGAATGGTGATATAATTTCAAGGTAGAATGATGTGTGGCCGGAAGAGTAGTTTGTAGTTTGTTGGTGTTTGCATGTATCTGCTGTGCTTGTCCTAGGTGGCAAAGGTCAGAGTTTGGAAGGTACTGTCAAAGTACTACAGCTCAAGTTGATTACCTAAGACCATTAAAATGTGCTGACCAACTCTTGTTTTTTTTTCGCAGCAATATATTTATCAGGAAGTCTGGAACCTCTTTCAACAAATCAGTGTGAAAGCCAGTTCAGTTGTTTACTCAGCAACTAAAGACCACAAAGATCATGGCTATAGGTAGGGTTTGAAGTATTGTTCTATACAATATACATACTTTTGCCCACTTCATTCCTCTTGACCTATAGAGTGAAAGAATTCATAACTGTTAAATCTGAGAACCTTCAATTCCTAGTTACTTGGGTTACAATTTGGGGGGTAACCCAAGGAGCAAAGCAGTCTGTTTGCTGGCCAGTAATCTCTTCTTTCTTGAAAATCCTGTGTCATTCCCCATTTCATGGCAAATGATGGTGGGCTGATGACCTGCATCAACATATTTCTCTAAAACAGCTTTGAGACAAGCCCCAGAGGTAACCGCTGCTTCGCTTGGCAAGCCACTGGGAAGTACTCTCTTCTGCTTAGCATCGCTTTCTGATTGTGCGAGGGAGACCAGAACTCACAAATGAAAATTTTCAAAACTGTCTTTGTTGCTTGCTCATAGGGCATGCTGGTGGCCTTTTCGTCCATTGTGCCTGTGCTGGCTCTTTGAAAGAGCTCTCTAACCAGTCCCACTTTCCTGCTCTCTCGACCTTCCATTCTCCCCCTTCAAATATTTATCCAATTTCCTTTTGCAGATTCCCATTGAATCTTCATCAGTTACCCCTAGAGATAGGGTATTTCACATCATCATAATTCAGGGCATAAGCTTATACTTTCAAAACTCGGACCATGATTACCTGATGTTTGGCGGTGTTCTGTGATTGGATAGCATTTGCTGAACAATCCAGAATGGGCTGGGATTTACACTAATGATTAAACTATCAGCTGGGTTCATCATGTAGCTCCTTTTGCTTATTGGACACTTCATTTATGGATCCCGTTTTCTACAAACAGGAAAAAACTGTCCAGGCATCACACTTTTTTTTTCAAATGTTGTGTCCAGTATTTCACTATTTCAAGTATTGCAATCCTTGACCAATAGCATTGACTTGCCAAACATTCAGCACCCTTTTCTCATGAATGCAAGGCTAAAATCTTGGAAAGCGTCTCTTCTTTTGTCAGCAAAAAAAGTTACGTACAACCGAGCAGCTATTTCAAAACAGCTCATCTCGAGATGTAAGTGACCCAGCCAAGGCCACAGTTATCACTCATTCATTGTTGCTCTGAGAAGTTGGCAGTGCACCTTCTCCTTGAACTTCTGTGACCTTTGTAGTGATAATGTGAGGATAATTATCTCTTGGCAGGGAATTCCAAAATATTAATGCGGCTATGGTGATGAAATAATGTTATGTACAAGTCAGAACAGCCTGTGACTTGGGGAAGCATTGAGCTACCACAGTGTTTCTGTTCTTTCTTCATGGTAGAAGTCAAAGTAACCTTGAGGGTTCTTATTTAACAGTGACTAAGCCTTCGGACCATTACCTTTGTAAATCATACTCTTGAGGCCCTGGCAGCTTGTCCGATATGGACTTATTATTTCTTAGTGCTGCTTTGATCTGTTTGAATGTTGGGGGCTTGGAGGAAGGATGTTCTTGGGGTTGTTGCCTCATTGCTGGAGAAATTCCAAATAAGAGCAACACACAGTATCAGCAACTTGAAATATATGCTGCACCACAGACTGAGTTCTAATGTAACGTTGCTACACTAGAACCTCTGCAGTTTGGAAATTTGGAGGCCGGGTCATTTCCGAATTTCAAAACTTTTTGGATTATAAATTACTTTGGATCACCGAAACCACAAATCTGTGAATTGGAACATAAAACCGCTATATAAGATTAGTAAGTCTTAACTAGCATTGATTTACTAACACAAATACCATATCATCCATGTTTCCAAACACACAATGCTGTACTAAAATGATGGCGATGAGGGATTGCTTGGTCTACTGAAAAAATTTCTGGCAACTGATTTTTTTTCTGACGAGATTTCTAAGTTGGGAAAGTTAGTGCACGTTGCACCAGTCTCTTGAAATGGAGGAGGGTTATTTGGCCCACTGTATTGAGTGGTCTCCATCTCTCCACATTTCAGTGTATAGCTTGTTATGAGAAGAAAAGTATTTTTTAAAAAAAGCACAGCTTTTATTGGGCTAATTACTGTAACACTTTCATGTAAACCATCCTGATTCTCTTCATTTCAGGCACTGTTCCCTGGCAGTTATCAATGCCCTCGCTAACATAGCAGCTAACCTGCAGGGGGAGCAACTGGTTGATGAACTTCTTGTGAATTTGCTGGAGCTTTTTGTACAGCTTGGTTTAGAAGGGAAACGAGCAAGTGAAAGAGCAAGTGAGAAAGGACCTGCTTTAAAGGTAGGCAGCAGAATGCACCATTCTCAGTGGCTCCATTCGGGCTCGTCATGACAAATATCCACATTCCATCTTTTAAGGCTGTGCTGCCTCATGAACATCTAGAACGTCAAATATTCACTTTATCTGTAAGGTGATGTAACAATGCTCATCAGTGTGTGGGTGTTTAAATACCTAAGCAATAAAAATCTCTTGAGATGTCATCTTAAGGAAATATATACTTCTACATTTTGGCTAAACAGAATTTCTGAATGTTGCAGTTTAAAAATTGTGAAAATTAGGGCTAGAACAACGTAGCCGTTGAAACTGAAAACCCTTCAAGTTAATTAGAGTCATAGTCATACGGCATGGAAACCGACCCTTAGGCCCAACTCGTTCATGCTGACCAGGTTTCCATAATTTGAACTAGTCCCATTTGCCTGTGTTTGACCTATAAACCTTTAAACCTTTCCTACCCATGTACCTGTCCAAATGTCTTTTAAATGTTATAATTGTACTAGCCTCTACCACTTCTTCTCCTGACAGCTCTTTCCATATGTGCACCACCCTCTGTGTGAAACATTTGCCTCTCAGGTCCCTTTTAAATCTTTCCCCTCTCACCTTTGAACCTATGCCCTCGAGTTTTGGACTCCCCTATCCTGGAGAAGAGCCCTTGGCTATTCACTTCATCTATGATCCTCAAGATTTTATAAACCTTTTTAGGGTCACCCCTCAGCCTCCTATTAAACAACGAGAAGTGTCAAGTGGTGCTTTTTGGAAGAAATTGTAGAATGGTTACACCAGAAAGTGAACTGGACTAACACCGTAAATGCTCTGGCTACAAGAGTTAGTCAGAGAATAGGAATTCTGCATTGAGTAACTCACCTCCGGACTTCTCAAAGCCTTTCAGTTCTAAAGAAGAATCTTATCAGACTTAAAACACTAACTCTTTCTTAGCCTCCTCTGTTCCAGAAAAAAACAAACCCAAACTATTTGATCTCTCCTGATACCTGACACTTTTCATCCCAGGCAACGTCCTGGTGAATCTCCTCTGTGCTTTCTTCAGCGCAATCACATTCTTCCACTAGTGTGGCAACCAGAGCAGCACACCGTATTCCATGTGTGGCCTAACAGATGGTCTGTAGCCTAACCAATGTTTTATAACGCTGTAACAAGATTTCCTTTATATTCTATCCCCAAACTAATGAAGGCAAGTATTCCATAAATCATCTTCACTTCATCTTCCATGTGCATAGATCACTGAAAGTTGCCACCCAGGTTGATAGCGTTGTTAAGAAGGTGTACAGTATGTTAGGTTTTATTGGTAGAGGGATTGAGTTTCGGAGCCACGAGGTCATGTTGCAGCTGTACAAAACTCTGGTGCGACCGCACTTGGAGTATTGCGTACAGTTCTGGTCACCGCATTATAGGAAGGATGTGGAAGCATTGGAAAGGGTGCAGAGGAGATTTACCAGGATGTTGCCTGGTATGGAGGGAAGGTCTTATGAGGAAAGGCTGAGGGTCTTGAGGCTGTTTTCGTTAGAGAGAAGAAGGTTAAGAGGTGACTTGATAGAGACATACAAGATGATCAGAGGATTAGATAGGGTGGACAGTGGGAGTCTTTTTCCTCGGATGGTGATGGCTAGCACGAGGGGACATAGCTTTAAATTGAGGGGTGATAGATATAGGACAGATGTCAGAGGTAGGTTCTTTACTCAGAGAGTAGTAAGGGCGTGGAATGCCCTGCCTGCAAAAATAGTAGACTCGCCAACTTTAAGGGCATTTAAATGGTCATTGGATAAACATATGGATGATAATGGAATAGTTTAGGTTAGATGGGCTTCAGATTGGTTTCACAGGTCAGCGCAACATCGAGGGCCGAAGGGCCTGTACTGCGCTGTAATGTTCTATGTTCTATGTTCACTATCCTGGCTACCTGTGCTGACACCTTCAGGGATTGATGGATGTGTACACCAAGGTCCCTTTGTTCCTCAGTACTCCCTAGGGACCTACCGTTCACTTGTTCCCTTATTAGACTGCCTAAAATACATTACCTCTCACTTACTGGGATGAAATTCCATCTGCTATTGCTTTGCCCAATTTACCAGCTGATCAATATCAGATCATCTTTTTGTGTCATATGCAAACTTCAGAATTAAATCTTCAGCATTCACATCCAAGTCGTTTTTGTAAATAATAAATAGCAAGTGTCCCACTGGTCACAGACCTTCAATCACAAAAACAACCTTCCAGTATTACTCTTTGCCTCCTATTTGTAAGCCAGTTTCAGATTCAACTTGTGGGTCCCATGGGCCCTTACATTTGAGACCAACCTTCCATATGGGACCTTTTGTCAAAGGCTTTACTGAAGTAAACCACATCGACTGCACTACCCTCGCCAATATATGTAGTCACCTTTTCAAAAAAACTCAATTAAATTCATCAGACAGGATCTCCCTCTAACAAATCCGTGCTGATTATTCCTGGCTTTTCCGAGTATTGATTAATCATGTCCTTCAGAATTTTTTCCCATTATTTTCCTGCCACTGACATCAAATTAACAGGTCTGTAATTACCTGGTGCTGTTCTTGAACAAATGAACCACATTAGCTATCCTCCAGTCATCTGCCTGTTCACCTGTGGCCAGTGAGATATTAAATATCTCTGCCAAGGCCCTGGCAATCTCCTGCCTTGCTTTCCATAGTAGCCTTGGAAAAACAAAACTTGGAAATTTAAGTTTCTGCCACCACCAGGTGAAACTTCTGAGTTTTACAGCTCTCATTTTGAACTTCATTGAATAAAACAGAACACTGTGATTTAAATGATAATAAAACTCTTCTGTTTGTTATAAATTGCTTGAGCTGACCCAATATTCTGTATTCTGTGCTGAATTACTATGACAACCGATGCAATAATTAGTCGTGTCATCCATGACACAATGTATTTTGTCACTGGTTTGTTCCTAAAATGCTGGTACTTCTCTCAACAGTCAAATATGTTTATCTTTGTCACAGCTTTCAGAGCTCTAATGCTTTGGTGACGACTAATTGCTCTGCAAATGCATAAATTTCCTTGTTTAACATCTCATCTGAAAGGTGATATGTTGGAAAATTGAACACTCCTTCAGTGTTGCACTAAAACGTCAGCCTGTATTAGGTGCTCAAACCAATAGGTAGGTTTGATCTCTCATTCATTTGACTCAAAGCTTTCAGTGATCTAAGGTGATACATGATTTGAAAATCCAGGAGGAAGTTCCAGCGCAGAAGTACTTGCAAAGCTTGAGATTGCAAAGGGAAATGAACTTAACACTGTAATCCTTTCTCTGCAGAACAGTGGTAGTCATGGTTTCCCCTGCATCTACTCACTGCTGGAATGTGATACAGCCCAAGTTTGTTGTATTAACTTGATGGCAAACTATGTTGCTTACGTCACAATAAAAATAAATATTAACAGAACCACTGTCTTTAAACAGTGAATGAAATAGCTGAATTTGTTCAAAGTTTAAGCTTACAGGTTAATAATTAACATCAAAGCACTAAGTCCATCCATACTTTAAAAGTTTGCAACCATTTTCCCTCAATTTCATTGTAATTTTTTTTGTTGTGTTTTCCAATGAAAACATTTGAAACCTGAGATAGAAGAAAACTTATGATGTCCAAAATATGAATTAAGACAAATGCTGAGAATTCACAGTAGGGCTGTCAGCTTCTTTAGGAGCAGAAAAACAGACTCCACATGAGGTTCCCCAATTCCTTACTGTTCCAGACAGGGTACCCCAACTGTTCCCTCCAGTGTGAGGAGGGATGAACAGGCTCTCCATCTTTTTTTCAACCTCACTTTTGGTTGGTTGTAGCAAGGTTAATTTATAAAGGATCCCTTCCCTTGTGAACTTTTATTTTGAAAGGAGCCAATTTAGCCAGGTTTTCTTGAATGAATATAAAGTAAATTTATTAAGCATTAAATGCAAGAAGAATTAGTAACACATTGCACAAACACAGTGATTAGAAATAAGAAGTGAGTCCAAGAAAATCAAAGTTTGAAAAAATGTAAAGATCAGTCTTTGAATTGTTTGCAAAGAGTTGATAGTTGTATACTGTGGCAAGCAGTGTGCGTTACCGGTAGTTTTGCATTAATAGGTGAAAAGTTAACTTTGCAATTCTTATTTTTGCAAATTCTGTATTTATAGCATCTAATGATTGTGATTGAATTCTGCCTTCCTGTATGTGAGTGAGCCATGTGTTGTCTTGTTTCCTTTTTAACTAGTTACTCAAGCACTCAAGGTGGACACTCATTACCTACAGCACAAGAGATATTAGTTTTTCAAGTATGACCTTCACAGCATGCTAATGGTGCACATGAGCATTTAGTCCCACTAGTCCACTTCAGTACAGCTGAAACTGTCTGTTTAACCCTTGCCTTTGACTAAGCCAAATGAGTAAAATGAACATTTTTGTTTGTATGCACTTGTGGGTCGTGGACATTGCTGGCAGGCCAGCATTTATTGCCCCTTCCTAGCTGATCGCCAACTGAGTGGCTTGCACGGCATCTCAGGGCAGTTGTCAGTCAACCACATTGCTGTGGGTCTGGAGGCACATGTAGGCCAGACCAGGTGAGGACAGTAGATTTCCTTCCTCGAAGGACATTTGTGAACCAGATGGGTTTTCCCAACAATCCAGTGGATTCTTAATTTAAGATTTTTTAAAATTGAATTCGAATTCCACCATCTGCCCTGATGGGTTTCGAACCCAGTCCCCATTAGCTGAGTTTCTGGATTCCTGGTTTAGCAATAATACCACTAGGTCATTTCTGCAAGAGGTAGCTTGCTACTGAGAGGAAAGAGAATCAGTCCCCTTGTTACCTCTTCTCACATCTCTCTCTGTTCAAAGTTTCCCTGATCATGTACCACATTCCATTGGCCTCACACTGGACTTTGGCAGACAGTCTCTGAATTTTGATCCATAATTTTTCTGTTGCAGCTTTTTTAAAAATAACGCACCTTGGAATTAAAAGTGAAAAAAGTGTCCAAAAATGCTTCATGGTTCTGTTCCATTGTCATAACATAGATTGATGGTTTGCTGGTTGAAAATGTTTTCTCACCCTGTTGAAGTGTTGCATTTAATTTCAAGAGCTGACAATAACAGAACAGGGTATTTATCTGTGCATTTTTAATTTAACCCAAATATGGAATCAGTTGACTTTGAATTGTTTTCTTTCACTTCTTTTATCCCGGCTAAAACTGTCTTGTATATGAAACCTAGAAAATATTACTTGCCTTTTTCTGTGCTAAATGCCTATAAATTGGCAGATTATGAACCTGAAGTGCTACCCTTTGGCTGGTAGTTGGCCCTTAAATAGGGTTTCAACATTCACTGTCCAAACTGCCCTTCCAATCTGAGAGCTACAGTGATATATGATTCACTTAACTTCTTGAGACATCTGACTTGCAAGACCATGTCCTTCCTGAGCATGTGCAAATAATTCTTTCTAAAAATCTTCTGATATAATTTGTATGGATTTTCAGTGACTTTATGATCTAAACTAATCCAGACATTTTGATCTAAATTAATCCAGACATTTCTCTGAAATATCATACTTATCTATTTTTGGAAATCACAGATATATATTAGGATTGACTGCTTTTCAAATCCATCCATTATGAATTATTACAGGATGTTCTTAAACATTCACTCCCTCCATAGCTGACATACAGTGGCAGCATCTACAAGGTGTATTGCAGTAATTCAGTAATACTTCTTCAACAGCACCTTCCAAACATGTGGCCTCTACCACCTAGAAGGGCGAGTACAGCAGATGTGTGGGAATATTACAACTTGCAAATTCCCTTCCAAGTCTCTCACCATGCCTTGGAATATATTACTACTCCCTCATTTTTGCTGGGTCAAAATCTTGGACTCCCTAACAACACAGTACCTTTACCATGGGCTATTGCAGTTAACAAAGACTGCTTATTACCACCACCTCAAGCCATTTGGAACAAGCAATAAATGTTGGCAATTGTTAGTGACGTTCACATCGTATGAAAGAAAATTTTAAAACTCAGAGAGAAATTGCAAGGCACTTTGTAAATAAAGGCTTTCTCTTGGGGATAACAAGGTGTAGAGCTGGATGAACACAGCAGACCAAGCAGCATCAGAGGAGCAGGAAAGCTGATGTTTCGTGTCTCGACCCTTCTTCAGAAATTTTTCTCTTGGGGATCCTGGGAATTACTTGCATGTTGAAAGCTCTTTCATGCAGGCCTTGTGGAAAGGAAAGTAAGATATTGCATTTTACAGTGCCTTTAACAAACTTTGGATATCCCACAGCGCTCACAACCAATGAAGTACTTCTTGAAATATCAGTTACTCTCTCAATATATGGATATATGTGGCAGGCAATTTGTGCACAGCTGAATCCTATGCAGAGTGGTTTTGGTACATGACCAGAATCTGCTTTTATGTGATGTCGGTTGAGTGATAAATATTGACCAGAATGTTGGAGGAACTCCTTTGCAGGTATTTAAATAATTTCACCCAAGAGAGCAAGAATGGAAGCGAGCACCTCTATCTGTACTGCACTGAATTGTCATCCTGAATTATATGGTCAAGTCTATGGCATGGGACCTAAATTCATGACATTTTGAGTCAGTGGCTAGTAGCTGAGCCAAGTTGACTGCTCAGTAGTAGAACCTTTTTATGTTCTATTTGAACTGGGCTGGAAGAAGCATTCGTAAGTTCCTTTTCATAAAACACACTGATTATACACAAAAAAAGGGAATTTTTGTAAGTGTGGTAAGGTTTATAAATGCAGAGCTTAATTTTTTTTGGAGATTCTAGCTTTTCCTCTGAGACTTCAGTGGAGCTTCAACAAATCCTAGACAGCATGATTATTGTGATATGCAGCTATTAACTCATTTAACATTGAAGGTAAAGTGAAACATTGAAGCTATTAGTGACAATATACGATAATGAAAGTATTCTTGAATAATATGGGCATTTCCTTGTTTCAGGCTTCAAGTAGTGCGGGTAACTTGGGAGTTCTTATACCAGTCATAGCAGTGGTAAGTACCTTTTATTTTCATAAGTCTTTATCCAAGACAGTGCAGGTTTTGTATTGTAGGACATATGTACCTGATAGAACTGCGTAATGAATGGGGGCTGTTGGTCAGTGCATTGAATATAGGAATTGGGAGGTTGTATTGTGGCTGTACAGAGCAATGGTTAAGCCACTTTTGGAATACTGTATTCAGTTCAGGTTCCCTGCTTTAGGAAAGATGGTGTTAAACTTGAAAGGGTGCAGAAAAGATTTACAAAGATATTGCTGGGATTGGAAGGTTTGAACTAGAGGGAGAGGCTGAACAGGCTGGGGCTATTTTCCCTGGAGCGTCGGAGGTTGAGGGATGACCTTGTAGAGGTTTACAAAATCATGAGGGGCATGGATAGGGTGAATAGCCAAGGTCTTTCTCTCCGGCAAGGGAAGTCTAAACTAGAGGGCATAGGTTTAAGGTGAGAGGGGAAAGATTTAAAAGGGACCTAAGGGACAACTTTTTCACAGAGGGTGGTGCGTTTATGGAATGAGCTGCCAGAGAAAATGGTGGAGGCTGGTACAATTGAAACATTTTAAAAGGCATCTGGATGGGTATATGAATAGAAAGGATTTAGAGGGATATGGGCCAAATCCTCACAAATGGGACTAGTTGAATTTAGGATACCTGGTCAATATGGATGAGTTGGATGGAAGAGTCTGTATAAGTCTGTGACTCTCTTTAACCGTATATATTCGTACAAATATATGTCCATTTTTAATTATCATATAAATTGGGAAAGGTTTAAGTAATCAAATAACTAACTCTAGAATAAATATTTCTTCCGGTTTTAAATTTGAATCAGTGGAATAAAAACAACCAACACCTTTTTGCATAGAAGAGTATTATCATAATTATTGAGATAACAGAAATGCAGTTGAGATAAGAAATGATCTTCAAAGTTTGGATTTTGAGATGGCTTACAGGAACTCTCTCTCAGCTTCACTACTGATGTATGCAACGTGACCTGATCAATAAATCCTTATAAGCAGCTGCGAACACGGCACAGGACAACATGGATCTATCTGTCAGCATGGTTTGCTTTTGTGTGATGATGAGCGCTAAGAACAATGGATGCTGATTGCAGCTGTAGAACATGCTATAATTCTGAACAAGATGTAAAACAAAATTACAGCACAGAAAGAGGCCGTTCAACCCATTACCCATGTGCTGGCCCTCTGTAGAATTGATTCACCTGGTTCTATGGTCCTGCATTTTCTCTGTAGCCCAGCAAGTTTTTCCTTTTTGGATAATGATCCAACTTCTAATTTTAAAAATAGCATGTTTGTTTACTGGAAGTTACAGTACAATTCTGTAATATTCAAAAAACTGCATGGATTGCTTAGGTATTTGGAGAGGTGGATATAGATTTTATGTGGGAAGTAAATGTTTAATCTTCCAACACAAGTAATGATCATGAGATACCATTTCCTTGTTGCAACTTTGCAGGTCATTGACGTGATGAAATCAAGTGTAAGATGCTGAGCAAACTGTTTCTAATAAAGCTTCTGATTTTATAAACTTATTAGGAACAGAAGTCTTTGGCCTCCATAAAAACAGCCTGAATCCAATGTGGCAACTGGTTTATGAACAGCAATCCTAGGTTAACATGTTCACCTGTTTGTGATTGTGTTGATTGGGAGTTGAATGTTAGGAAGGATATCTAGAGTATCCACTTTTAAAGTTGTGCCATGGGATTTTCTGCATCCACCCAAAACCGCCAGAATAGTTGTCCTGTTTGACAACTCCAACAATCCAATGTTCCCTCAGGTCATAATACTAAGACCGTTGTATTGGGGTTCAACTGTAAAATATTAGAGAGATACAATAGCAACACAAGCTGTTAAATTCAAACCACCATTAATAATAGGTGAAAGTACAATCTTGTGAGAGAAAAATTGACGGACAGAGTTGGTTCTCCTTTAAAAATTTGTTTTGACATATTCTTCCACAAAGTAATGCTCATTTACTTAACAGTTGTTACATTCTCATACTTGGTGATGCAAAACTTTATTTTATTTCTGAAAAGCTTAGGCTATTTATTGGAAGTTATATAACCTTTTTTTCCAGTTGGTGACTAGTCATTCAGTGGGTTTGTCACTCGCCCCATGTACAGCAGACATTCAGTGCGGTGCTCGTATATGAGAAATAAGAAGGGTTTGTTGACAGAAAATTCATTCTGCAAGGAAAGGGGCATAAAGCCAACCGTTGTGATGGATGCTGCCGTTGTCCCTTCTTCATTCACTGTTATTGATCCTTGGTGTTTGAACTGAAAGAATTGAAACATAAGCAAAGAGGTCATTTTAGTCTCCTCTCTATTCTTTACTGGTTTGTCTTAGTTTGATTTCATTAAATGGCAATTTTGCAAATGATATCAAGGGACTGAATTAGGGTGTTGCCATTTTGAAGGGAAAAAGATCTGAAGTCAACAAGCAAAACAATCTTTGTAGTCATCAGAACTCCGCACTGTTCGGATCTATTTGATGGTTGAAGCAAATAACTTAGATGTTTTCAAAAGGAAACTGGATGCACAAATGAGAAAAATTAGAATCAATATCTGGAAAGACTGAGCAGTTAGATGGAATGTGGCGAGACTGAAGATAAACTAGTTGGGCCAAATGACTTGTTCCTCTGTTATATGTTCGATATAATGTTATGTTATTAATGTATTACTTTCCATAATGTTTCACATGTTACCAAACAAAATGTAACATTGAACTGCACCAGAAGCTAATAGGACAGGTAAGTGTTGAAGGTGCATCTTGAAGAAGGAGAGAGATTTAGGGTAGGGAGTTTCACTAATGCAAAGGAGATATGAGCAGGGCTTTGAAAAGATGGTTTTAGATGCCAGTTTTACCATTTGAATATGAAACTAGGTGTAATTTTGCCCATTTTAGTATTGCCTGTGACAATAAGTAACTGATGGTGAAGATGTGCTTCATTATTTCCAGTTATAGATTTTGGGACCAAGTGGATTGGAGATGGTGACTTCCAAGCCAAGAACCTCCTTAGATTTGTAAATCTCTTCATCAATTTAAAACTTAGTCATCTATCAGTTAGGAGCCCAAGCTGTGGTCAAAAAAAGCTCAAGAACTAACGTTATCCTTTATCCATGTGGTTTGTTCCTGCTGCAAAACGTGTGGTGTTGATTTTTCACAGGTTTTAACAAAATCACATTGAGCCGGATTAATCTTTGCTTACCACTTCCTTCTCAGTTGAGTGTAATTAGCTGAATATTCTGATTTCTTTTGCAGCCCCACCTTGCTACTATAATAAAGTAAGCAACTGTGGATACTGGAAATCTGAAACAAACAGAATCGGAAATTGCTGGAGAAATTCAGCAGGTCGAGCAGCATATGTGAAGGGAAGACTCTTAACGTTTCAAGTCCAGTGACCCTTCTTAAGAACTTCTTCAGTCATTGGACTCAACGTTAAAGCTGTTTTTCTTTTCACGGATACTGCCAGATCTGCTGAGTTTCTCCAGCAATTTCTGCTTTTGTTACAGCTTGCTACATTTCTGTGCCCATTATATTTGGGCTGTGTATTTGTGTTTGTGTGTGGGTGCACAATGGAACTCCTACCAGGTTAATGCCCAGATTCTCCTTAGTTGATATTCCAGTAAAATCTGCATCTGCTTGGAAAGGTAATGTCAATCCCAAAGTCTTCAGGTATGGCACCAGGTCATAGTGCTTCTCTAGATTGAATCTGGGAAGCACCACTCTTCGTGTTCTTAAAAAAAAAAAAAACAAAAATTGTATTCAGAATTAGTTTTGGACAAAATTCTTTCTTCCTTTGTTTCTTCTTATTTTTATAGTGCTTTAATTGCTAAAATGTTACTTCAAAAGACATCTTACAGAAATCAGATATTTGTTTCTTTGTATTTGTGTCAGTGATTCCGAGCGATTACAGTCTTTACTTGTTATTTATTTCTTCTGCTCATTGTAGTGAAAGGTAATATGGCTGGAGATTGGGCTATTCTTACTATAGGCACCGTAATTGAGCACTGTCGGGTCATATCCAGCACAGTCAAATGCAGATAAAGCTCCTCTACCTCTGCCCCAATAAATGGCCTGTCTCTTGAGCCCAGGAGCAATGTAAAGAGGGCATAGATGTGGCCCTTCAGTTGAGAGGGACCATGGATTTAAGTGTAAGGGTTCGAACCCCACCATGGCATATGGTGGAATTTGAATTCAATAAAATATCTGGAATTAAGAGTCTAATGATGACCGTGAATCCATTGTCAATTGTCAGGAAAAACCCATCTGGTTCACTAATGTCCTTTAAGGAAGGAAACTGCCATCCTGGTCTGGCCTACAGGTGAATCCAGACCCACAGCAATATGGTTGACTCATAACTGCCCTCTGGGCAATTAGGGATGGGCAGTAAATGCTGCTTAGCCAGCGATACCCTCGTCCTGTGAATGAATTTAAAAAAAAAAAAAAAAAAAATTTCCTTTCCATCTCTTGGACCAGCCATCCTGTAATTCCTCTGAATGGGATTATCAGCAAGTGCTAAGGTCTTGTGAAAGTGTGCCTAATTACCTCTTACCCTTTCCTTTTTACATCTTACTCCGGCTAGGTCACTTAATGACCACCGTGCCTTGTCTCTTTTGGTATGGCTGAGTTGCCCTCAAAGTTTTTGGGTAGAGCAGTAAGCTTTTCTTTGTGGCATATGTGGGAATCCCTACTGGGCACAGAGTGGCCATGTCAGTTTACGCAAAAGAAATATGCGCAGGCATCTACTTAGCGCACATGAGGTCTATCATGCCTTCAGTTTAAACTGTGACCCTTGAAGACAGTTGGATGTAAACTCCAGGAAACTACAAAAGCGGAGGCCATAATTACAGCTTCCAATCACCTAACTTCTATCACTTCAGCAACCTGTGACTCTCTGGAACTCATCCAGTTCATTCTTTTGCCATATGTAGCAAACATTTGGTAATCTATTCCAGAGGTCACTGACTCTCCTAGAAGCAATTTCTGACATCTAACTCAATTCTGTTCTCATATTTTAAGCTAATGCCTCCTAATCCTTTCATTCTCATTTATTTCAAACAATACAACTGCCTGAACAGAACTTGTTCTCTTCACTTGTCACATCACCTTGAAGTTTCATTCCTTCAATGAATGAGGCCTCTGTTCCTCAGGCGTATAGAATCTCAGCACAGAAGGAGGCATTTGCCCATCAGCAAAACCAAATGTTTAGTGTCTGTCCCTGTTTCTTTTTCCCATTGCTTTGCAGTCTAATTTCCTATAAAAAGTTATTATCGGACAGTCCATTTCAGATAGTCTCAACTGGTTTTCTCCTATGTGATCACTGGCCCTGCTGCCAAAAAAAAAACACAAAATTTCTATATATCTACTCTTATCAAACCTCCATTTAATTGAACAACTGTGCTAGCCTGTACTACATCAGGTATAATTAATCCTAATTTCTCTCATCTCTTCATTTCACTGTAATCCTTCCAAACTGGTTCCATCCTGATAAAAATCTCCAAAATTGCTTAAAACCCACCCCTTTCTGTTCAAACAGTAGAAGCCAATGAGTAGAAAACTCAGACAAAATATCCCAGAATCAATGATAACACAGTGTGGAGCTGGAGGAACACAGCAGGCCAGGCAGCATCAGAGGAACAGGAAAGCTGACATTTCTGAAGAAGGGTCCTGACCCGAAACGTCAGCCTTCCTGCTCCTCTGATGCTGCCTGGCCTGCTGTGTTCCCCCAGCTGCACACTGTGTTATCTCTGACTCCAGCATCTGCAGTTCTTGCAGAATCAATGTTCTATCTTGGCACAACCACCTGAATGTTCTTCTGTACATCAAGACAAGCTTGTTAATTGTGACGCTTTAAATTGCTTTGTATGCAAGTGCATGCCTTGCAACAATATTTAAAGGTGGGACGGAGGTGGGGGGGGGGGGGGGGAGAAATAGGTTAGCTCAGTTGGCTGGATGGCTGATTTGTGATCCAGAGTGACGTCAACAGCATGAGTTCAATTCCCATGCCAGCTGAGGTCATCTTGAAGATCCCACCTTCTGGACCTCTTCCCTCGCCTACGACATGGTTAAACCCTCGGTTACCCCTCTTTTTTGAGAATGCAGCCCAATGGTTTGCTGGGACTATGGGGACTTTATCCTGTGCCCATATGAAAATCACCACACTCTCGAAAAAACACTGTGCAGGACTCTTGGGCTTTTTGAGCAGTATTGCTAGGCTATGAGGGCTACAAATGTCCCATAGTTTTGATTCCTCACAGAATAGTTAGCTTGTCATGTAGGACCTTATTATTCTTGCCACACAAATTCATTCCTGAAAGTAACATAACTGGCTTTAATTCATTATAGTTTCTTTAAACGTGTCGAAATTCTA
Source organism: Rhincodon typus (assembly GCF_021869965.1). Classification (NCBI taxonomy): domain Eukaryota; kingdom Metazoa; phylum Chordata; class Chondrichthyes; order Orectolobiformes; family Rhincodontidae; genus Rhincodon; species Rhincodon typus. The sequence goes on along the minus strand of NC_063355.1, from coordinate 39,943,636 downwards.
TAAGCATTGAACTTCTTTTCATCACTTAATAAAAAGATACCTTTGTAAAAGAGCTTGTGCTGCAGATCATTTTTAAATCTGTAGCACTTTTAATGCCAAGGCAGAAGCAAAATACTGCAGATGCTGGAGATTTGAGATTCTTATTTGAAAATAAGAGCAGAAAGCACTAGAAAAACTCAGTAGACTAGCCAGCAGCTGTGGAGAGAGAAACAGAGTTCATGTTTCGTATTCAGTTTGACTCTTCTTTGGAACTCAGTCTTGTGTGTCAGTGAACAACTGTTCAGTTTTCTGAAATCTCTTCGAATTTTAAACTGCACACTATTACTTATTGTTTCTTTTTTCATGGGATGTAAGCATTGCTGACAAGGCCAGCATTTGTTGCCCATTCCAGATAAGCCTAGAACTGAACGATTAGGGCAATGAAGAGCCAAGCGCATTGCTGTGGGTCTGGAGACACATGTAGGCCAGACCAGGTAAGGATGGCAGATTTCCTTCCGTAAAGGACAAATGTATCAGAAGGATGTGTGATAGTCTCTGTAATGGTCACCATGAAACTAACTTTCATTTCCTGATCTTTCTCAATTGAATTTAAATTCCATTGCCTACCGAGATAGATTTTGAGCCCATATCCCCTAAGCATTTAGTCTAGCTCTCTGAAATGCTAGTCCAATGATTTTAGCTTCCATATATGTGGTTGAATGTTCAAAATGTACCTGTTAGTCATGCTGTTTAACCACTTCACCACCACTTCAGATATCAGCTGCTTTTCGATGGTCCTCATGCCAGAGAATTTACGGGGTACCACGATCAGCATGCTGATGTTTCCCACGTAGGGCAGCTGGAGAATGTCACACTCTAGTTCACGATCTGCAGCTGCCAAGAAGTTTCCCTTTGTATGCATCATAGGCACTCGCACCACTTTCCTTTCGTTCAACCAGAACGAACCTGTGGATGTCCTTTCGGTCGGAAATTTAGTTTCCCAAGTTCCTGTGTTGGGTGGGGAGAGGTCACATTACATTACTGCATTTGAGCTCAGGATTCCTGATTTTAGAATTTCATTGTACTTTCCATATTTTCACAGAGCAGCAAATTATTTTAAGTTAAAATGAAGTTTTTAATTTTTTTTCTACGATTTAATGTTTGAAAAACGTGTCTAAGGGACGTGGATAGTCTTTTATGGTCAATTAAACACTAAATACTTGAAAGAAAATCAATGCGATAGCAAACTTAAGAGTTTAAAATGTTCCTTTTTTATAGAATTAAGTCTGCTTACTGCAACCTATCAGTTTTATATACCTCTTTGAAAGCTGCACCCACCCCCAGGTCATCCAGTGCTGCATTCTAAGACTATTCTTTTGAAGTGAATGTAAAATTTGGATGGATTGTGGTTGCATAGGTGTATAGTCAGTCTCTGGGTTGCGAATGTGTTCTGTTCTGATGGTGTTTGTTTGCAAGTTGATCTATAATACCATACAATATTAAATTGATGCCTGTAAATACAAGAAAACGTTCACATGTTGGATCTTTAAAATTAATATTGGTATGGAATCTCGTAAGTTGGATATTTGTAATTCACGGACTGCCTGCACATATGTTTATCGTTTAAATATGTGATTTAGGCTTGACAACTTGAATTGTAATTTTAAAAAAAGTTAGGTACATTGTCCTTTTGTGAATAAAATAATGTTTTGTATTTATGGTATTATGATGGGTGAAATTTATTATCCCACCAAATATAATGAAGTTACGATACAGTGCGCTGTGTTTGGAAATATGTTGGCTGAATATGTAACTAAATAAGTTTACCTTTCAAGTAGAAGCAGTTCAGAATCATGATCAGAGTCTGTGGATCTATCGTTTTTAGGGCATCCTTAATTAGTCCTTTGGTGATCTTCAAAATGCGTTCATTTAATTTACTGATCAATGCAGGGTCCGAAAAGTTGGCTGACAAAGGCTCGACGAAGTAGTAGGTTTTCATATTTTGTGTGAAGTTGCTCAGAATCTTTGCATCCTGGCGTATGAATAGGTTATTAACAGCCCGGAGAGTGTAACCAAAGTTATGACGAAAGAGGCGATGGGTTAGCCTGTGGAAGAGGTTGTGAACGGTCATTGTGTCATATTTTACACTTGCGTTTACAAAATCTGCAAAACCAAGTGCGTTGAAAAGCTGCTGATGAGTTTCATGTCTTGCGCCTAAAGAGACCATGCCCAGGGTTATTGAAATGCCAACAGGAGCTAGCAGTATGTTATCAGACTGGTCAACAGCGTTCCTGATGCTTCTGTAAAGACCAAAAGCAAAGTTTGCATTCACAGTGTTCAAGCGTTGAATCCTGGTTTTGCCACGGAATAGCTTGAGTAGCTTGGCTCGTTTGGTCGCTGGATCTGAGGGTTCAAGATCTGTGTCTATTTCTGGCACATCTTCTATCTCATCAATCGCATCAATATAATCATCGTCCTCCTTCCCCAATAGAGTATCAAAATCCAGGTAGTCGTAGTCGTCTTCTTCCTCTTCTTCTGGAAGGAGATCTTGTGTTAAGGTGTTATCTTTATGGAATTGCATTTGAATACTTTCCAAGTCTGGATCCTCACTGTCCAGACCGGTTTGAGAGCTCGGCGGTTTGTCTGTTGCAGTGACAGAGAAGTGTTTCTCTAAAGGCTTAACTCCACAAAATGTAGGCACAATGTAGGCACTCAGAATAAGGAATATGAGCTTCATTTTGCAGAGATTTGCTTCTGTTGGAGCCAAATGGGAGAAATGAGACTTGCAGTAAAATAATAAAAACGATTATTAAACAGGTGGCCCAAATCTTCCGACAGGCCTCCACCTCAACATGTGTCGCTGATGCTCGGGACCCTGATGGAATCCTAACCCATGTTATTAAGGGGGAAGCTTAAATGTCTGGTCTCTGGTTTTACCCTGCCCACACTGCTCTGAGATTCCAATGACAGTGGGGTCATTTAGTCAGAAACGCAGATGTGGCCTATTTTATGCCATACTTAACCCGTCTATAGGCAGATTGACTTTAAGGCTTTCATAACTGCTCACAATGCTGCTCATGGGGCTTCTTGTGAAGACCTACATTCGAGTCCAACTTGATCTAGAGATGTGTCATGACGTGTTTGAACAGATTGATTAAAGCATTGTTCCAGGTAAATCAGCTAGTGGGCCAAAGTACCACAACAGTGTTCAGCCCTGGTGCCTTTTGGGTTCACACCCTTCCTACCCCAGCTCCTGGACAGCTCTCAGCTTTCCTTTGCACCACAGTTAGCGTCTGTGGACTTCCCCCAACCTACCATCAATTCTGCTTGCTCTTCCTCCACTCCACCCGTGGGTGCTCACCCACTTCCCCTGCTCCAGTCCGCTTCACCCCCTTGGAATCCTTGGCTTTTGTCTGGCTGGCATCAAGAGAGCTGGCATTGCCAGGAGGGTGTGGGGGTAGGTGGGGTGTGTAATGGTGGTGCTTTCTTGTGGAATGAGAGGGAGGTAAATGTGGTCAGCGAGAGAGAGAGAGAGAGACTGGTGGGGGTGAGGGAGAAGGAAGAACATTCTAGTTAAGAGGGGGAAAATGTTTGCGTCAGATGGAGGAGGACGACGAGTTGGAAGGCTGTGGGTTTTGACCACGTTTGAGGATGAGGGGAGAGCATTATCAGGGATTTTGGGGAGAGTTGCCACGAAACAAAGAAATGCCATCCGCAGGAACTCTACAAACATAGACATTATTTTTGAATGTGTTTCCAGCTCTGAAACACAGCTGGAAAAACACCGTCAACTCAAGATTTAGATATTCAAACTCTTAACCGAATAAGCAACCTGTCCCTAAAAAGTTGCAGTAGCTTTGCATTTCCTCACTAACCCGCTCTACAGAGAACAGTTGAATGTAAGGGGTACTCTGCATTTCTGAAGAAGCCACGATCAGAAATCCTGGCCAGAAATGTAGAGCTTGGTTATAGTGCAAAAAATGTAGGTGCAAAGTGACAGTCATTCCGGTTCCTCGGAAGATTCAAACCAATGCGTTCTAGGGTTAATGTAGTCATACAGAATGTGTAGCAATGAAGTGTTTCATCAGTTATTAATAAACATGGAGATTGGCTAGCTCAGTTGGTTGGATGGCTGGTTTGTCATGCAGAGTGATTGATGTCAACAGCCACATACCAGCTGAGGTCATCATAAGGTCCCAACTTCTTGAGCTGTCCCCTCACCTGAGGTGTGGTTTAACCAGCACTAGTTGTCTCTCTCAAATGAGAGAGCAGCCCTATGGTTCTCTGGGATTATAGCAACTTTACCTATTATTTGACTTATTTATGAATACTGTATCTGCATTGACTTATTTGTAGATAATGGTAAAATATGTCAAAACTTCGTAAGAGTTAATTACCTTTGGACGTTTGACCATATGGTTGAATTCTGATCTGATTCATCTGAAGAATTGTGAATGATCACAGGGCTTATCTTTTAGCTTAAACTGCTATAATGATGCTTCTAAAATTGTTGTTTGTAACATAGATCCATAACTGATTTTGAGTACTATAATGAATCAAGAAAAATGTTTATTTTTGATCTCTGCAGTCATGAAAGGACGGAGGAGCACTGTGGTTAAGTGCAGTGATAATCCTGATCAAACCAGACTGGCAGCAAGTTGTGTCTAATCATAAGACATTCCCTAGGAACCCCAACCAGCAAAATGTATAGAATAAGAAAATTCTTGCCTGCATGCATGCCTTGTTCAGAAATCATTTGGCATGCTTCTCACTGTACCAAGATCAAGGGCTTTATCATTAACCATCCCCTTCCACCCTCTAAGTTCTGTCAGTTCTGAGGAAGGGTCACTGGACCTGAAACGTTAACTCTTTTTTTTTTCTTTACAGATGCTGAGCTTTTCCAGCAACTTTGTTTTTGTCCCTTCCACCCCCTGCCCATTACTTCCAAATACCTTCTAGAAAAAAAAATGCCCTTTACTCTATGTGACTAGTTTGTGTCAAAAAATGTTTAAAAGTTCTGAAACAAAAGCAACTGTAGGTTTATCAATTTTATGTTGTTCAAAGTATATTTTAGTGTTTTGTTCAAAATGATGCCCGCAAGCGCTCTCAAAAGTCTGTCCCCAGATTTGACATTTTTGCCTAGATTTGAGACTTCTGGCACATTGGTTTTGAATAGTCCAGCCTGAGCAGGTGTATGGCATCTTTAATTTCAAGGATGTTTCAGCACCATTGCATCAGCTGAACTGAACTTTTTTAACCAAATGTTTGCTTACCTGTTCTTTAAACTTACTTGAAGAGACTCCTTTTTCTCAGGAAAGTTTGGATGGTGTTTCCTGCAAAACAAAGTTGCTCTGTGTACAAAGTGATTACAAAAATGCAATAGTTAGCTGGTGAGCACATGGTACACAGTTTTTGTTTTATAAACTTTGGAAAACGTGTCAAGCTGAGTGAGAAAAACTGTTGAGTACCTTTACTGATAATTTATTCACTTATCAGGAAAGAAGTTACTTTTGAAGCTGCAACAAATCCTCTAATTGTTTTAACTTTTTTATTAGGAGTTGGAAAGTGTGTAGGATAAAATTTGATGGCATAGAGATTCCAATAAATTAATTTCATTTGGTTTGAGAGAGACAGACAGATACGTGTGCAAACAATGAGCTGAAAACCAACAAAATCACTTCAAAACAGAGCTCTAATTTACTCTTTACTATTTTGAATATGAATAAAATATGTTCTTGCCCTCTGTTTATTTCCCCATCTGCACAAAATGCCAACCACGAAGATCTGAAATTTAAAATTTTAAACTTCAGAAGTGTTATTTAGAGATGCTTGCAAATTATGCGCCAACATGCTTGCAACAAAGATGCAACGTCTGGAAGATATAAATTTAGCAAGTGTCAAGTTGCTACAGTGGGTTTTTGCAAGGTTTTGGGTTCAAACCCCATTCCACTTCTTCACTTGTTGGATATAGGTGTCACTAGTTGGGTGAGCATTTATTGCCCGTCTGTAGTTGCTGTCAAGAAAGTGGTAGTGAGCTGTCTTCTTGAATTGGTGCAGTCCGTGCATTGTAAGTGGACCCACAGTGTTGTGAAAGAGAGAATTCCGGGATTTTGAATAAAGGTGGGTGTGGAGTGGCTTGGAGGGGAATTTGTAGATGGTGGTGCTCCCATGTATCTGCTGCCCTTGTCCTTAGAGATGGAAATGATTGTGGGTTTGGATGGTGCTGTCTGAGGATCATTGAATTTCTGCAGTGCGTCTTGTAGATAGTACACCCTGCTGCCATTGAGTGATGGTAGCCGAAGAGATGGATGCTTGTGGATGTGCCAATCAAGTATGCAACTTTGTCCTGAATGGTGTCAGCTTGAGTGTTGCTGGAGTTGCACCCATCTACTCAAGTTGCGAGTGTTTCATCACATTCCTGACTTGTACCTTTGTAAATGATGGACTGGGTTTGGGGAGTCAGGAGGTGAGTTATTTGCTACAATATTTTTAGCCTCTGACTTGCTCTTATAACCATTGTGTTTATGTGGTCAGTCTAGTTAAGTTTCTGGTCAATAGTAGCCGCAGGATGTTGACAGTGGAGGGATTCAGTGATGGCAACATCATTAAATGTCAAGGGGCAGTGATTAGATTATCTCTTGTTGGAGATGGTCATTGCCTGACATTCGTAAGGTGGAAATAATACATGCCAGTTTTCAGCTTAAGCCTGCATAATGTCCAAATGTTGTTGTGTTTGAATATGGAATGCTTTAGTCTCTGAGAATTGAATGGTCCTGATCATTGTGTAATCATCAGCGAACATCCCCATTTCTGTCCTCCTGATGAAGGGCATGTAATTGATAAAGCAGCTGAAGATTGTTTGGTCTAGGACATTGCCCTGAGGAACTCCTGTAGAGATATCGTAGAGTTGAGATGACTGACCTCCAACACCCACAACCATTTTCCTTTGTGTCAGGTATAATTACAACCAGCAGAAAGTTTTCTCCCTGATTCCCGTTGATTCCAGTTTTGCTAGGACTCCTTAAGTACATCATATAAGAGGACATTCCTTGCGTGCTCATGGGAATTGCCATCTTTCAGATGAGATATTTAAACTGACAGCCCTATTTGATGTGGATGTAAAAGATTTCATCTTTTTTTTTGAGAAAATGCAGATTCTTATGGTGTCCTAATCAACATTCATTTCTCAACAAATATCATAAAGAACAGTTAAGTAGACATTTATTTTCTTATGCCCAATTAGCTTATTACACAACAACAGTGACTTTGCTACAGAGGTAACTGGTTAGCTCTTCAGTACTTTGGGATTTTCCTGAGAATGTAGAAAGTTCTGTATGAATGCAAATGTCATGCATTTATCTTTCAGATCTTCTCCCTTTCTTCCATCTTTCTCTTCCAATGTCTGTTTTGTCGTTAAATATTTAATAGTCTTATGTCTACAGAGGTGTGTAAAGACTTGCATTTATATAGTGCCTTCCATGTGACACCCCGAACCACTTTAGACATTGGGAGTATCTCTGAGCTGTGATCTCAGTAATGTAGGAAACGCCATAATCATTTTGCATGCAGCAAGCCACTACAAATAAATGGTGATAATGACCATATAACCTGTTTTGTGGTGATAATTGAAGGATAAGTATACATCAGGACATCAGAAATAGCTACTGTGCTTTTTCTTCAAAATAGTTCAAAGAAATCTTGGATGGCCAACTGAGAATAGACAGAACTATTGAACATCTCATCATCACCATGTTTCTTTCAGCGCAGAAGTCCCTCAGTACTGCATTGGAATATTGGCCTTGATTTTTGTGCACAAGTCCTGCAGTGCAACTTAAATCCATAACCTTCTAACTCAGGGCTGAGACTGTGATCACCTCAGCTACAGCTGACATTGTGACACACTTGTGCTGAGTTATCTTCAGTACATTTGTAAACTAGTAATTATTATCAATAATTAAACTTAACAAATAAGGACCCACCAATAAAAAATGAGATTTTTAAATATATTTCTTTAAAAGGCCTGAAAGAGAAAGGAGAAGTTATTCATTTCTGATGTTGTCTTTTAAAGTGAGGAGTCGGAGTTTTTAAAGTATTTGTTTTTAAGAGGCAGAATTCATCTTGGAAGCTTTATTTCCCACAACACCTGTTTGTCCTGCGACCAAGGATATCCAGTTCTCTTTGTCTTTATAACCATAAAGGCACAGTTAAGTTAAACATAGCTTGGCATGGTTGCATGAGGGTAGTGCAGTAGAATGAGTTACCCAGCTGCTACCTTGACTTGTAAATGGCATGCATTGTAAAAGATGAAGTAATTTTCAAAGCAGTTTTGAAAATCACTTTTTTTTCCACCTCCACTTGGAAAGGATTATTTTTTCTAAACGCCACAAATGTTAATTTATTGGAGGGTGATTTGTGAACAACCCCTGAGGACAGTTGTTGGAATATACAAAACAAAGACATGATATTTCTGTTCCACATAACCTGTTACCCCAAAGGAAAATTGAAAATTTTGTTAATTTCTTTTTAAAATCCTATTGCATAAATGATACATTTTTTTAAAAAAATTGTTCCATGTGGACTTTTTCAGAATCTGTTTCTGCTCATGACTATTAAAAGGATTTGATATCATTCTTCTGCCCAAAAGAGCACTTTTCAGAATTAATCCTTTCTGTAAAATGCAAATGTTCATTCTAGTAAAATACACCAGCTCCTCAATAAATTATCACCACTTTTGACATGAGTTTGTAATCTAAATCAATTGGCCTTAATTTAAACTGTTCAAATAGGCTTACCTGCAGGACAATGTAGGAGAGCAGACTTGTGCTGTTGAAATCAAAAGGTTGTGTTTTTCGAAAGCTGTGCTCATAAAGATCTGACCTAATGTCCTCAGTGCATTGATCAATGAGAAAGCAAACAACCTAAAATCAAACACTTTAGGACATGTAATATTCCCATTGGGCAAGACGATTCCAATCAATTTTGAGTTGCTGTACATATATCCTGGTGTGCATTTTTCACTGAACATATTTCTGCAATTTAACCTGGCTGAATGTTGGCCTCGGGCTCATTTAATCTGGGGATTTGAAGTTCTGGAGTGGTTGCTGCTCCTGTGTGCTTCAGTGACTCCTGCTGGAAGATTCTGCACTGGGATGTTGGGTGAAGACAGATTGAGCTCAGAGATAGTAGGAACTGCAGATGCTGGAGAATCTGTGACAACAAGGTGCAGGGCTGGATGAACACAGCAGGCCAAGCAGCATCACAGGAGCAGAGAGGCTGACGTTTCGGGCCTAGACCCTTCATCAGAAAAGGGGGAGGGGAAGGGGGTTTTGAAATAAATAGGGAGAGAGTGGGAGGCGGATAGAAGATGGATAGAGGAGAGGATAGGTGGAGAGGAAACAAACAGGTCGAAGAGGCAGGGATGGAGCCAGTAAAGGTGAGTGTAGGTAGGTACCAGTCCAGCTCGTCCCTGCCTCCCTAACCTGTTCTTCCTCCCACCTATCCCCTCCTCCCACCTCAAGCCGCACCTCCATCTCCTACCGACCAACCTCATCCCGCCCCCTTGACCTGTCCGTCCTCCCTGGACTGACCTATCCCCTTCCTAACTCCCTACCTACACTCACCTTTACTGGCTCCATCCCCGCCTCTTCGACCTGTTTGTTTCCTCTCCACCTATCCTCTCCTCTATCCCTCTTCTATCCGCCTCCCACTCTCTCCCTATTTATTTCAAAACCCCCTTCCCCTCCCCCTTTTCTGATGAAGGGTCTAGGCCCGAAACGTCAGCCTCTCTGCTCCTGTGATGCTGCTTGGCCTGCTGTGTTCATCCAGCCCTGCACCTTGTTGTCACAGATTGAGCTCAATTGTGAGGTACCCTGCAGTTTAGTAGCCAATCAACACTTGCTGTCCTTGGTCATTTGGGCAAACAACTGGAAGGCAGAGGTTTCAGGAAAAAATAGGGAGAATGTTGTCCCGAAAAAACAGTTATTGAAGACATTCAACCTCACAACGATGTTCTAATTCGATTACAGGGTTAACTGCCTATCATTTGTTTCAAGGCTATAGTCTGTCAAATGTTTTCTACCAACCTTGTATGTAAAGCAGTTTTAAAGTGACTGCCAATATGTTTATATTTACTCTGGAGTCCCCCCAACAAAAACAAATTATATTGATGGTTAGCTTTAAGTTACAGTAGATGTAGCTACTTGGGTAGTAACATTCCATGAGCTTCAAACACTACAACAAAATCATTCTAAATTATTCTAGTCCGACTTCATAGTGCTAGGTTAAAGATACAATACACTAATTATGTAATTAATTGATTGCCCAGTCATAGTCTGAGCCCCCATTAGGTTGAAAGCAAACTGTTAGACTGATTCAGAAATGTTTTTTTCTGCCAAGGATTCTGTTCATTTTAATGTAAACAGAAAATGGTGAAACTACTGAGTAACTATGGAGAGGCAAATAGGGTTAATATTTCAGGTCAATGATCTTATAAAATTGGAGATTTAACAGGTGTCAACCAAGAACAGAGGCAGGGATTGAGGATGAGAAGATCAAAGTAGGAAGTTTGTGATAAATTGGATGCCGAGAGAGATTGAACAATAACAAGTTTAAGTGGTGCAAAGCAGATAAGGTAAAGGGGACAAGTAGAGAACCAAATTGCGTGGGTGTGGCAGGTATGCAAATGACAACAACAAGGTTTGGTAGATCCACGATTGAACATGAGAAAGAAGAAAGCATTGAAGATAATGATCAGAGACAACTGAAAAATTCTCTTGGAGAGTAGATTTTCTTCAAGCTACAGAAATAGCAGTGGATTAATCAATAATAGGAATACAACTTTAATGTGCCTGACCTAGGTATGTGCAAGAAGGCAGACCTAGCACATAGATAAGTGGGCAGATTGATCGAAAAGATGTTTTACACCAAAGATATTTTTGACTCTCTGTATGAACAATCCTGTCAACTCAGTCAACTTTGTTTCAGCCTGCCCAATGGGATCCCTGCTTGCTGTTGGGAGGAAAGGCATGGTAAATTGACCACTGATCACAGTCCTTTTGACTGTGCTACTCATACCACGTTTGCCACAGCTCCACCTCCTATAGCTTGAACCAAAATTGCTAGTGCTCACCCAGTAAAGGATACAGTAAAGAGAAGACTTTTGAGTGACCAAATGGAGGTCTTCACAATTCTGAGATGATTTGATGGGGTACTTGTTGAGAAAATGTTTCCAGTTGTGTGGGAAATTCAAAATTGGGGGTCATTTTAAAAAAAAAACTAATAATGTCCAGTAGAGAAGTAAAGAGAAACCTCTTGAACCAGAGAAGGCTTACAACATGGGATATAGAAATAGCGTAGATTTCATACCCATCCGAGAAACAAGCCCACCACCCCATTCACTAAAACAGCACTTGCCTTTCCCCATGTTGATCTCCCATCTGAGCAGCTACCATGACCTCTGGTATGGAGCTGCTGGTTTAGATATGCTGGCCTCTGATTGGCCAGCACATCCAGGTGGGCGGGACTTTCTAGCTTGGCAGCCGACAGCTTTTCTGTTAATCAGCTGCTTTATTGCCAGAAGAACCGTCAGACATTGTTAGTTTTGTAGACCATAGATTTCCCTCCTGAAAATTCCTGCTTTCAAGTTTAGTCTGAAGATGGGAAGATCCCAGTCTTTGATTTAAGTGGGACCTTCACCCTTTTCCAAATTCAAAAGGAGGTATCATTTCAGATGTGACAAAGGTTAATGAAAAATCAGAATATTGGGAAAGTTTTCCAAAATGATCAGAAAAAGGTGAGAAGATAAATTGAGGGCCAACTAATAAGAAAAAAAATGGGCAGTAAGAGTTTTTTTTTAAATGTAGAAGAAGGAAGAGAGAAGCCAAAGTGAAAGTACTAGAGAATGAGGCTGGGAAATAATAATGGAGGACCAAAAAATGGCTAAGTTGAAAGAGATAAATAAATATTTTGCATCAGTCTTCATGGTAAAGACATTATGAGCGTTCCAAAAATGATAAATATTCAAGGGGCAAAAGTGGGTGGGTAAATAAACACTCTCTAAATGCAAGAGGAAAAAATACTAGGGAAACTACTTAGGCTAAAGACTAATGTGTCCTCTGGATCTGAGGGGTTGCATCCTGTGATTTTAAAGGTAGTAGCTGTAGAGATGGTGGATATACTGGTCATAATCTTCTAGGAACCCTTAGGGTCTGGAAAAGTCCCAGAAGATTTGAAAACTGCCAACGTTTCAACATCATTCAAAAAGGAAGGGAGGCACAAAACAGGTAGATATCGGCCAGTTAGCTTAATATCTGTCATTGGGAAGGTATTGGAGTTGATTATAAAGGATGCAATAACAGAGCAATTATACATGTATACTGTCATCAAGCAGAGTCAGAATAACTTCATGAAGGGGAAATCATTCCTGCAAAATGTATTGCAGTGCTTGAGGAGGTCACAAGCAGAATAGACAAAGGAAGCAAATGGCTGTAACATATAAAGGCGTCGGGTAAGGTATCACTCGCGTAGAAGATAGTAAGTTGGGATAAGGTGGACATTTTCGGATGGCAACTTTTAATGAGTGGAGTGGCACAGGAATCAGATGTTTTACACCAAAGATATTTTTGACTCTCTGCATGAACAATCCTGTCAACTCAGTCAACTCACAGAGGGGAAAAGATATTTATAGTGTGTATTAATGACTTGGATTACGGAACTAAATGTACTATGACCAAGTCTGCAGATGTTGCAAAAGTATGTGGTGGTGATGGCACACAGTCTACAGAGGAATATAGACAGTTGAGTGGGAAAAACTCGGCAAGTGGGCTATCATGAAGGAAATGTGAAGTTTTGCGCTTTGCCTGGAAGAATAGAGAAACTGAATATTATTTAAGTAGGGAAAGACTGCCGGAATCTGCAACCTAGAGGGATTTGGGGATCCTTGGAAATCCAAATTCAGTAGATGATCGGGCAGGTGAATGGAACGTTGGCCTTCATTTCAAAGGTAATGCAGTATAAGAATGGGAGGGGCTTGCTAAAACTAAAAAGGGACAAGTCAGACCCCACAGCTGGAATACTGCTCCCCTAACCCTACCTTAAAAAAAAAGTTACTGGTATTGGAAACATTCCATGGAAGATTCGCTAAGATATGCAGAAATTTTCTGATGAGGAGTGGTTGAATAGTTTCGGCCTGAACTCCATGGAATTTAGAAGAATGAGAAGAGACCTGGCTGAAACACAAGTTTCTTAAGGAGCTTGACAGGGTAGATGTGGCAAAGTTGTTTTCCCTTGTGAGAGAATGTAGGACCAGATGGTATAATCTCAGAATAAGACGTTGCCCATTTAAAACAGATGCGGAACATTTTTTTTTCTCAGAGGGTAGTTTAATCTGTGGAATTCTTTACCACAGAGCTGTGTGGGCTGTCTTGTTAAGCATATTCAAGTTTGAGATCAGCAAGTTTTAATCAGTAAGAGAATCAAGGGTTAGCAGATAAAGCAGTTATAGAGTCATAGTCATTGAGTCATATAGCATGGAAACAGACCTTTTGGACCAACCAGTCTATGCCAAACATAATTCCAAATGAAACTAGTGCCTTCTGCCTCCTCCTGGCACATATCTTCCAAACTTTTCCTATTCATGTATTTATCTAAATGTCTTTTAAACGTTGTAATTGTACCACTTCCTCAGGAAGTTCGTTCATTCACGAACCATTCTCTTAGTTTAAAAAAAAATTGCCTTTCATGTCTTTTTTTTAAACCTTTGTCCTCTCACCTTAAAAAATGTGTCCCCTAGTCTTGAAATCCCCCATCCTAGGGAAAAGACAACTACCATTGATGCTATCTATACCTCTCATTATTTTATGAACTTCTATCAAGTCGCCTATCAACCTCCTATGCCCCAGTGAAAAAAGCCCCAGCCTTTCCTTATAACTCAAAACCTTCAATACTCAGCAACATCCTGGAAAATCTCTTCTGAACCCTCTCCAGCTTGACAATATCTTTTCTATAACTGGGCGACCAGAACTGTTTACAGTACTCCAGAAGAGGCCTCACCAATGTCCTGTACAATCTCAACATGACTTCCCAACTCCTAGACTCAAAGGACTGAGCAATGAAGGCAAGCGTGCCAAATGCCTTTTTAACCACCTTGTCTATATGTGACACAAACTTCAAAGAATTATGTACCTGCACCTCTAGCTCTCTGTTCTGCAACACTCAACCATGATCTCATTGAATGGTAAAGTAGACTTGACCTACTTCTGCTCCTATGTCTCTTACGGCCTTAGGTGTGGACATGGTTTAAACTTTGATACTTGTTCAGTTGCTGTTGGAAGCTAAATAAAGACCATCCAATTGGATTCTTCCCTAGTATGAGAGAAAGGGGGGTACAGATAGACTTAGACTTAGACTTGTACTTATTTACAGTTTCCCTTCTCTCCAGACTAGTTGCAAACCTCCTGACTGAAGATTTCATAATGTGTGTTGAGACAAGTGCGTTTGTTAAGACAAGTGTGTTTGATGGAACTTCTGGTTATGTGACTTCTGTTTTGCAGCTGACAAGACGGCTCCCTCTGATCAAAGATGCGAAACCCAGGCTTCAGAAGCTGTTCCGAGACTTCTGGCTCTACTCAGTCGTAATGGGCTTTGCTGTGGAGGGCTCAGGTACCTGAGAGAATGATAACATGCTGTGCTGTAACATGGTTGTTATGAAGACTCTAGTTTGGTGAAAGTCCCAAAAGCAACTGCCTGGATTAGTGCTTGCAGCTAACTGAATGAATAAATCTCCGCAAAGTCCTAAAGGGATCCCAGTGGTGAGAATTTCGGGTTTCTTGAGGGAGGATTGCCTCCAGCTGTCTGCTAGTGAAGCTCAGCAGCACAGATTAGTTGCATGTGAGACCGGCTGTAGGCATGGCTTAACATCACTGCAACGCAAAAACAAATAAAAATTTTGATCAGATTCATAATTTTAACGAGTGACATTTGAAAAGTTGGTTAAGTCAGTGTGAGAAATCACAGATTTTGCTTTTTAACAAGATTATCAACATTTTTCCAAAGTTTTGAGGTATATGTTAAAATCAATCCATTTTAACTCTTGAGATGGTGCAGTCATCTTCCTTAAGTATTCACCAGTTGACAAGAGGTCAGCTAAGCCATCCAGGCCAGGGGAGAATATTCTATCACTCTCCTGACTCGAGAACAGGTTTTGAGGAGTCAGGAAACAAGTTACACACCACAGAATTCCCAGTGTCTGACCTGCTGTTGTAGCCACAGCATTTAAATTGCAGATCCAGTTCAGTTTCTAGTCAACAGGATGTTGATATTAGGGATACAGTGATGGCAATGCCATTGAATGGATTCTGTCCTGGTGTAGATTGTCATTGTCTAGCAGTTGTATGACATAGCTAATAAGTGGCAAGTAACAACTGCAATCTGGATATTGTCCAGATCTGGCTGCATATGCATTTGGTGTGCTTCAGTATTGAGGGAGCTATGAATGGGGCTGAACATTGCACAATCATCAGTGAACATTTCCAAATTGTGGAACTGTTTCTAAGGGACTTGAGCAATGATAAATCACTTATCATTATTATTGCTGTGTACTTGTGAACTTAGTTAATGTATGTGGAATTTAGTTGTTGAACTTATAAAATGTCTAACCAGTCCATCCAACTGTTCTTCTCTCTCTTTGGGCTCTATCCCCACCTATCTTTTACTTCTTACTCCCTACCCCGACCCTGTCTTCTGCATATAAACCAACATTTTCCTAGCTACCACCAGCTCTGAGGAAGGGTCACTGGACCCGAAACATTAACTCTGATTTCTCTTCACGGATGCTACCAGACCTACTAAGCTTTTCCAGCAATTTCTGTTTTTGTTTCTGATTTACAGCATCTGCAGTTCTTTTGGTTTTTATAAAATGTCTAAATCCCTTATCAATGTAATAGATTTTCATTTCACCGCACTCCTTCTTTTTTTTTTTCTCTCCTTTTCATTCATTTATTTTTTTCTGTCATTCTCCTTTCTTTTCCTCCCTTGAATCAGTCAAATTACTTCATGAAGCCTGCCATATTACAGCAAACATGCAACTCTTTTAAATGTTTAGACTTCAGTGAGTCCATGATAAATATCTGGGAGTAAATTTGAACAAATAGTTTGGAAAACTCTTCAAGCTTGTATGGCCAGAATCTTATTTGTCACGGGAGTTTCCAAAAATTACTGGCATATACGGCTGTACTTGGCTCAGGTTACTGGATGGCTGGTTAGTGATGCAGAGTGATGCATGAGTTTTATTTCTGCACCAGCTGATGTTATGATAAAGGAGACTCTTCCTAAACTTCTCCCCCTGACTGAGTAGTGGTGACCCTCAGATTAAACCACCACCTGTCGTCTCTATCTAATGAGAGAACATCCCCATGGTCCGGTAGGATTATGGCAACTTTACTTGCACGTCTTTTAACTCACCCTGTTAGCTCAAGGCATTACACTTCCTTTCAAAGCTAATTTAAACTTTTTAAAGTTCGTAGTGGTGCAGAATTTGCCCACAGAAGATAGGAGCACCAGTGATGAGGGAAGAATTAAGTAATTCTTTTCAAAAACATATGTCTGAATTACAAATAATGAATCATTACTGATCTGAAGGAAGGTATAGATGGTCTGATTAGCGAGTTTGCAGATGACACTAAGATTGGTGGAGTAGCAGACTAGTGAAGGGAACTGTCGGAGAATGCAGCAGAATATAGATAGACTGGAGAGTTGGGTGGAGAAATGGCAGATGGAGTTCAATCCAGGCAAATGCGAGGTAATGCATTTTGGAAGATCCAATTCAAGAGCGAACTATATGGTAAATGGAAAAGCCCTGGGGAACATTGATGCACAGAGAGATCTGGGTGTTCAGGTCCATTGTACCCTGAAGGTGGCAACACAGGTGGATAGAGTGGTCAAGAAGGCATACGGCATGCTTTCATTCATCGAACAGTGTATTGAGTACAAGAGTTGGCAGGTCATGTTACAGTTGTATAGGACTTTGGTTCGACCACATTTGGAATACTGCATACAGTTCTGGTCGCCACATTACCAAAAGGATGTGGATGCTTTGGAGAGGGTGCAGAGGAGGTTCACCAGGATGTTGCCTGGTATGGAGGGTGCTAGCTATGAAGAGAGGTTGAGTAGATTAGGATTATTTACATTCGAAAGACGGAGGTTGAGGGGGGACCTGATTGAGGTCTACAAAATCATGAGAGGTACAGACAGGGTGGATTGCAAGAAGCTTTTTCCCCAAGAGTTGGGGACTCAATTACGAGGGGTCACGATTTCAAGGTGAGAGGGAAAAAGTTTAAGGGAGATATACGAGGAAAGTTCTTTACACAGAGGGTGGTGGGTGCCTGGAACGCGTTGCCAGCGGAGGTGGTCGAGGCAGGCACGATAGCGTCATTTAAGATGTATCTAGACAGATACATGAATGGGCAGGGAGCATAGGGATACAGATCCTTGGAAAATAGATGACAGGTTTAGATAGAGGATCTGGATCGGCGCAGGCTTGGAGGACTGAAGGGCCTGTTCCTGTGCTGTAATTTTCTTTTTTCTTTGTTCTTTATAAGGTTTGACAGTGTGTGTTAATTCTTTCACATGTTATCCAGTTTGTTTCTGTGCAATGTTGACAAATAGCACACTGTCATATTGTTTAATGATGGAAGCTGTCATATCTCAATTGGGGTTTCTGTGACATTGCCCTGGGTTCTTTTCACTAAATTTGATATTTCCAATTGATAATGACATGTTTCTTCATTCCTGCAGGCCTTTGGCCAGAGGAGTGGTATGAGGGGGTGTGTGAAATAGCCACCAAGTCTCCGCTGCTAACCTTTCCTGGAGGAGAGCCATTACGTTCGGAGCTGCAGTATAACTCTGCCCTGAAGAATGACACGGTTTCTCCGGTAAGGACACCCACATTTTTCCAGAGATTGAAACAAAATATTCACTAGTCTTGGACATGGTGATCCAGTGTCCGTATGTACTCATGTACTTGATGGCTGCACAGGGTGAAAATTCACTCCTAAATTTTCATTCTTGGCTCAGCTGCTGGCTAAGTGATCCAGGAAACCCTGCTTTTTGTGCCACAAGGGAAGAAAGTGAAATTTGGCAGACAAGTGACCACATCTTTTCGTTGCAACAAGCCAAGGTCAATGTAAAGGGCAGCAGCCAATCTGGGTAGATATGTTACATGTGGTGGGAAAGAAGAGGCTGAAAAACTACTTTAATCCTCTTGATAAGAAACTGAAGTTGCACTGCAACTAACATCCACGAAAATGCAAAAAAAAACCCAGAAACTTAATAAAAGAAATAAGAGCTCATGTTTTTGTGTGTGCCTTTTTGATGATCTCAGGGCATTCCAACATGCTTTACAGACAATAGGGTACTTTTTGAAGTGTGGAGCCTGGACACTGTTATTATGTAGGAAATGACCAGTCAATTCTGCATAGCAAGGTCTACATGGTTTGATTTATGTATTGTCACGTGTACTGAAACACAGTGAGCAACTTTGTTTACGAGCAGCGCAGGCAGATCATAGTAAGCAACGGAAATACAGATAAAAAAGACTTGGACAGAAGCGTACAGGTTACATTGCACAGGGCATACACTAGGTGAGATCAATGTTAGCAAGATCAGCATTATTTGATAAATTATCAGACTGATAACGGCCAGGAAGAAGCAGTTCCTGAACCTGCTAGTGCGTGTGTTCAGGTTTCTGTATCTTCTGCCTGACGGATGAGATTGTAGGAGGTCATTACCGGGGTGCAATGGGTCTTTGATGTTGGCAGCCTTTCCGCGGCAACGATTTGTGTAAATGGAGTCCATGGATAGAAGGTTGGCTTCTGTGATGGTCTGGGATGTGCACACTACCTTCTGTAGTTTCTTACAGTCCTGAGCAGAGCAGTTGCCGTACCAGGCCGTTATGCACCCGCACAGTATGCTATCAATGGTGCATCTGTATAGGTTAGTGAAGTACCTTATGGACATGCAAATTGGGGAGGTGATGGGCCCAGTGTTACTATTGCTGTACTGTTGACCCAGAGACCCAGATAACGTTCTGGGGAGCCAGGTTCGAATCCTGCCACTGCCGATGGTGGAATTTGAATTCAATAAATACCTGGAATTAAGAATCTAGTGAAGACTATGAATTCATTGTCGATTATTGGAAAAACCCACCTAGTTCACTAATGTCCTTTTAGGGAAGGAAACTGTCATCCTTACCTGGTCTGGCCTACATGTGACTCCAGACCCACAGCAATGTGGTTGACTCTTAACTGCCCTCTGGGCAATTAGGGATGGGCAATAAATACTGCCTAGCCAGTAACGCCCTCATCCCATCAATGAATAAAAAAAAAAATTCCTGAGCTGTCTGAAGAAGAAGAGGGGTTGCTGTGCCTTGACTGTCGCATCTACGTGGGAAGTCCAGAACAGGTTGTCGGTTGTCGTCACTCCGAGGAACTTGATGCTGTTCACCCTCTCACCCTCAGTTCCGTTGATGTAGATGAGGGTGTGTTCTCCTTTTTTTTTCTGAAGTCAATGACCAGTTCTTTAGTTTTGCTGACATTGAGAGACAGATTGTTTTCATTGCACCACTTCACCAAGCTCTCTATCTCCCTTCTGTACTTTAAACTCGTCATTGTTAGATATCCGTCCCACTATGGTGGTGTTGTCAGTGAAGTTGTAGATGATGTTCGTTCGGAATTTGGCAACACAGGGAGTACAGTAGGGGGCTGAGGACACATCCTTGGAGGGGCTCCAGTGTTGGGTTACATTGTGGAGGAGGTGCAATTGCCTATCTTCAGTGATTGTGGTCTATGGGTCAGAAAGCTGAGGATCCAGTTGCAGAGGTTGGAGCAGTTTTGAGATCAGTCTGGAGGGGATAATGGTGTTGACTACAGCTCCAACTTCAATGAGCAGGGATCTGACAAAAGTGTTTTTGTTGTCCAGATGTTCAAGGGATGTGTGCAGGGCCAGGGATATAGTATTCTCTTTGGACCTGTTACATCAGTAGGCAAATAGGGGATCAAGCTGGGACACTGGAGCTGATGTGTGCCATGACCGGCCCCTCAATGCACTTCATGATTCTTGAGGTCAGAGCCACTGGGCAGTAGTCATTAAGGCACATTGTATGTGCTTTCTGATAAAGCAGATATAGCCTCCTGTTAAAACTTAATTAGATCGACAGCTCCCTTCAGTGCTGCACTGGAGTGTCAGCCCAGGTTTTTGTGTTGAATACTATGCAATAGGGCTTGAACTCTCTCTTTCTGACTGGGATAAAAGAGTTCTGTTTGCTGAGACATAAAAGACCCATAAAGGACGTTCTGGCATATTTGAATTTTGATACCGCACTGCCTGAGTACGGGATATAACTGAATGACTCTGATATAGGTTCAGGCCTTTGTTGAAACCTTTAAGCATTCATCTGCCTTAGTAACTGGTGAGCAGTAGGTCATTTCTCTGAAATAAGGAATGAGAAAAAGTAATTTTTCAAAAAGGAGCTGGATATGGACTTGATAAGGGGAGATTTTAAGACCGGGAGTGTAGAATAAGCAAATAATTCTTTCAAAGAGCCAGCACGGACATGATCGGCTGAATGGCCTTCTTGCCTGCTTTGACTGTCATTGTACGCAGTAATCCTTTATCAGACAAAAAGAGCAGTGCCACTCTTCCCTCGGAACATACCATAAATGATAACTAGCAATGATGAAATACATTCGGGAGATTGTTTTGAAATGCCGCTGCTGCAGGAGTTAATATTTGTCAAGAATTTACTTTGTATCTTCGATCTCCCCCAAACCCCATCCCAATGGAGCAAGCTGTATAAATTATGTTATTTGTCCAGATAACATTTACTTGGTGAAAGTATTAGGAGAAAGACGCAAATTTAAAAAAAACAAGGTTTCGCAAATGTAGTTCCCTGTTGCATATGTCCACCATTTTCTATTTTAAGGATAGAATCAGATCTAACGGATATCTAACAATGACGAGTTTAAAGTACAGAAGGGAGATAGAGAGCTTGGTGAAGTGTTGCAATGAAAACAATCTGTCTCTCAATGTCAGCAAAACCAAAGAACTGATCATTGACTTCAGAAAAAAAAGGGAGAACACACCCTCATCTACATCAACGGAACTGAGGGTGAGGGGGTGAACAGCATCAAGTTCCTCGGAGTGACCCCCATCACCTTACATTTCTAACTTTTATCTCTAAAATAGAAATCTCTAAAATCAGATTCTCAAACCCATCTATCTGTACCACTGAGTTGTCACTCTTAACTGCCAGCCACATGTCACTAGTATACCACACAAATCGCCTCAGATATAGTCATTTCAATTAGAACAGGGGACTGCCGTTTTGTAGGGGCACGAATGCTTTGTACCAAATTTTGTTGCATTTGGTAGAAATAGGAAGTGGCGGAGTAGTTGAGCTTCAGGCATTTCTGAACATGTGAATTGTTCTGTGCCAGTCCCTCATCTACTTTTTGAAAGAACTGAGGGGAGATTATAGTCAAACCAAGCAGGCCTGTCATGGAAGTAGTGTAAAAAAAATGGCTAAATGCACAGGCACTGTAATTGATCGCATTCTTTAAAATTTGCTCTTTGGATGCTCAAAAGTGAAGAAAATAAGTGTTAGGAGATTAGAATACTGTGGAGCATGTCCAGCAATGATTTTAATAAGTATGTTTCTACTGTCCTTTTTCACTGCAAATCTGCTAGCATCTCTTTAAATTACCTACTAAATTAGTATTAAATGACATATATATTTTTTTTTATTATTTATCATTGTTAGGCTGAACTGAATGAATTGAGAAGCACCATCATAAACCTCCTGGATCCTCCTCCAGAAGTCTCTGCTCTCATTAACAAATTGGATTTTGCAATGTCTACCTATCTGCTCTCTGTATACCGTTTGGAGTATATGAGGTGTGAGAAACTTTATCATGTAAAATGCATGAGCCCATTTCTGCAGTTAGACTGCGTAGAATGACTGTTAGTAAACTAGATTGTGTTTACAGGGTATCCCGCTCTACAGACCAGGACCGTTTTCAAGTCATGTTTCGATATTTGGAAGACAAAGCTATTCAGAAGGATAAAGCAGGTAAACGTATCAACAAAGATCTGTGGAGACAAAGAGTTCCAAGTTCCAATGGTTATTGTCTCATCACAAATGCTGCCTGACCTTTTGAATGCTTTTCCAGCTTTCTTTGTTCTTATTTCAGATTTCTAGCATTCACACTATTTTGCATATTATTTTGTTTTATTTATTTTGCTTTTGTAGGGGACGATTGAAAGTTCAGTTTTGCTGTAGATTTGTGCTCTGTTTTAGTGTTGTCAATAGCTTCTCTTAGTATCTGGTCCTTACAACAGTTGACTCCCACTGCCCTGTGTCTACAAGCGTAATACTGGGATCTGAAAGTGCAACAATGAACCTGTTTTGTAATCTGCTCCAGATCACCATGTTCTCCATACTCTGTCAGTCTCTCTTTAAGCGGACTGAGTTAACATTAGATGAGATGGAATTTGTTTCGATTTATTCCCCCACTTTAAGCAGCTTCATTGCGCAGCAGACCAAACTAGGTTGTGTGACTTCTATGAGAGGTAAACATATCAACTGATATCCACACTTTGGTTGTGTACCATTACAAAAATAAAAAATAGTTGTACAGAAGCTCACTTTTGTGGGCCCTTAATGTAAAAGCGTACATTCTCTCAATCGATTTCTCCCCTTTAAACTTCCTGCTGCGTTTCCTGATTTTGAAAATCCTCTTTCCCTGACCTTTACAGTTCAAACATTTGTGAGCTGGTTGTTCTACTGGAGGATTGAAGTCATGGAATTGCTTCTGATAAAAAAGCATTTCTCAGCTTCCACATAATTTACTATTTGTCTGCTTGCAGAATCAGAATTCAGCATCTGACTGTCCTAATACCTATTAGGCAGCTTTTCCTGGGCTGGGTTTTCTTCACTGCCAGTCAATCTCTTTAACCAAGCTCTACTAACGACCTTTCCTCTATTGCAACGCTGGTTACACTTGAAAAGTACTGCATTGGCAATAAAGCACCCTGAGCAAATATATATATTCAAAATTTAGTTCCATCAAACCATAGAAACTAATAGCAAAGGGACCAACTTAATCCTTCCTGCCTGTGCTAGCTCTTTGAAGCAGTGACTCAATTTAGTCCCAACGTTTTCCTCATAGCTTGAAAATTAGTCTTCTTCAAATATCTTTAAGAGATTTAATATATTTTTGTGCTTTTTTCTTTCTGCAGGAATGATGCAATGTGTGATTGCAGTAGCCGATAAAGTGTTTGATGTTTTCCTCTCTGTTATGGCAGACAAGGTACGATGTACTTTGGTTTAACCAGTTGTCTTTAACTTAACCTTTTCAAGCATTTTTCAAGAATCTATATTGACAAATCTTTACAAAGACACGCCTTGGTTCTACCCCCTTCAGCCCAAAACGAAAGAAAATGAGGAAGAACTGGAGAAACATGCCCAATTCCTGTTGGTGAATTTCAACCATATTCACAAGAGGATTCGAAGGGTTGCTGACAAGTTCTTGTCTGGCTTGGTAGATAAGTAAGATCTTTAGAAGAGCTATCTTTGTTCGTTTTAAATTTTGTAACTGGATGCACTACTTTTTTGAAAAAAAAAACATTGTGAGCAATTTTGGAACTAGGGGTCATGTATCTTAGGTGACCACTAATAAACCCAATAGGCAATTAAGTAGAAGCTTCTGTACATAGAGAGTGATTGCAATATGGAATTCACAACAACATGGGGTAGCTCCAGTGAATGGATGAGTTACATTTATAAACCTATGGATTAGGGTCAGGAGCAGTGGGCCGTCCAGCACTTCATGCCATTCAGAAAGATTATGGCTGATCTGAGTTTAGTCTCAACTTCACATTCATGATTAATCTCAATAATCTTTCACCCCTTTGCTGATCAAGTTTCAAATTACATCTGCCTTAAAAATATTCAAAGGTAGTAGGAACTGCAGATGCTGGAGAATCTGAGATGACAAGGTGTAGAGCTGGATGAACACAGCAGGCCAAGCAGCATCAGGGGAGCAGGAAGGCTGACGTTTCAGGCCTAGACCCTTCTTCAGAAAGATTTTT
>NC_063355.1:39881860-39919116 GCF_021869965.1 Rhincodon typus | reverse complement strand
TGAAGAAGGGTCTAGGCCTGAAACGTCAGCCTTCCTGCTCCTCTGATGCTGCTTGGCCTGCTGTGTTCATCCAGCTCTACACCTTGTCATCTTAAAAATATTCAAAGACTGCTTCTACTGCCTTTTCCAATCAAATGGAATATTGTGAATTTTGAATAATTGGAACAGAATCAGAAGTTGCCACATGACACCGGGTGATAGTCCAACAGGTTTATTTGAAATCACCAGCTTTCGGAATGCTGCTCCTTCGTCAGGTGAAGTCACCTGGTAAAGGAGCAATGCTCCAAAAGTTTGTGATTTCAAATAAACCTGTTGGACTATAACCTGGTGTCGTATGACTTCTGACTCCTGTCCACCCCAGTCCAACACCGGCACACCCGTATCATAATTGAAACCAATACATCAAATATCTCGGTAGCCAGCTCTTTTAAAACCATAATGTGCAAACCATAAGGACTTTGTGGGAAGCTTATTGATGTGTGATTCCAACAATTCGATAGGTAGTATTTCCCAGGTGATTGTAATTTTCTTGAGTTCGTTCCTCCCTCCCTCCCAATTCCTGATTGGTCTTCAAATCAGAATTAAGTGCCAATGAAACATGCCCATTCAATTAATCTACCATCTCATTTTCCATTATTTCCAGTCTCATTTCCATTGCTCACCTTTTAAGTGTTTTCTTTTTTAAAGGGTAACTAGGTAAATACATACTGGAGAAGGGTACAGAGGATTACGCTGATAGGATGAGATTGAAGAGGGGTGGACGGAAGCTTGCGTGCTATCATTTACAATGCCGGACTGAATGGCCTGTGTCTGTGACGTACCTTTTGTGTAATTCCATGAACTATGCAGTATCTTTTTAACTATCAAACAACGCACTGTTATAAAGTAAAAATTGTATTATAACTTCCAAAGGTGTTAACGATTACAGTAGGTCTCCCTTGATGAAGTGAAGGACATGGGTTGAGAAGCAAAACTGAGCCTGGTACACGTAATAATATGACAGATTTGGAAGTGTGAAGTCAGGAGCATTGGAACTGGGTGGTGGGTATTCAGTCCCTTGAGTAAGTTACATGACTCCAAATGGGCCAAGTCTGCTGATAAGGATCCTGTTGTTATATCTGGCCTTTTCCCATATCATTACGTGACATCTGAGCCAGAGACAGAACTTTTTAGTGAAAGGGATAGATTTGAAAAACGCAGAATTTAATTTCTACATGTATGTTTGTGTAGGTCGGAGACATTTCTGTCCAATCTTTTCACCTGGTGGTGTGATCAAGTAACTACACAATGAAAAAAATTGCATAAATTCTGTCATTACCTTTCCCCTTTTAAAGTTTAAAGTTATCTTTCCATTTTGCTATTTTTGATTTCAGATTCCCACATTTGTTATGGAGTGGTACTGTACTAAAAACTATGCTGGATATTCTTCAGACTCTTTCTCTCTCCCTCAGTGCGGTAAGGACCTTAGTCAACAAAGCTCACCACACAGAATGTTCTCACAATAACAGATAATGAGATTAGATAAAATTTTTCCTTGCAGGACATCCACAAGGATCAGCCTTATTATGATATACTCGATACCCCTTACAGAATTACTGTTCCTGATACCTACGAAGCAAGAGAGGTACTGTTATCTTTCATTTTCCAATGCATAAATGTTTATCTGATGCTGAAATAAAAATGGTTTGGTTTCTTCCACACGACAGCCCTTAACCTGACCACATAATTATTTGATCACACTGTAACTGGCTGCACAAGGGCAACTAGTTTGACTGTAATAAACTTTTCTTTCCATGTCCCCTCTCCTTTTGTCCTTCCCACTCTGAGAAGAGCATCTGGGGCCCTGTGTATTGTACTGGTCACTGTACTTACCGAAGGATGTTCATGTGTTGGAAGCAGTCAGGGAAGTTTATTATACTAATAGCTAGAATGAGCAGATTGCCTTATGAGGAAAGCCTTGACAGGGTAGGTCAGTATCCTCTCGATACAAAAGAGTCAGAGTGACTCAAATGAAACCTCTAAGATCCTGAGGGGACTTGACTGGGTGAATGTGAAAAAGATGTTTCCTCTTGTGGGAGAATCTAGAATTGGGGTCATAGCTTAAAAATATGTTATCACCCATTTAAAACAGAGATAAGGATTTTCATTTTTTTTCTTTGTGAATCTTTGGAATTCCTTTTCTCAAAAGGCAGTGGATGCGGAATCTTAAAACATTTTTAAGGCAGAGGTAGATAGAACCTTGATGACCATGGGGATAAAAGTGGGGACATTGAGCAATGTAGAGTTGAAGTTAAAACAGATCAGCCACGATCTTATTGAATGATGGAGCAAGCTTGAAGGATCAGTGTCCGACTCTTGTTCCTTGTTTGTATGTGCGTATTACTTTAGTTTCCTTTAGTTTCCCTGAAGCCTTGTTGAAGATTATGAACTCGGCAACGGCTAGCATTTACTTCAATGTCGCAAAATGTTCCAAGACTCTGCAAAGTTGACACTTTGAGGACAACATGAGGACTGGGTGAAGAGATCCCATGACCAGCAGACCATCTGCTGCCACATCCAGCCGTGTGTTGGTGGACAGTTAAACAGCTAACAGGATATGGATGCTCCATAAAGCCTGTAACATGATTGGAAGCAACGGCTGAAGCCATTGGATACTGCAAAAACTATGGACCCTGACAACATTGCAGCAATAATACGGAAGACTTATGCTCCACAACTAGCCAAGCTCTTCCAGCAAAGCTATGACACTGGTATCTACCCGACACGGTGTAAAGTTTTCTGTACGTGAAAAGCAGAACAAATCCAATGCTAGTTACCACCCTGTCAATTTGATCCTGATCGTGACCAGAGTGATAGAAAGGGGTCATCAACAGTGCTATCAAGTAGCACTTGCTAAGGAATAATCTGCTCACTGGGTTCCGGCAGAGGCTTTTGGCTTGTGGCCTCGTTACAGTCTTAATTCAAACACGGACAAAAAGAAAACGCTGAATTCTAGATGTAAAGTGAGATGAGAGTGACTACCTTGCTGTCACAGGCAACGTTTGATTGAGTATGACATCAAGGAGCTCCAGGAAAAACTAGAGACAATGGGAATTCGAGCGAAAGCTTTCCACTGGCTGGGGTCATACCTGGCACAAAGCAAGATAATCATCATCTCAGTGCCAGAATAGCACCGTTGGAGTTCCCCAGCTTCAGCTGCTTCATCAGTGAATTTCCCTTCATCACAAGATTGGAAGTGGGGATGCTCGGTCAGGATTGAATAATATTCAGTTATGATTTGCGACACCAAAGGTACAAAGCAGTGCACAGAAATACCTGGCTATCATCTAGGTTTGACAAGACAAGAGCCAGGCACCACTACTCCTCAACAAGATGCAATTTAACTATCACCCATTGATGTTCAATGACATTATCACGTTAAATCACCTGCTGTCAACATCTTTGGTGTTACCATTGACCGGAAACTGAACTGAACCATACAAATATCGTGCCTACAAGAGGAGGTCAGAGGCTAGGAATCCTGTAGTGAATAACCCACCGCTTGGTTCCCCAATGTCGACCATCTACAAGGCATGTCAGGAATTTATTGCAATTCTGTTCATTTGCTAAGTTGGGTGCAGTTCCCCAACAATATTTAAGAAGCTTGACAACATTCAGGACAAAGCAGCTTGATTGAAACCCCATCTATGACCTTCACCACTCATTCTTTTCACCAATGACACACTAAGGCAGCAGTGTGCACCATCTACAAGATGCAATGCAGTAACTCACCAAGGTTTCCCTGACAGTACCTCAAAGCATTAATCACTTCTGTCTAGAGCAACAAACTGTTTGGAGCATCACAGCCTGCAAGTTGTCCTCCAAGCCACACACCATCCTGACTTGGCAGTATGTTACCGTTCCTTCACTATCGCAATGTAAATATCCTGGAAACCCCTCCTAACTATCACTGTGGGAGTCCCCACATCCCAAGTACTGTAGTGGTTCAAGAATATAGGAATAAGGAGCAGGAGAAGACCATTCAGCCCCTCAAACCAGCTCCACCATTCAATAAAACAATGGCTGATCTGTTTGTAAACTCAAATCCACATTCCTACCAACTCATGATAACCTTGCCTAAGTAGAATCTATCCACCTCTGCCTTAAAAATACTCGAGGACTCAATTTCCACCATCTGTTCTGGAACTGAATTCCAATGACTCCCGACCATCTCAGAGAAAAAAGACATTGCCTCATCTTTGTTTTAAATAGGGTCCCTGATTTTTAAACAGTGGCCCCTAGTTCTAGGTTATTCTCTAAGGGAAAACGTTCTTTCCATGCCAAATCTGTCAAGAGAACTCACCACCACCTCTAATTTGCCAGTTAAGGGTGACCAGCGAATGCTGCTCTAGCTAGTGTCACCCACATTCTTCGAACAAAACAAAAGTTGGATGAAGTAACAAAATCTTTGGAAAGATGCAAATTTTACTTAATGTCTTAGAGGAGACGTAGAAGTTTAGGGAGGGAGTTCCAAAGGCCAAAGTACAGAAAACTGAAGGCACTGACCAGGTGAAGGAAATTGGGGAAAATGCAGTAGCCCAGAATTGGGGTTGTCTCATGTCTTGGGAGCTTGTAGGATTAGAGGAGACGACAGAGACAAGGATGGGTGGGAGGATTTGAACACAAGGATGAAAACTTGCAAGTTGAACCATTGCTGGACCAGAAATTATCATCAATTGCCAAATGTCAAACCCCAAGTTTACTTGTCTTGCAAACCACTGATGATGAAGCAAATGCTGCCCACCATCCCCTGATAACCCGGTTGTCAAAGTTTATTCAGGTTTGATTCAATTAAACCTCCTGTTTCTTATTTGCTGTTTTGCTCTGCTTGAACTTAGGGGCGGCATGTTGGCATAGTGGTTAGCACTACTGCCTCACAGCGCCAGGGACCTGGGTTCGATTCCAGCCTCGGGTGACTGTCTGTGTAGAGTTTGCACATTCTCCCAGTGTCTGCGTGGGTTTCCTCCGGGTGCTCCGGTTTCCTCCCACAGTCCAAAGATGTGCAGGTTAGGTGGATTGGCCATGCTAAATTGCCCGTAGTGTTCAGGGATGTGTAGATTAGGTGGGTTATAGGGGGATGGGTCTGGGTGGGATGCTCTGAGGTTCGTTGTGGGCTTGTTGGGCTGAAGGGCCTGTTTCCACACTCTAGGGATTCTGTGGCTCTATTCTATGAACTGTTTGGGCCTAGATTTTTGGAAATAGCTTTATCAGCAAGTCCCATCTCCCAACTCCATGACATGTTGTGCAAACATTGTGAGGTGCAGATATTACGCGGGCTAATTAGAGCCATGGGTTGAACTTGGTATAAGGTCCCACGATGCTGCAAACTGTATACATGAGCAACTTACCGGAAAAGAACCTAAAATATTTTTGTTCTACTCCACCACCAGGTGGCGCCTCTCTTTGTCTGACAAAGTTGCTTTGCATTCTCAGAATTAATTATTTTGTAAAAAAAGTCTGCTGAAGCTTTTGTGTAAATTGGTTAACCAATCTATAATGTGTTTTCTCTGTATGTCTCATACTCCTTATTTGGACAGTCATATTCTTCCATGCCGCCTGAGATGGTTTGTCAAGGGGATTTTCTCATTGTAAAGTGATCTAACTCAGTCCCATCTGTAGCAGTGCATTCTCACCACTTCATGGAGAATTGATGAGACTGCAAAAATGCTTATCTATACTGACAGCATAGCTAATTCATTCAGAGGAAAATTTGCTTTGTCCTAGTTTCTCGAAGTTTACCATGATGCTGTTTGCTAGTCTTCTGTTGGAGCACACCACGTTGCCATGAAACATCTTTATTCCGGACCATTTGAAAACTATAAATTTAAAGCCATGATTAATAACACGAAACAGGAGTGTGCGTTACAACCATTTAAGCCAGTTCTGCCATTCAGTATGAAATGGCTCATCTATGTCTATTCCAGTTTTATGTCCATACCCTTGATTCCCTTGTTCCCAAAATCTTTTGATCTCAGTCTTGGATTTGCTTGGAGTTCCCTGAAAGATTATGATTTTAATTCTAGGGAATTATACTACTTTGTCCGATTTATGTTTTACACTCAATAACCGTCCGTGGTTAAGGGTAAGCTAGCTGTTAAATGCAATAATAAACCGAAGTTATGCCTTGTTCTTCGGGAATACAAAGTGTCTCCACGGCACTAAAATTTCCAGCTTCTAGCTGAATTGAAGTTGACAATTTAATGTATTTTATTCCCCTGTGGTGCTCTTAATTTTCCCATTTTTTTTTTTAAAGGAGTGATATTTTTAAAAAAAGAATGTTACGTTTAGGTTCCACAGGAAATATTAGTCACTCAGCGATTGATTTGCACTTGAAGCATGTATTTATGAGCAATAATGTACAGAGGAATAGGTTTTGTTTGTGCAAAGGAGTTGCTATTTATATGATTTTTGCAGAAGATGATTTATAGTAATTTAGTGCACTAATAACATTTTTCAAATCAAGTGAGAGTATCATAGAATCGGTGTAGAAGGAGCCTCTTGTGCAGCCTCTTTGAAGAAACCATTGAGCTCAGTTGGATGTCCTTGCTTTACGATCATAATCTTGAATGTTCCTTATCCGTAAGTTTTTGTCCAGCTCCTTTTAAAAACTATTTATAGAATTGTCTTCCATCACATTTGGAGGTAAAATGTTCCAGATTCAGAAAAGTTTTAAATCCCCTGGTTAGGCCATAAGATAAAGGAGCAGAATTAGGCCATTCAGCCCATTGATTTTGTTTCACCATTTGATCATGGTTGATATGCTTCTCAGTTTCATTCTCCAGCCTTCTCCCTGTAACCCTTGATCCCCTTACTAATCAAGAGCCTGTCTCTCTCTGTCTTACATACACTTGATGACTTGGCCTCCACAGCCCTCTGCAGCAATGAGTTTCACAGATTAACCAAATTCCTCCTCGTTTCAGTTCTGAAGGATTGTTCCTTAACTCTGAGGCTGTGCCCTCAGGTCCTAGCCTCTCCTATGAGTGGAAACACCTTCTCGGCATCCATTCTATCCAAGGCTCTCAGTTTCAATCCGATTTCCTGTCATCCTTCCAAACCCCGTTGAGTACAGACCCAGAGTCTTCATATGACAAGCCCATTGTCCCTGGAATCATTCTTGTAAACCTCCTCTGGAGCTTCTCCCAAGGCCAGCCCATCCTTCCTTAGATATGGGGCCCAAAACTGCTCTCACTATTCCAAATACAGTCTGACCAATGCCTTATACAGCCTCAGTAGTACATCTCTGCTCTTGTATTCTAGCCCTCCTGGCAATGAATTCTAACATTGCATTTGCCGTCCTAACTGCCAACTGAACCTGCATGTTAATCTTAAAAGTCCTCTTGACGAGGACTCCCAAGTCCCTTTGTGCTTCAGATTTCTGAAGTCTTTTCCCATTTAGGAAATAGACCATGCTTCTACTCTTCTTACCAAAGTGCATAACCTCACACTTGCCCACATTGTATTCCGTCTGCCACTTCTTTGTCCACTCTCTTAGCCTGTCCAAGTCCTCCTGCAGCCTCCCTGCTTCCTCACCACTACCTGTCCCTCCACCTATCTTCGTGTTAAACCTAATAATCTCTTTTCTTCCTCCCCTCAGAGCATTGTTCGAGATTTTGCAGCTCGTTGTGGTGGCATCCTTCAGGAGGCAATGAAATGGGCTCCATCCGTTACCAAGTCCCATCTTCAGGTAATTTGCCAGCTCATTTAGCAAAAACAAAACAAAAGCAACGCGCACAGAATTAATGCACACACTGGATGCAAATTGGCTTGGTGATTGGAGACGAGTTTACATTTAGATGACCCCTTTAATGTAGAACGATGTTCCAAGGCCACATCACTGATGTGTGATGAAATAAAAATTTGACACCAAGCCTTTAGAAGGAATATTCAGACAGGTGACCAAAAACTTTGACAAAAGAGTTGCCTTTTTAATATTATGGACAGGATGTATCTGATGGTGACCCTAGGGATCTGTTTTGAGGCCTCCCTTAGCTTTTCACTATATTTGTCAGAGACCTAGACGAATAAACAGTCTTCTTTGCAATGTTGCTGACCACACGTGAGGCTCAATAGGCAGTACAGAATGAAGTTATATGAGGGCGTGCATCGATTTAGTAAGTGGCAGAACTGTGGAGAGCAGAATTCAGTGTGGGGACTAGGGAGGTCATCCGTTATGGATCCCAGATTGGCAAAGAGTGCTATTCTCTAAATGGTGACAAACTGAAAACTGAGAAGGAGCAAAGAGATTTAAGGGTCTGTATGTACATGACAGAAAACAAATGAACAATTACAAGAAGCGATCAGAAAAGGGTTCATGGAATGTGGGCTGTAACCCCTAGTGGACTGCAGTATGAAGAGAGGGATGTTATGCATCAGTTAATAGACTTAGCAGGAATATACATTCAGTTCTGGACATGGCGCCTCAGAATATATTGACCTGGGAGTTCATTTCAGATTTACTGGAATAATACTAGTGGATAAAGAGTTAAATTAGGAGGCCAGGTAGCACAATTTTGTCTCTCTTTTTTTCAGTGTTGTGAATTAAGGAATGACCTGATCAAGATGTTTAAAATGACAGGGGATGGTAAGGGGAATCTACTTTGGTGGAGAAATCTAGAACTAGATTGTATAAAAATTAAAATTAGAGCTAGGCCATTCTGGAATAAAATTGGGAATCACTTCATTCAACCAACAGTAAAGATGTGAAGCTCTACTCCTAAGACATCGTTGGTACTGTGTGTCATTTTAAGGTTTCACAGAGTTTCTTCTTCTTCAAGGTATTGAGGAATAATAGCCCAGTGTAAAGAGAAGTGAGGAGTGGTTTAGCTTTGAGCTAATTGAATAGCAGAGCAGGCTTGATGAACTGAGTGGTCATATTCCTGTTCAGATATCCCATCTTAATAGAGCATATGTTGCCACCTTGTGGAATAAAGAGAAATTGTGGCAGATTATTCATGTGAACTTCCCTCCTTTTGGCAAATATTTGGATACTTAAAATCTGTAGTATCTGTGTGGTGAATGTTTCTGAAATTATGCTATGTAGCTAAAATTAATCCTCGTGTTAGATTTTTTATTTTACAAATGGAGTTAAATGCGGTGTTGTGAATATAGTGGTCTGTGTTTTGTTTTCATTTTTCAGGAATATCTGAATAAGCATCAGAATTGGGTGTCAGGCTTGTCTCAGCACACTGGCCTTGCTATGGCAACTGAAAGTATCTTGAACTTTGCGAGTTACAACAGACAGAACACGACTTTGGGGGTATGTACAGCAGGGACAGAGTTGGTAATGAATGACGTGGAATTGCTGCTGACGATACAAGGAAGGAGTAGTAGTGTAAAAATAAATTTGTCTCCAGCTCTAATCCCTTCATGATTTGCCATTTATTTTGCCATTTTCTATTAATTAAATGTGGTGACCCACTGTGCTTAAAAAGCCAACTCCCCAATCATGGAGGCATGGATTCCTTCAGAAACTTGCCCTTCTCTAAGACCAGCCTCATCCAAGAAGGCTTCAAAGGTCTTACAGTTTTAAATTACAATTACAGATCACCCGTCAAATCTCTGAATTCAACTCCTTTTGATCACTGACTTTGCACTGAGAATTAACAGTTCTTAATTTTAAGAATCGCAGAATGATACAACACAAAAGGAGGTCATTCAGCTCCTTATGCCTGTGCTAGCACTTTGAAAGATTAGTCCCATTCCCTTGCAATTTTTGCATCGCCCTGCAAGTTCTTCCCTTTCAAGTTTTTGAAAATTATTATTAAATCTGCTTTCACCACCCTTTTAAGCTGCATAAAAATATAGTTTCCCCTCACCTCCTGGTTCTTTTGCGTTTTATCTAAGTCAGATCTCTCTCATTATTGATCTTGATTCTATCCGAAACAATTTCTTTTTATTTACTGTATATTATTTTGAACATCTCTAACAAATTTTCCCTTAACTTTCCGAAGCAAATAGTCTCGGTTTATCTCAAACCTTATTTATTTAGAAAAATCTTTATTCTAACAATAATGCTCTGGGTGCAACTTTAAAGCAGCAATTTAAGTCTTAATTTTCACTGAAAACATCTGTGCCAAATCGAAGTTTGCATCTACGCTGCTAAGATACAGCTATCGTCTACTTTGAATCATGTTTGCAATTTAAAGTAACAAAGGTGAGTATGCAAATTGGGATCTTCTTGCAGCCACCCTGGGGAAATACTTCCAATAGATTCCATTCAAAGAGAAACAACTGCCCCAGAAAAAGGAACAGTTTAGTCACTGCAACTGCTGTTGAGTGTTTTTTGCCAACATATATCTGGAAGTAGTTTTGTTTTCCTAATCTCTCAGTTAAGAAAGTGTTTGCAGTATCTGGCATAGGAGAAGTTAGCCAGAAAACACTAAAACATAGAACTGTGGATACTGGAAATTGGAAATCAAAACAGAAATTGCTGGAGAAACTCAGCAGGTTTGGCAGCATCTGTGGAGAGAAAGCAGAATAATATTTCAAGCCCAGTAACCCTCCTTTAGAACCTGAAGAAGGGTCATTGGACTCAAAACACTAACTCTGTTTCTCTCCCACAGATGCTGCCATACCTACTGAGTTTTTCCAGCAATTTCTGTTTATATACCAAAGAAAAAACTGGTTTTAATTAAGAAGCAAAATACTGCAGATACTGGAAATATGAAATTTAAATTAATAAAAAACTTCTGTAATACTCAGTAGATCAATATCATTTGTGGGGAGAAAAACAGTTAACATTTCAGGGTAATAAGCTGCAATCAGATAGTTACAGTTGGGCCAAGCTAAAACATACATGTGCTAGCAAAGCAACACCAGTTTATTTAGTTAGATAAATCATAAGTTTAGTTGAGCGTTGTAATTGTAGCTCAAATTTTAGGATATTGAATCAGTTTTAGCTTTTGCGTATAATTTAATGTTTCATGCTTTCCTTTAAATAAAATAAAAATCAGAGTACATGTTGAGTTTTGCTTTATTAAGCCAGTTGTTTAAGATTACAGAGCCCACAGCACTGCAGACATCAGGAAACCGCTTAAATATTCAGCTTTTCTTTAACATGTTGTCTTAATAATATAGTGCTTTGATAGTAAAATACTCCCCATCTTCAGTCTCCCAATGTGCCAATCTCTAGCTATAAACATTCATTGTTCCTTTCACTTCCTAAAGTTAATCATCAAACATCCGTGTTTCTCAACAAGTTTATCCATTGACCCTGCAAATAATGAAATTTGCATCTCATGTGAAAGTACAATACTGTGGGTGCTGAGAATCTGAAATAAAATCTGAAAATGGTGGAAATACTCAGCAGGTCAGGCAGAGTCTGTGTAGAAAGAAACATTAAGGCTTCAAGTCAAGGTTTTTATATCAGAACTCTGAAAGTTTGCGATTAAAGTTTTGGTGCAAACGTTAGCTTTGTTTCTGTCTCCACAGATGCTAGCTGACCAGGAGATTTACTGCTTTTAGCCCTCCCCTCAGACAGCACTAAGATACTATCTGGGTTAGCTAGATTAAGAAATTGAAAGCACTCTATTTGCCATTCCTGGCCACATTCTGTTGTACAATGTGATATAGATGGATGAAAATCAATCTTGAGCTGGGCTGCAATGTGATTCCCCTACCCCGCCCACAGTGATGAAATGCTAAAATGTGCTCTTATGAACTGGGAAGAATAATGTCACATGGATAAGTTACTGAATGGGGGTCTGTTGGAACTGTTACTCCAGTAGCCACTAAATACATCTTTTGAGAGTGTGTGAGAACATTTAACTGAAGATGTATCACATCACAGCACATGTCAGAGCATTTGGTCCCACCCCACTCTTTACCATCACAGATTGAACTCTTTCATTTGACATAAATCACTTTGAAGGCAGAGATGCTCACAGCTGGCTATCGTGTCACTTTGCACAGTGGTGGCCCCTGTTGTTTAATTTCAATTTTTCAGTGAAATGTGTTTGTTTGGTTTCTTTTACATTTTTACTTTCCCCATGAACTAGTTTTGTGATGTGCTTGTTCCTGTTTTACATATTCACTGACTGTGCTGCATTGTGTGTAACCTCCACAGCCATCATCTTCCTTTGTTATCCAGGTTTGTTGTAGCAATAACCAACACGTTCGACTTGTTTTGTGGGAGTTTTAGCTTCTCATTTCTTTCATTGAAGTAAATTATCTACGAGTGAAATATGTGCTCAGAGATTTGACGCAATTGTGCGTAGAAAAACAATTCTGAAGTTCAAATTCAGCATTTTGATGCAGCTGCCTTAAAGCAGTTGAACCATCCAAGATGGAATGTGACTCATGCAAAACCAAAATTCTAATTCCAGTTGTAATTGTTTTAGAAAGGCAATCATGACTTTATAAAGTGACGTGTTTGCTATGTGACATTTTTTCTTAACAATAGAATGACTCAAATGGAAGCTAAAACATGAATTTTGGAAGTTAGAACATTAGTGAGTGCAGACGTGGTATATGAGAGTGCATTTCCGATTTTGCCTTGTAGATCTTTTACTGTTTAACTATGATTTTGGGGTGAAATGCAATGGTTATTCGTGATCCATGTGGTTGATACACTCAAATCACTAGGAAGATCATTTCTTGATTGGGTTTGATCCTTTTCTAATAATTCCTACTAATTTCTATCTGTGTTAGTTTTAGATTTGAGCGAAGCCTTTTATAACACATCATTTTGGTGATTTACAAAGAATGTCTTTGCATTGCTAATCACAAAATTGATCCTGATTCAAAAGTGAAGAATAATGAACCCTAACTGACAAAAGCAGTTGCAGAGTTCAGATCACTCAACATACCTTGCCAAATTCCCCATCCTGAACTTAAAATATGTTGAAAGATTTGTATGTTGGGAGTACATAAAGGACATCCCTGCTAATATCCGTATGGTTGATGGTAGTCCTGTGTTTCCACCCATTGTGTGTACCAAGATGGCTGTTCCCAGCTGATAGTGAGGACGCTGCTCTTGGCTTTCGCGGTCCCCAAGTTAAGGAGAACTGAAATTCTCGCTGTAAAGTATTTGCAAATTGCTTGTGCAGCTGTTGAGATGAGTACACCATTGGGCGTAGCCTTGAAACTTTCCACTGCTGTATATTGTGCTATCACACCCTGTAGGCTGTCATTTAGGAGTGGCCACTTGCATGTGTCTTAAAGGGAGATAGAGCCTTCATCAGGTAGGGATGGAGGACATCAGATGCATTACATTTTGCTTTAGTTTCCTTTCCAACACTCTAAACAAACGTAAATACATGTGGAAAAACTTACTTCAGGTATCTTCTTAAACTATCAGCACAGGATAAGTTCTGTAAAGAATGAATTGGCACACTCAGAACCACATGACAGACAATTAGTCATGGACGTGTTACCTGATTTTCTGTGGATTATGGAGCACAGCGTGAAATAACCAATACAATGTATTGCCATTTCATTATTCATGTCTTTTGTTAAATGATGTGTGTTATAAATTGCTTATTCCATTTTCTCAAACTGCTTGGAAGTGTAACAGGTGGTGGGGTAGAATGTGGTTTGAAATATTTTATTTTGAAATATTTTATTTTGTGTCAATATCTGTGGATGTGCTGTTTTGTTGCCACTGTTGCCTTCAGATGACCAGCATTGATAAGATGTTGGATAACTACCTGTAAATGTGGGTAGGCATGTATTTATAAAACCAATCTGATCTCGAATTTAGATTATCATCCAATTGCGTTTTACATTATTCAATTATATTACTTGTAAGGGAACTAAGCAAGATATCAGCACTGGAGGTGATTATGTATCAATATTGTAGGCATTTGAAAAGTATCAATTCTAAGGCATTTAACAATATTTATGAAATGCCAATTGGATTTACAAAACCAATATTGCATATCAAAAGCTTATAAAATAACACTGCAAGCACTTATAAAGTCTCAATCTTGGAATTTAACAGAATGTTGTATGTTACAAAAAAATCAGTGCAGTAGATTCATAAAATATAAATATTCTAAGCCATATAAATCATTAATATTGATAATTTGTAAATTATTGATACATCAAACTTATTATAGGGGCTCTTGTGGTGCAGATGTAGAGGCCTCATCTCTAAATCCAGGAGGCCTGCATTTAAGTCTCATCAGCTCCTGAGGTGTGAACAGATTGATTAGAAAAATATTGTAATCATTTCTAGGAAAGATTTATAAGACATCGGTGGGGGAGAAAAGCTTGTATTCATGCAGCATCTTTTGCCTCTAAGCCACAAAAAAAAACAAAGGTTTATCTATCTGAGATTTAAAATTGACAACTTGATCCTGCATCCGTTGCTGTTTGTGGAAGAGAGTCCCAAATATCCATCACCCTTTGTATGTAGAAGTGCTTCCTAGCATCTTTCCTGAATGGACTGGCCCTAATTTTCAGACTATGTCCCCTAGTTCTACAATCTCCAAACAGTTAAAATAGTTTATCTGCCCTTTTCTTGTTACTACATCCTGAAGACTTTGATCAGGTCACCACTTAACCTTCTAAATTCTAAAGAAAACAGGCCTAATTGTGTAATCTATCCTTATAACTTAACCCCTGAAATCCTGTTATTGTTCTTGTAGACTTACGTTTTACCTCCTCCAAGGCCAGTACACCCTTCCTAAAATGTGGTGCCCAAATCTGCTCACAGTACTCCAAGTGGAGTTTTTTATAAATGCAGCACAACTTCTGCATCCTTACTACTCCAGTTGTCTGGATGTAAAGGCCAGCATGACAGAGCTCAGACTAGAAATTCCTGTCATCCTTGGGCTGGAAAGCGTTTTGTGCCTTATGAGCATTTTTTCCAGCTGGTACGTGGTGTCACTGAGGAAAGGAAATTCCCTGGAAACACACCTCCCGGCTTTTGTATTGTGAAAAGACGTGGTTGGATACAAATATTTTCAACAGTGAAGCATGAAAATTTGAATGGACAAGGGGAATTACAGAAAGCTGTCAGTATGAGGTGAATGAAGCAAATCTTTACAGCACCCAGTTGCATTAGTCAGTTTTGGGTATTCTCATACTTTGTAACATTATATAACTATTATTAATTGGTGATCTCAACTTTTCTCACTATCACTTCGACAACTAGTTAAAAACTGACCATCCAAAGTTCCACAGTAGAATGTTTGTTTTTAATCCTGTGAAATAGTTCCCACATTAAACATTCTGTTTGATAAATACATTTATTATCATTTTAACTCAGTTGACCTGTTAATAGTCCATTTATTTTATAGATCACGATGTGCCAAATGTGGCTAATTTGCACTTTGATTCTGCTTAGCTGTGGATTGTATTAAAATTGTTAAATAAATAAGAATCGCTGCTACCTTTTAAAATAAATTATAAGAATGACCCATCATCGTCATCATCAGTCAGATTTGATCCTTGGGTCTCCTGGGAGTGCTGTGCTGTGCCACTCCCTCACCAAATCAACTGGCAGCTGTTGGGTATCTGGCGCAGAATTGTCAGGCCATATGGCCTATTTCTGTGCTGTAAGTCCTTGATGCCTGCTCAGCATTGTTTCAAAACATAATGGAATGCAAACCCGTGGAAGATGTATGGCTATAATAACAAAACATTCAAACTTAATGAGTGTTAATTAAGACTGTTTGGTATTAGCTGTTGCCACCCAACTGTGGTTCCAGGTTTGTCTGTTGCCTCAGTTTGTTTGGTTTTGTTGAGTAATTTAGATCTGATATTAGCAAGATCTTGGAATTTTATTATTGGGACCTTCATTGTTGTATTCAAAGACAGTTAACTCTGTTAATTCCACCCTGTTGCCTCAACCCCCTTTCCAATGTGGTTCCTCTTTTCTGATCACAGAATAGGCTGAATTTCCATTCTGATTATAACAGGTATGTAAGCTGCTACCCCTAAAACTATGATTAAAACATTGGAACCATATTTTTTGTTTTTGCATAGTTTCCACAGTGACCGAAACTAATGAAACTGCAGTTTCCTCCAAACAAGTTTCCCTCCTGTGATGATAGATATATTTTGCATCACAGGTTGCCCTGAAGTGAATAGATGAGGATGTGGTGGCGATAGTAATTATTTGGTAGTATTGAACAATCATTTCAAATAGTTTCTCATTCTCAGTATTAATGTTGAACGGGGGTCTGAAATTTTGATGAAGCCAATTGGAATTTATATTAATTTGATAGAGCTATGTTATCTACAAGCTA
Organism: Rhincodon typus; assembly: GCF_021869965.1. Taxonomy (NCBI): domain Eukaryota; kingdom Metazoa; phylum Chordata; class Chondrichthyes; order Orectolobiformes; family Rhincodontidae; genus Rhincodon; species Rhincodon typus. The sequence continues at coordinate 39,902,884 of NC_063355.1, read as the reverse complement.
TAAATTGAATGAAATATCAAATTATGTTTTTCTCCAGAATCATCTCAAACTTTAAAATATTAGTTGTTTTCTGTCTGTAAATACCTTCATTTCTTAACTCCTAATTGAAGCACTTTACACCAAGAATGTTTTACATGTTCATGCATTCCTCTGCAGGCGACTCAGCTAACTGAAAGACCTGCTTGTGTGAAGAAGGACTATTCTAGCTTTATGTCTTCACTCAATCTACGCAATCGCTCTGCAGGAGAGGTAAAAGCATTCATTTAAAACTATTCCTTTACCATCATCTTTCTTATCTATTATGAATTTTTGAAATCCCAATCAAGGAAAACCAGCTGTTTCCTGCTTTCTGCAAATGTTATACATAAACCTGTGTGAGGTTAGCCAAGAAGCAAATAAAGGAATAAATTGTGTTATTGATGATGTTTTACCATGATCTCAGGATGGCCTAAGATGGGTTCTATCCAATGTAATACTTCATGTGCCAGTCACTTGTTATGCAGGCATACAGGGCAATTAGATGGTGAGGACACAGATATATCCCATCTTGTAAAGGCAGTTAAAAGGTCAGGTTTTATCAGCTTAGGCAGTATGGTTTGCTGGGCTAGATCTACACATCCAGATGGTGTTGAAGAGGAATTTTGGAATTCTGTACCTCAAAGTTGAGTGCTTTTTGTTGCCTAAGGTTACCATGCCATGTGGGTACGATCCTGCATCATGCTTAAGGATAGGAAAAGACCACATGATCACACATCTTCCCATATCTGTCCTGTTGGATATTCTTTTCCGCATCGAAGGAATGAGCAAAATTGAATCTGTTTTGACCATGCTGATTGTTTGACAAATATTAGCCAAGGTCTGCTCAGAAATTTGCTTTGAATGATGCCATCCAAGTGGCCAGATAAGTTCAAAGCTAAAAATCTTGTTGGAAAGATGGCATCTTTGACAATGTGGCACTACCATCAGCACTGCGCAGTTTAAGCTAGGTTATATGCTCAGCAGGAAGCCATTAATTCAGAAAAAGAGAAGATGGCAAGGTGAAACCAAAAAAAAATTATGATTTAGCCTAATAGTTCGCTGGAATAATGTAATTGTGATTTCAGTCGTCCAGAGCTATTTTGCTGAAGTTGAGTGATGGTTCCGTTTCCTGTCATGAAAGACGTACATTTGCCAACTGTACAATATTTTGGAGTATTTCAGTTTGTTTTTCCTCTCCACAGGTTGCAGGCATGATACGTTTCTCTGAAGCAACTGGTCAACAGCAGTCTTACCTGAACAAAGTTATGATTAAAAAGCTTAATGATGCCCTGGAATCAGCTGAGAGTGAGGCTTACACACAATCCATGTTCAACCTTACTGCTTTGCTTATCAGCAGCAAAGGTGAGGGATTTGGCACTGAAATATATCCTACCTTAGAAAATATATTCTAAAGAAGTCAACTGGGAGAGTTAAAAACAAGCTCCAAAATCTGATATTTTTATTAGTATGCAAGAAGCACTAGGTTTTTTTAAGACAGTGCATATGTTCCAACAGGAGTGCCATATTTCATTATTTAACAGTGCGTCTGTACAATAGATGAGGTTTCAATGGTGATATACTGCATCTCTGAGGTTCAGTTTGAACTAATGCTGACATTTACCTAGGCCTCATTATAATCTGTTAGCTGTTTCATTTGCAAAATAAGTCTGGCTGATGCTTTTTGATCAATAATTGCACCTGACTCTGACTCTGACTCTGACTCTTGAATTCTAAAGCTCCATCATTTATCACTAACACTTCAGATTATTTAACTGTTTTGGCCATCTCAAGTTTAAATGAATAATTAGACTGCATTTTAAATGTAAAGGATGCATTTTATTTTCTGGTCCTGCTACAGTTTGTGATCCTCAACTCCTTCATCATCTGTGCTGGGCTCCTCTGCGCATGTTTACGGCATTGGGCATGGAAACCGCTGTAGCTTGTTGGGAATGGCTGCTGGCTGCAAAGAATGGCATAGAGGTTCCAGTAAGTATTATGCCTCCAGTTAATATTGTCATTTAAAAGCAAGTCACAAAAATCAGTACCTCATTGTGCTGTGCCATTCACCATCATTCAGGCAAGGAGAGTGCATCTCTGTCTTCCTGCAAGGATTTTCATTTAAAAATTGCAAAAAAGAAGTAGCTCATTACAACAGTTCCGTTGGACAAGACTTAACTTTGGGAATGCAGTAATCTGGAAATGATCTGTAAGTGTACAGAGATGCTAGCCAGCTCTGCACTGACAGTGTGGTTAATTCACAATGCAGGGAGGAGAAATTAGTGAGTTGCCTTTGACCGGTCATTGCAATATTTATTTATTTCTTTTGACACCTCAGATTGGACTAATTTTTAAAATCCATTTATCCTTGTCTGCCTGTATACTTATGAAATATAAATTTGTGTCGATTTTTGAAAGATGTCGGCCATAAGAATTACAAAACTATTTTATTTTTCTAGAAAGATTTAATCTAAAATGGTGGATTTAGAAAAAAATATTGTCTTTTCTTTGACCGATTTTATATATTTTTTTGACCTGATAGTTGTAATAAATGTTTGCTACCAGAAGGCTTAGAAGTAATAACATTTTAATTAATTATTTTAAAATTGTAGTACTAGTTCTCTGACATAGTAAATGAAGACACAATCATTAGTAAACAGAAAATTCCAGGATTGACTGTAGTTGAGTTGGTCTTGCTCAAAGAAGGGAAAGCTGATCATTCAGGAGTTATATGAGGCATACAGCATGTCTGTGCTGACCAACAAACACCAAACTCCAGTAATCCCATTTACCTGCACTTGATCCATAGTCTACTGTGCCTTGGCATTTTAAGTACTCCTAATGCTTCCTCAATGTTGCGACAGTAATTGCCTTCACCACTATCTCAGGCAGCATGATCCATGTATCTACCACCCTCTGGGTGAACAAGTTTTCCTCAGATCTCCTCTAAACCACTTGGTCCTCACCTTAAACTTATACCCTCTGGCCTTATACACATCTGCCATGGAGAAGAGATTCTCATGATCTGCTCTGTCTATGCGTCTCATACTTCCATAAATCTCAATCAGATCCCCTTCAATCTTCTCTGCTCCAGGGAAAACAAACCCACATCCTGGTGAATTTTCTTTGCACCCTCTCCAGTACAATCATGTCCTTCTGATAGTGTGGTGACCAAAACTACACACCGTATTCCATCAGTCACCTAACCAATGTTTTATAAAGTCGTAACAAACCGTCCTTGCTGTTATAGTCCATGCCCTGGCTAATGAAGGCAAGCGTCCCATATGCCTTCTTCACCACGCTGTCTCCCTGTGCTGACACCTTGAGGGATCTATGGACTTGTACACCAAGATCCTTTTGTTCCTCAGTACTCCCTAGGGACCCATCATTCATTGTATAAATCCTTCCTTAGGGACCTCCCAAAATGCATCACCTCACACTTATCGGGATTAAATTCCATCTGCCATTGCTTTGCCCAATTTACCAGCTGGCCAACATCAGACTGTAACCTGAAACCTGAAACCATCCTCCTTGCCATCAACAACACCACCAATTTTGTGTCATCTGCAAACTGCTACATTCACATCCATGTTGTAAATGTACATAACAAACTGCAAGGGTCCCAGTTCCTAATTGCTGATTTTCCAGTGGCTCCACATGTTAAGTGAGGTTGAGGTCAAATTCTACTGTGGTGCCCTGCATCACACTAGCATGAGTTGACAACTTTGGAGAAGAGAGAGGAAAAGGGTGTGTTTCATAATTGTGGGCCATTTCTTCTACAGTGCTTCATACACACACATTTCAGGGTCAGTGTGCAACAGGTACATTTTCACCAATATGAGTGCTCCACACAGAGCAGACACTGCTATTTGAAGGCCTTATGTGTAGTTTATAATGACTGTCATACTTTATTTCATATAATCCTTACAGTGTGGAAACAGGCCGTTCAGCCCATCCAGTCCACACCGACCCTCTGAAGAGCATCCCACCTAGACCTATCCCTGTAACCCTGCATTTCCCATGGCTAGCCCACCTATGGGGCAATTTAAATGGCCAATCCACCTTTCCTGCACATCTTTGAACTGTGGGAGAAAGCCAGAACAACCGGAGGGAACGCACGCTGACCATGGGGAGAACATGCAGACTCCACATAGATAGTCGCACCAAGGATGGAATTGACTTAGGTCCTTGGTGTTTTGAGGCAGCAGTGCTAACCACTGAGCCACCGTGCTGCCCCAATTAAAAACAAAATAGTGTGGATGCTTAAACCCCTGTTTAAGAAAGGAGGGAGGCAGAAGACAGGAAACTATAGGCCAGTTAGCCTGACTTCGGTCATTGTTAAAATTTTAGAGTCCATTATTAAGGATGAGACTGGGGAGTACCTGGAAGTGGGTGACTGGGATTGTACGATAGACCCTTCCCATAATAGTCAGTGGGAAATTGAGAGAAATTTGTAAGGAGGCCTCCGTTATCTGTGAGAATAATAGGGTGGTTATGGTAGAGGATTTTAACTTTCGAAACATAGACAGGGACTGCCTATATTGTTAAGGGCTTGGATGGAGAGGAATTTGAGGGATCACAAGAAAATTTTCTGATTCAGTATGTGGATGTACCTGCTAGAGAAGGTGCAAAACTTGACCTAGTCTTGGGAACTAACGCAGGGCAGGTGACTGAGGTATCAACTGGGGAGTGCTTTGGGGCCAGTGATCAAAACTCTATTAATTTTAAAATAGTGATGGAAAAGGATAGACTGGATCTACAGGTTAAAGCCACAGTTGAGGTGCAGGAAGACTGGAGGTTGGCCAATGTTGTGCCAGGAAAAGGCAGGGAGCTATAGACCGGTGAGCCTGACATCGGTGGTGGGCACGTTATTGGAGGGAATCCTGAGGGACAGGATTTACATTTATTTGGAAAGGCAAGGACTGATTAGGATTAGTCAACATGGCTTTGTGTGTGGGAAATCATGTCTCAGTAAATTGAGTTTTTTTGAAAAAGTAACGAAGAGGATTGATGAGGGTAAAGTGGTGGATGTGATCTATATGGACTTCGGTAAGGCATTTGACAATGTTCCTCATGGTAGACTGGTTAACAAGGGCAGATCATATGGAATATAGAGAGAACTCGCTGTTTGGATACAGAACTGGCTCAAAGGTAGAAGACAGAGGTGGTGAAGGGTTGCTTTTCAGACTGGAGGCCTGTGATCAGCGGTGTGCTGCAAGGTTCGGTGCTGGGTCCACTGCTTTTCGTCATTTACGTAAATGCTTTGGATATAGACATAGGAGGTATGATTAGTAAGTTTGCAGATGATACTAAAATTGGAGGTATAGTGGACAGTGAAGAAGGTTACCTCCGAGTACAACAGGATCTTGATCAGATGGGCCAATGGACCGAGCAGTGGCAGTTGGAGTTTAATTTAGATAAATGGAAGATGCTGCATTTTGGAAAGGCAAATCATGGCAGGACTTGTACACTTAATGGTAAGGTTCATAGGAGTGTTGCTGAATAAAGAGACCTTGGAGTTGCAGGTGGATAGGATAGTGAAGATGACATTTAGTATGCTTGCGTTTATTGGTCCAGTGCGTTGAGTATTGGAGTTGGGAGGTCATGTTGCGGCTGTACAGGACGTTGATTCGGCCACTTTTGGAGTATAGCATGCAGTTCTGGTCTCCTTCCTATAGGAAGAATGTTATGAAACTAAAAAAGGTTCAGAAAAGATTTACGAGGATGTTGCCAGGGTTGGAGGGTTTGAGCTCTCGGGAGGCTGAATAGGCTGGAGCCATTTTCCCTGGAGTGTCGGAGGCTGAGGGGTGACCTTAGAGGTTTATAAAATCATGAGGGGCATGGATAAGATAAATAGTCAAGGTGCCCAGGATGGGGGAGTCCAAAACAAGAGAGGATAGGTTTAAGGTGAGAGAGAAAAGATATAAAAGGGTCCTAAGAGGCAATGTTTTCATGCGGAGGGTGGTGCATGTATGGAATAAGCTGCCAGAGGAAGTGGTGGAGGCTGGTACAATTACAATATTTAAAAGGCATCTGGATGGGTCTATGAATAGGAAGGGTTTAGCGGGATATGGGGCAAATACTGGCAAATGGGACTGAATTTATTTAGGATATCTGGTCGGCCTGGATGAGTTGGACCAAAGGGTTTGTTTCCATGCTGTACGTCTCTATGACCTTATAAAATAGGGCTGAGTCAACACAGTTGCTGAAGGACAGGTCATGCCTGACAAAGCAATTAGAATTCTTTGAGGAGGTAATGAGCAAGTTAGACAAAGGAGAGCCAGTGGATGCGATGTATTTGGATTTCCAGAAGGTCTTTGACAAGGTGCAGCACAAGACGCTGCTAAATGTGGTAAGAGTCCATGGTGTTAGGGACAATGATGTAGGATTGGCTGACCGGCAGAAGTAACAGAGTGGGAATAAAGGGGTCTTTTCAGGATGGCATCTGGTGACTAGTGGAGTTACATGTGGGTCAGTGCTGGGACTACGACTATTCACATTTATGCATTAATGATCTAGACGAACGAGCTGAGGACTTTGTTGCTAAGTTTGTAGATGACACAAAGATACGTTGAGGGACAGATAGTGTTGAGGAAATGGGGAGGCTGCATAAGGACTTGGACAGACTAGAGGGGAGGGCAAAAAAGTGGCAGATGGAAAACTGTGTGGGAAGGTGTGAGCTGATGCACTTTGGTTGGAAGAATAGAGGTGTAGACTCTTTTCTAAATGGGGAAAGGCTTTGGAAATCTGAAGCACAAGGGGACTTGGGAGTCCTTGCTAAGGATTCTCTTAACGTTAACGTGCAGGTTCAGTCAGCAATTATGAAGGCAAATGCAATGTTAGGATTCATTTCAAGAGGACTAGACTACAAGAGCAGAGATGTACAGCTGAGGCTGTATAAGGCTCTGGTCAGACCACATTTGGGATATTGTAAGCAGTTTTGAGTCCCATGTGTAAGGAAGGACGTGTTGGCAATGGAGGGCATCCAGAGGCGATTTACATGAATGATCCTGGGGATGAAGGTCTTGTCATATGAGGAGTGTTTGAGGACCGTGCATCTGTATATGATGGAGTTTAGAAGGATTGTGGGGGGCGTGGGTGCAGTGGGTATTTGATTGAAACTTACAGAATACTGAGAGGCCTGGATAGGGTGGGCGCGGAGAAAATGTTTCCACTAATAGGTGGGAAAAGACCGAGGACACAGCCTCAGAATGAAGGGATGACCCTTTAGAACTTAGATGAGGAGGAATTTCTTCAGCTACAGGGGGTGGTGAATCTGTGGAACACGTTGCTGCAGAAGGCTGTGGAGACCATGTCATTGAGTGTATTTAAGAAAGAGATAGGTTCTTGATTGGTAAGGGGATCAAAGGTTTTGGGGAGAAGGCAGGAGAATGGTGTTGAGAAACCGATCAAATGATCAGTCATGATCAAATGGCAGAGGAGATGCGATATGCTGAATGACCTAATTTTGTTCCCATGTCTTCTGGTCTAAATCTGAAACAAACACAGAATCTTCTGGAGAAAAACAGAGTTCTTGAAAGTGTTGTTGATTGTTGGAAAAACCCTTCTGGTTGATTAATGCCTTTTCGGGAAGGAAACTGCTAACCTTACCTGGTTTGGCCTAAATGTGACTCCAGACCCACAGCAATTAGGGATGGGCATCAAGTGCTGGCCCAGCTAGCAACACACACATCCCGTGAATGAATTAGAAAAAGGTCAGGTCAGTCTGTTCAGTTCTGATGTGAACTCTGTTTCTCTCTCCATTGATGCTATCAGACTGACTGAGTTTCTGCAGTGTTTTCTGTGTTTGTCCCCTATTTTGTTCTACAAGTAAGGGAAACCTTTGTTTTGATCTTAAATGCATTGACCTTTTTCATCAATTCTAATTTATTTATTGATCGCAAGAAGAAACGCTTTCTGTTCTGCTTGTTACCTTTTTGCAGTTTATGCGGGAAATGGTTGGAGCATGGCAGATGACAGTGCAACAGAAGATTGGTCTTTTCTCAGAAGAGAATAAAGAAGCTGATCCTTTGGCAGCTTCAGAGGAGAGTCAGCCCAAGCCCTGTCCACCAGAAGTTACACCCCACCACATCTGGATAGAGGCAAGTGCATGGCATTTAGAAGAATTTGGGGCATTTCATGGAAAACTGTAAACGTCTCTCAGGAATAGGCAGGGTAAATGCAGGAAGGATGTTCCCGATGACCAGGGAGTCCAGAGCCATTTATTACTGAAATGAAGAGATTTTTCTTCACCCTGACAGTGGTGAGTCTGTGAAATTTTCTGCCTTGGGAAGTGGTTAAGGCCAAAAGATTGAATTTTCATAAACTGACCTTGGTACTATAGCATTTTCTAATTCTTCAGTATTCAGCATGAGTATGAATTAAAATTGTCAACATTTGCTTAAAATACTCCCAGAATAATATAAAGGCTCAATGATATAAATGATAACCTAAGGCAGACTGGGTACTTTTCAGTACCAGTAGTGACCATGGTAAGGCCTTCCATGAGTCTGCATGGTATACAGTGAGATGATTCAATCAGGTAAACCATAATCCCTCAGGATGGCTTAGATGTGCCATATTTCAGAATTAAGTTTGCACAGTGAACAAATGGTTCAGAATATAATTACAAGATTGCCAACAAGGCCAATCTTAAATTGCGTGAAACTGTGGGTTTGGGGTTGTCGGCAGTAGAAAGCCCCCTGGCTCATTTCACGATGAGGACATCAAAGAAAGAGAGCTCGTTGACTGTTCCATTTCAAATGTGAGATGAGCTCAGGATGAAGGAAAGGATGTTCTTGTATGCAGCTGTGGAATTAAGTGTAGGAAACATGTCGTTTACATACTGTAAATATATGAAGGGTAGTACTATGTGCCATTCTATGAAAGGATTGTTTCTCACAGAATGCAACAATATTTACGAGAGCTGGGTCTAATGGGGATCCCATGGCAGCACCATCTTTTATGGGCATACTTGGTTCTTAGTACTCTTGAGAAGGAACTGCATGAGTTGTTGAGTTCGTAAGTTCAATGAATACTGATTCACGCAACAGTGACAGGCCCATACTGCCATGGTATAATGCTGCAGTGTGAATGTTTATGACTTGTAGAGTCATAGAGCTGTACAGCATGGAAACAGACCCTTCGGTCCAACTTGTCCATGCTGACCAGATATCCTAAATTAATCTAGTCCCATTTGTCAGACTTTTGCCCATATCCCTCCAAATCATTCCTATTCATATACCCAACCAGATGCCTTTTAAATGTTGTAATTGTACCAGCCTTCACCACTTCCTCTCGCAGCTCATTTCATACACACACCACCCTCTGCATGAAAAAGTTGCCCCTTGAGTCCCTTTTTAAATCATCTTTGGCTTTTCCTTTCATACATTGGTGAAAAGGCTACAATGTCAAATTAACACATGGACTGTACCTTGTTTTCAAAATGACAATCCTGTATGATCTTTGCAAGCGAGAAAGAATCCTTCACCTTTTAAGTGGAAAACATGTTTAAGATTAATTGTAGCAATTCAGCCAACCATTCAGCCAGCTCATGTTGTGTAGGGCCAGCCGTAGATAAGGGACATCACTTTTCCATGCCTGGGTAGCCCATGCGTACATGGAATTCAGTGGGTCATGTGTTATAGCTGTTTGGCCATGCTGAGCGGCAGGTTCAGTGGATTCAAATTTGGACCTATCATTAAGAAATGCATGCATTTTGTTGATATATTCACATTTGTTAGGCATAACTATTCTACTCCTCCTGGCAAGTTTAGTAACATGCAAGTCTAAGTTGGCCTCGAAGCCTCACAACGCTACCAGGTTTTCATATTATACATGAAAATTGGATAACTCGTTTGGAACTTACTTGCATGCACTAGATCAGATAGGCTCGCTTTCAACAATTCACCATTTTCATTTGCCACGGGTTTGTGGAGGGATACCTGGAATTCAAACACAGAAGACATTTCTTCTGAATGTGGGATGATGGCACACCAAAACTGAAACTACGTGAGAGGGCAGACTCCTCGCTTTCAGACGGTATGTGGTCGGAGAGATTTACTCAACGCTTAGTGACATATTTCTACTGACAATCATTTTGGATTCAGTCAGGTTCATAGTGCACTTGTGTTTACTGGAAGCTCCATACAGTAATACAGAGCCCTGTTCATTGCAGGGAGAAATAATATGTACATACACGGCTCCTGTTCCAACTCAAAAAAAAAAAAAGACAACCATTCGCATGTTTATTTCTTCGGGTAATGCCCTGACCAGTCAGAGTAAAACAGTGTGGTTTAAAATTTAAACAAAGCCTGGCATTTAATTATGAATCAGCATAGTGGGTTCATTGTAAGTCTCATTGCATCCTTTTGAACAGCACATATGTTTTTTCTTTCAAAGAAGTTCACTTTTGCCTCTCCCATCTGAAAGGGAAAACCATTGCAAAGATATGTGCTTGAATCCAGCTAGCTGATCTGGCCTTTACCTTATGATTACTAATAGTACATTTATTACATCTGCTTTTTTCTCTTAGTTCCTGGTGCAAAGGTTTGAGATTGCCAAGTATTGCAGTGCAGACCAAGTGGAGATCTTTGGCAGTTTGCTCCAACGTTCTCTGTCCTTAAATGTTGGAGGCTCCAAAGGAAGTTTGAACAGACACGTGGCTGCCATTGGGCCAAGATTTAAGTAAGTTCAGCGTGACTACAATGGAACTTGTATCCATGATAGTGACGATTGTGTGTACGTTAAATATGTTCTTGTATGAGAGAAAAGATCTTATGGTTTAAAATTGGCAGATCCGTTCTCTTCCCTAGAAAGTGCTGGAGGCTGTGTCATTGAATTTATTCAATTTATTCAAGGCAAACTTATAGGTTTTTGATGGGTTGCAGGCAAACTCGGGCCAATTGGCCCACTCCTGCTGCTAAGCCCTTTATTTGTCTTATTCTGCTGATGCTATGCTGTGTCTTGTTGCTAGTTAGCAAATGATAACAGTAATGAATGGCATATCTGCATTGTCGTTTACTCTCGCCTTTCCTTCAGACCTTGTAAAGGTCTAGCCACCTGCTTGGTACCTTCTGTAATGGACTTTTTCACCCAGAGCTGCCACACAGGAGGGCAAAAGGGATCAAAATTGCTGTAAATTTTCATTAACATCAATGCAAGCCCCCCATCATCTCATGGAAGTTTTGAGCAACTAACTGCTTTTGTTTGTGTCGTTCTAGGTTACTGACTCTTGGTCTTGCATTGTTGCATGCTGATGTTATTTCCAATGCCACAATTCGAAATGTGCTGAGAGAAAAGGTCTATTCCACTGCCTTTGACTATTTCAGGTAAATATCATCATATTGTTCAAGTGCAAAATCTGTGCGTTTATTTTCTGTGCAGTCCCAGTAGCACCTCGGTTTACATTTTACAAATTATTTCAGTGTTGCACCGAAGTGTCCAACACAAGAGGAGAAGAGACTGCGTGAAGATATCAGCATTATGATCAAGTTTTGGACAGCCATGTTCTCCGATAAGAAGTACCTCAATGCAAACCAACTTGTCCCTCCCGGTAAAGTTGTTCTCCTTGGCAAAACCTGGGTTAAATGAATGGAAGAGCTCTTTTTTTTTTCCACATGTCAAATGGAGACTGGAAGGAACAATCTGGCATAAGTATCTACATTTTCAGAGGAAGTTTGGAGCAGGTTAAGGAATGTTATGTTGAAAATGCCCCTCACTGGCATGATGTTTTTGACACTGGGAAATTAATCACATCAAGAAAAGTTCAGGAAGTGGTTGCAAAACTTAAAAATACATTAATTTCTGAAATGTGGTTACCCTATGAAACTGCCTAGATTTACTTTGAGATTAATTGAAGTATGTATATGCTTATTCAGACTTCAGTTATGCATACAGCTTCTTTCCGTATTGGATGAATGGATTAAATTTTATATAACCTTTCCATTACTAAAGGAAAAACTAAAAGCACATTGAAGTTTTAACTATTTAAGGAAATTCTCCTCAGTAGCAGAGGCTTTAAATGGTACAAAGTTGCACATTTGAAGCCTTGCTTTTGCGAAATGTAAGCGTATGACCAAAGCCTCAGAATAATTAGAGAACCCATGAAAACCCATGAACAAGAAAGGATTATTGGATATGTTGAGGCCATTGCTGTTCAAGATCATGTGCAATCTGGTCTACGAATGTAACAGTTGAGAAAAGTTTTACGATTTCTCCTTACCTCCAAAATTTAAGCTGTCAAATTCCATCTTGTGTTATTCATCCTTGACCAGTTGCTTTTCTTTGCATATCAACGTGATTCCAGCATTCGGTTGTTATGTTTTTCCAATATTTGATCATCTCCTTCTCTACTCACTTTATAACCCTTAATCTCATTTTGATCCTTAGTTGCCTTGAACCACATGGTCTGGAATTATCTCCCTATAACCTTTCACCCCTCAATCTGTCTCTCCTTTTCTAAGATCCTCCTTAAATCCACCTCCCTGGCCAAGCTTGTGCCACTCTACCAAATATTTACTTTGCTACAGCTTCCAAACTTTCCTCTGGGTCTCTATAAAGCCCCACTGACTTGCTTCCATTATTAAGTGCGCGATACATAGGAGCATTGTTGATGAGATATTCGATAACCTCTTTCATGCAGCTGTTAACCTGCACTGTCATTCTAGGTGTAAACAAAATCCTATGAAACTGAAAGGCTTCTATTCATCTCTCTTCGACATTCCCCTTTGCTGTAAAATTTGAAAAAAAATCTGAATCGTGATTTCTCTCAACCTGTCATCTTATTCCTAATAAATTAAATTTTGAGTTCTCTTAATTGAGAGAAAATATAAGCCAGCAAATAGGTTAATTTTTAAATACATTATACAATCTGATAGGGCTTTGGAACGATCTGCATTGTATTTCTTTCCAGCCAAGTAATTTGCCACCATCAAACTTTATAAAATAGGACTAGAATTTTCTTATGAAAAATCGATCTCCCTCACCCAGTCTCTCTCTCTCTCTCTCTCTCTCTCTCCCTCTCCATCTACCCACGCTCCATCATTCAAGTGTGCCCCCTCCCTCGCTCTGTTGCACCTCCTCACCCCTCTTTCATGCCTCTTATTTTCTTTGCCTCATTCCCCCCCACTTTCTTTTGCCTCATTCCCTCATGCATCATCTCCTTTTTACCCTTGCTCACCTCACCCTCTATTCACATCAAATCCCTTCAACTCATCCTCCACTCCATCCCCCTCTCTACATCTAGTGTTTTTAGTTTTCATTATGTTTTATCATTCATCAATTGTGCCCTCACTTTACTTCCTTTAGTACAGACTCCCAAATCATATGTGATTGCTTCCTTCTGGCAGCTTGCATGTGAAACAGAGAAAAGGCAAGAGAATGTGTCAGAAAAAAAACTTGCAAACTTAGAGAAATGGCAAGGACAAAAATTAACGAGGTATACAGGGGGAAACTAAGTAACAGAAGAGGAAGAAAGTATAGATCTGAGAGCAATTAAGGCTGCATTCTCTGTCATCCGTTTCAATATACCCCTTAAGACTAAATAAGCTCAGTATTTAAACAGCATGTCAATATTACACAAATAAACTTTTTATTTCCTGTCAAAGTTCTGATTTGATCCTAATTTTCTTCCCCAATAATCCAATTGGTTGAAACACACATGAAATAACATCCTAAAAGGAGAAAAATGGCCCATGCAGTTATTTTCTTTCCATTTGACTTTACTTTTCATCTTTCTTCTCTCTATTTTGCTGCTTATATTAATGCACACCTTTTGTTTTAAGTAGTATCTCTATGAATGCAATATCAAGTTTCAACCTTGCCTGCTGCTATTTAATACCATTGTTCCGAAACTAATCACCTGCTTTCATTCCTGTTCAACAAGGAAGGTTTCTCAACTTTCTGCTTTGACAGTTTGATTATAAAATCTTCAGAAAATGATTGAGGTCTACTAAATGAAGTTGAATAGCTCATTTTAACTTGAAGCAGTTTAGTGCAGGCCATTAGGGTTGTGCTGTGGTGCTTAGTAACTGCCACTAGCAACTCGAGCAGAATTGTGCTAATGGAATTTAAAAATTCATTCACGGGACGAGGGCATCGTTGGCTAGGGCAGCATTCGTTGCCCTTCCCGAACTGCCCAGAGAGCAGTTCAGAGTCAACCACATTGCTGTGGGTCTGGAGTCACATGTAGGCCAGACCAGGTAAGGATGGCAGTTTCCTTCCCTGAAGGACATTAGTGAGCCAGATGGGTTTTTCCAGATGAGTCATCATTAGTCTCTTAATTCCAGATATTTTATTTCTCCCACTGTCTGCTGTAGTGGGATTTGACCCCGGGTCCCCAGAACATTATCTGGGTCTCTGGATTAACAGTCCAACGATTTATACCACTAGGCCATCGCCTCCTCTCTAAAGTATCAGAATAACAGTTTCCTGTTCAAATATGAACTTGAACCCAGCCTACAGGTTTGCATCATGTGTTACTGAGTTAACTAATCCAAGAAGGTTTGTTGATCCTGTTCTGTGACCTCGGTCATATGTCAGGAGATGTGCTACAATTCCACTCCTCATTCCTGGCCAGAAAAGATTTACCTTCCTGGCACTGGATTCTGAGGATAAGTGAATGTATGTTGAGGAGAGGACACTGTGTTGCTCTCATAGACTATTTGCTTACTGACCCTTGCTGTTTGGGCACACTTATCAAAAATCTTGGGCAAAGTAACAGGATATCTCCAGTCTCTGAGAAATTGGTTCCCAATAGACATCAGTGCCCTTGAAGGGGAATGGAGCAGAAGTTAATATTTTCTCTCGTTGTGTATGAGGTTGTACTTGTGCAACCATAAGGAAAAACCTCAAGAAAGTACTACTTAACAGCTGGTGCTAAACTGCCGTGAAATGCATTTCAGTTGCTTGTGTTCTCTTGCCTGCAATTTTGTTTGAAAAAGATCATTGCAGTTTTATTGTAGTTCAAAGAGAACTATTGGGCATAAAGCTTACAAATGGAAAACTATTCTTCAGACAACCAGGATCCCTCTGTGAATAACCTGTCTGTTATAACTGTGGCTGATTCGCGGAACAATCTTGATGTTGCTGTTGGAACACGACAGCAAGCTACACAAGGCTGGATCAATACCTACCCACTGTCCAGTGGAATGTCAACTATCTCCAAAAAATCAGGTGATGTGAACAATGGAAACCTTTTAAACTACGTTGGATCTGCATGTTGCCTAGTTTTTTTTTTCCAGAGCCTTTCTGTGGTGTTGTAGTTGCGGCAGTTTTGTTTCCTCATGCTTGCTATTTGGTAATTCTATTGTTGAGTGTTTTGCATTCAGATCATATAATGTGTGCAAGGATCTTTTACAACTTCTGTGATGGCCATTTCATATGCAGAGATCATTTCATTGAATTTCTTTGTTTGATTGGTAATTTGCTCCTCACCTCGCCGAAGGTGACTCATTTATAAAAAGTTCAATCAAAATATTGGTTAAGTATCAACTGCAGCTCACACCATGGCATCCAGAAGTATCTTAAAAGAGGCGTTATGGCATGCAGGAAATCTTGGAATGCATCAGATAGTCATTAATGTATTGTGATGGTCTGAAATGGTATCCTGTTGAGGTCCAGAATTGTATGCAATATTATTGAGTTATTTTACGTGATCTAAATGAAATGATTTGTTATTTCCAATCAGGCATGTCAAAGAAGACTAATCGAGGTACTCAGTTGCACAAGTACTACATGAAAAGGCGGACACTGCTGTTGTCTTTACTGGTGAGTTGTTTAGGACAGTAATTAAGACAAAGCTATGCTTTATACATTCTGCTTCATTAAGCTATTCATTTGGTCGTAGTTTTCCAAATAATAATGATACAGGTTAATTAAGTTTCACTAGAGTAACACACAGACATATTCTAAAGTCCCTGTTTGCACAAGATAGATGTGAATGAAAAAGGCCATGTATCCCGCTTCTTAACCATGATTCCAAATTCTTTCAGTGCAATACTCAACATTTTAAAAATAAAATTCATTGGAATGATTGCCTCCAGTACGTTATTCAGGAATCATCTCATCTACTCTGCATTTTGATAACTCTTTGCTTCCCTGACAATGATCTTAAATGTGTCTGTTTTTTTTTTTTTTGAACTAATTTCAACTTTTTTGGCCCTTGTCTGATTCATGCAATTCAATTAGAAAGAATTTTCCAAATTTTATTTTTCTGTGTTTTTAACAATCGACTTAATGTACTTCGATAGTATCACCTCTCTAGCATACATTTTCCAGGTTTTATTTTGCCATTATCCCTTTACAATGAACTTAGTCAAGAACAGAACTGGTAAAGTGGTGATCTTGGTCCTCATACTGATAGGCTTCGAAAACAACAGAAATTACGCTAAATAAAAACCGAAAGAACTGCGGATGCTGTAAATCAGAAACAAACACAGAAACTGCTGGTAAAGCTCAGCAGGTCTGGCAGCATCTGTGAAGAGAAATCGGTTAATGTTTCAGGTCTGGTGACTTTTACTCAGTGTTTATGAGCATTGCATAATTAGTGCTGTGCTCCTCACTTTGGCTATTTATTGGGAGAAGGGCATCAGCTAGACATGTATCACATGGTATTGCAACAGTAATATTTAATTTTCACTAAAACTTTAATTATTGTTTCTGAAAGGTCAGTTAGGAGGTTTTATGAGGGAAAATAGAATGCGGTGAGAATGTGTCACAAAGCAGTTGATTATGTACTGATATAAATGCAATAACTTACCTTTGTATAAAGTGATAGAAACTGACTCTTTGGACTAACCAGTCCATGCTGAACATAATCCCAAATTAAACTGGTCCCATTTGCCTGCTCCGGGCCCATATCCCTCTAAACCTTTCCTATTCATGTACTTATCCAAATGTCTTTTAAAAGTTGTATATTAGCGAAATATAATAACTATTAAAACTATAATAAATCTTTAACTTAGCCTGCACTCGCAGGAGCCCCTGCAAGATCCATGTCTATTGCCTTTACTGTAGTAAATGACCTGAAGTATTTCAAAAGAGCATCAAATTAACTTGACCTGTGAGACTGTCATCAAATAGAAAACAGTTTAGAAGTTTTTAAGATTCATTCTTTCTTCTGTAGAAAACTGTTTTGATATTTCACTAAATCCTCAAAATTTGGTCCGCTCTGCTCTCATGCCATTTTTCCAGCTACATGATTGGAATACCAGAGGACAGTTAGAGATGGGAAATAAATGCTGGCCTAGCCAGTGGCTCCCAAAATCCTGTGAATGACTAAGAAGAAAAATGTTAGCTACATTTGATTTGAAGAGGATCGTACTTATCCAATTAGTGTAATCTATACATGTCATTGCCAAAGCACAGCTCTTTACAAACAAAAACAAAGTTGCTAGAAAAGCCCAGCAGGTCTGGCAGCATCTGTGAAGGAAAAAACAGAGTTAATGTTTCGGGTCCGGTGACCCTTCCTCAGAACTGATAGTGGCTGGGAAAATGTCAGTTTATGTGCAGAAAATAGGGAGGAGGGTGGGGTAGGGTGTGTAAACGATAGGATAGAGCCTTGAGAGAGAGAAGGACAGTTGGACAGTTAAAGGAGTTGATAACGATCAGGCTGGGAGGGTGAATAGTTATTAATGGGCACTATTACTGACTAATAACAGGCAGTGTGTATGGCAGGCTATGTGATCACAAGTAAAAACCGAAAGAACTATCGATACTGTAAATCAGGAACAAAAACAAAGTTGCTGGAAAAGCTCAGGAGGTCTGGCAGCATCTGTGAAGGGAAAAACAGAGTCAATGAGGAAGGGTCACCGGACCCAAAACGTTAACTGTTTTTTCCTTCACAGATGCTGCCAGACCTGCTGAGCTTTTCCAGCAACTTTGTATGTGATAACAAGATCTGGTATGTGGGGTTGGGGGCTGGGACATGGGAGAGTTTTTAGGCTGTAAAATGATTGAACTCTATATTGAGTCCGGAGGGCTTCAGGGTCCCCAGCTTGCGTTGAGCTTTGCTGGAACACTGCAGCAAGCCAGAGACAAGGATGTTGGCCAGCTCTTTACAAACTTGGATCACTTTAGGGAAGCAGAACATCATGAGCAATTCATTAAATGTTTTGGGCATTGTGCACCATCAATGTGATTTAAATGGCATTATGATATCAAGACTATGTGACTTTTAACTCTTAATTATGAAGGATGGTAATTGTCCAATTCATCAAAATAATATATAATTTCATATTACTCATTCATATTCATGATTGCATGTCTGCTTGATGAGTTACACTGTTCTCTCAATTCAAAGCTCCTTAATTTCAGTCCTTCATTTGATCATTTAATTATCAAGAAAAGACAATTTTTATGTAAGCTAGGCTCGTTAAATAACTGATAGTAAAGCAGGAAGAAAACTAATTCTATATTAGGAAGGGTCAATAATTAGAGGATCCAAATTTAAGATAATTGACTAAAGAGCAAAAGCAACATGGGAAAGTATTTTCCTAAACGGTGAGTTAATGTAACCTGGAATGCCCTGTCAGGAAGGGTGGTGGAAGCAGATCTAATAATCATATTCTAAAGAGAATTAGATAAATACTTGAAAGGAAAACAGAATCCCGGATCACGGGAAAAGAACCGAGGACTGATATTAATTGAACAAAGAACCGACCCTGGCACAATTGGCCAAATCACTTCCTGTGCTAGTTACATTCAATGATTCAATAGTTACATTAGATTTATGGGTAAACAATTTAAAAAAGCGTGTACTTTAATAGAGGGAAAGACAGTCTTTATAAAGCACCTTTCACTGCCTCAGGACATCCCAATCACTAGCAGGCAATGAAGTTCCTTAGAAGTGTACTCATGTCATAGTGCAGAAAACACAGAAGCTGTGTTACGCACAACAATCCGTCACAAACCTGCCGTAAAATAGTCTGGTTTTAGTGATCTTGATCAAGGAATAAATATTGGAGATGACTCTGCTGTTCTTCTTTGAGAGAGTGGCGTATGATTTTGCATGCTCACTTGAGAGAGCAAACAGGGCTTTGATTTAACAACTTGTTTGGCAGTGCAGTACTGTCTTAGCACTGGATTTTTGTGTAAGTTTGGGATCCACAGTGAGACTTGAACCCGTGGTCTTCTGACTCAGGCGAGCCTTCTACCCGCAAGCCATAGCTAACGTACCAACGAATGTTTACATTTGTTTTTAATGTTTAGGCAAATGAAATCGAACGACTCACCACATGGTATAACCCCCTGTCGTCCCCCGAGTTGGCATTGGACCAGGCTGGAGAACTCAGCGTAGCAAATTGGCGGTCGAAGTACATCAGTCTGAATGAAAAGCAGTGGAAAGATAATGTAAATCTGGCCTGGAGCATCTCACCTTACTTGGCAATAGAGCTGCCTTCCAGGTAACAGGCTAGAAGGTTAAAACTTCATTTCATCATTTCACATCAGGTTAACTGGAAGCAGTAATACAGCTGGATCCAAAACTGTTGCTTAATATTTTATACCAGTAGTCAGCTGGCTAATACATAAATTAAAATTGCCACATCAGTTGTAGCATTTTCAGTCGCTGTGTTCCATGTTTCACTCTTCACCCTCTGGGTATTGATTGAATACTAGTGGAATCCAAACTCTTTCCATCTGGGATTGACTAATGCCATGGAGGGCGGGACGGTGGCTCAGTGATTAGCACTGCTGCCTCACAAAGCCAGGGACCCGGGTTCGATTCCAGCCTCAGGTGACTGTCTGTGTGGAGTTTGCACATTCTCCCCGACTCTGTGTGGGTTTCCTCCGGCTTCCACAGGTACGTAGGTTAGGTGGATTGGCCCCAGTGTGACCAGTGATGTGTAGGCGAAGTGGATTTGCCATGGGAAATGCAGGGTTACAGGGAAAGGGCAATATTGTTAGTGTACACTTGATTGTCCGAATAGCCTGCTTCTACACTGTAGGGATTCTGTGATTCCATGCGCATTTACAGACCCCATTGTGTTTTATTTGTGTGTGTCCAAACCTGTGTGGTGCAGTTAACAGGAAAAATTGAATTAAATGACATCCCTCAATGGATGGACAATTTGATCCACTGGGTAGCAGAGCCTTGCTGGACAGAAAGTTCTGTTCATTGTTGATGCAACATTGACTGATCTGTCTTCAGTTGGCATGTTACAATTGTCCTCAGGGCCATGTGGTTAACATATGAACCTGCAATTCAGAGTGGGAGGAGGCTACTTGATCTCTTGAGCCTGCTCCAACATACAGTCAGGTCGTGGTTAATTTGATTACTTCACATTCCTGCCTATTCCTGATAACATTTCACCCCCCCCACTCATTTATCTATCAACCTCTGCTTTAAAGATATTAAAGAACTCTAAAAGAGTTCCGAAGTCTGTTAGGGAAAGTTTCTTCTTAGATCTGCCTTCTGTAAGCAACCCCGCTCTAGACTCTTCTATGAGAGAAAACATTCTTTCCACATCCAACCTAAGACCCCTCAGGATCTTTAATGTTTCAGTCAAATTATCTCTCATTCTTCTAAACTCCAGATGTAAATCCAGTATTTTGTCGAGCTGTGGTCTCATCAATGCCCTGTATAACTGAAGTATAACCTCCTAACTTTTGTATTCAAATTCCCTTGCAATGAAACATGCAATTCTAATAGTGTTACTAATCATTTGTTATACCTACGTACTAACATTTTGTGATTTATGCACCATGACATCTAGATCCTTTTGTGTCTCGGAGCTCTGCGTTCTCTCACCATATAGATAATATATTTTTCAATTCTTCCTGTTAAAATGGAAAATGTGTACTTTGTTTTGCATTGTATTTCCTAAGACAAGAGAAGAATTTGACTAATGCTGTTGAGCAACATCTGGCTAGAAAGGTATTGGATGAGGCCAGGATTGGGTTTAGTTTTAATGTTCCCATCCCAATTCCTCTTAACCAAATGGTTGCTGATATTTACTTCCAAAGCTACTGCATGAGAAATGACAGCTTGAGATCATAGAATCCCTACAG
>NC_063355.1:39873395-39881360 GCF_021869965.1 Rhincodon typus | reverse complement strand
CAGCATCTGCAGTTCCTACTATCTCTGTAACAACTTTATTTTTGGCATGGTTTTACATTCAAAATTACCACAGCCTTTAATTTTGTTCTATTAGTCATATTTCTATTAACTAATACCACTCTGAATCTAATCTCCTCATATCATTTAGTTTTCACTACAACTATTTTTGAACATTTCCAGTCCATAGTTCAGTTCCTGGACATATGTAATTCAATGCAACATCATCCATTTTGCCCACGTGACATAATGGGGCCTTTAGTTTTTGTCATTGTCGGATGAGGAATTGTTGGAACTGTTAATTTTGGCATTGGGATATATTGATATTCACTGGACAACCTAAGTCTCTGTCACAGCACTGGATTTTTTTTATATACACGCACTGTAATTCTGGTGTCGATTAACCTATTCTAGCCATTTTTTAAGGATCCATTTCGATACAAGATGCTCACGACTAAGCCAGTGACTGGACCCTGCTCTCATTCGGTCTTAAGCTTCTTCTTCAGAGCTGATTTCCTGTTTCTCACATCATTTCCTCACGAACACCAAATTGTCCTGCTGTAGCATAGTTGTTTGATTGATTTTACAAATGTTTCAACTTACAGCTTAAAACCTCCTCCTACTTCATTCTGTTTGAGAGGATCCACTTCTGTTTATCATTTACCACATGCAGTCTGGTATAGGAGATCACATCTTAAATTTGTATGTATCTTTTACACAACTTATACCACCCACTTGATTCCATGTACAACTTATAGGGTGAATAAAACATGTACATCTGAAGGTGAAAAGTCAAGGCTGATTCTTAATACAAATATAGTATTTATTCACAGTAATTATCTTTCGGTGCAAATCGAGGTTAAATCTTCAGCTCAGCTATTCAATTCCAACAAAGACTATTGTGGCATAAGTTAATTCACTAAATCCACTAAAACCACTATTAGGCAAAACATAAGATACAAAGAAAAATGGTATATTTACATAACACACCTTATGTATGCACAACGTGTTTCATTGTTAATGAATTTCCTTTGAAGTACAGACACTGTTGCTTTTCAAGCAGAGCCCAAAACAAATTGCAAGTAAAATCCCATAAATACAGTGAAATTAATGATCGCTGTTTACATAGCATAGGTCGAGACCTGTCAGCTGGCCGGGACAATGCCGTGGAACTTTCACACCAACCTCAACTGGGAGATGCTCCCCTGTAAAGCTGTGCTTCCTTAGTACTGTACAAAAGCCTGGGGACACTTGGCCCCGTCTGTGTCCCCTCGAACCCATAACCTTCTGTCTCAGAGACAGGTGCAATATAAGCAGGAAATAACTTATGCATGAGTTGACCTTAAAAAAACTTATTGACACCTAGTACTGATTCGACACTCAAAATGAAGAAATCAGAAATATAGAACAGGTTGAGAACAAATGTTAAACCTCTTTCAGCCAGTTGATGAAGGAGGAAACCAGAGGTCAAGGTTTACTTAGTTTTAGATTTATTCAGAAAGTGAAACATGACAAATATGTAACTCCTAATTTTACAACCCACCATCAGTGACACAAAGTCTTTTTTTTTATTTCACTGCTACTTGCACATGTTATGTCACAGATCTGTGACCATAGCATTCTGAGGTGAGACTTATAACCAGGCCATCGGGCCCAGAAGTAAGAACACTAACACTGCACCACTCTAAGGTTTTGGAGTAGATCTGTAGCTCCGGTTGTGGCTGCACACTCGATTAACAAGTAACATCAGCTTATTTAAGCAAAGAATTCTTCTCTTTGATACAGTTCCTATTTCTGGACAAGCTGATGTGTTACACCACAACCTGCGCAATCTCTATTGCTACAGAAGTGCACAGCTTCCAGCAGCTGAAGGGGTTTATTTCTTGTGCAACAATGAGCAGGGTAAAGGATTCTATATCCCTGTAGAAAAAGGTTAAAATTTCATGTGCAACCACCACAACAACTATGAGTTCTCTATAACAGCACCAGAGATAAGTGTTATTCTTTTCTCATTAAAGCCAGAACTCGATCTTGCAGAATTTCTGTCTATTTTTAACATAAACTAAAATACTACTTCCATAGAAAGTACACCGTTAGGAACATTATAACGTTTTGAAATGTCTGACACCTGCATGGACATTCTCTCAATCATTTTCATTATAAATTCCAAAAGCGTAAGAGAATCCAGTCATTATGGAACTTATTTGCCCAATATTTGCCCAGCAAGCACAAGTTCAAGTCCATTACAAATTGTGAAATAATAATCCCTGTAATTTTTGGGCTGCTATCAGTACATGGCCAAGATAGCTAGGGGGGGGAAAAAAAACCAAATACACTGTCACACCTTCACAGTGGATGTGGAAGTTGCCTTTACAAATTTACAGAAGCAGTTTCCATTGTGAATATGGATATGGGAGCTAGTTATCATAGAAATATAAATACATGGATATGCCCTTAGACTGAGGATCCAATTATCTCAGAAACTTGCCCAACTGCTCATGATTACTAGACAGCTCCATGGAGATTAATTAGCATTTAATTAACAAAAAAAATACACAGATTCAACTAACTATTGCCAATATTTGGAATCACTCTGAAATCTTAACCTTGTTACTTATAACTTTTCAGCAGACATTGAGCAAATATTTGAAGAGGAAGTACTGTTAGCGAACTGTCCTATTTCAAACTTGCTATGACTACGAATTTATGGTTGGGCTGATGATACATGGCAATCGAAATATTGAATTACTCAAGGTTTCATTGATTATTGCCAATCGTAAGAGCCAGCATAAATGAGATCTCAGTACCTCGATGTTTTTTCCCTGAGCTATCTTCAATCCATTGGACTTTGGGTAATCCCTTAAGCAGCCGCAGCAGATAGGGGACCACAGTTTCTTTATGCTGTCAGAAAATATGAACAAATTGGTTACATCTGTCTCTATTATATCATTTTATGAGTTGATAATATCAAAAAAGATGACACAGCAAGACCTAGAGGAAACAATGAAAGCCTTCAGTGGGTCACTGAAACAGGGAAGCAATTTAATGTAGACAGGGGAAAAATCATATTTTAGGGGAATGCAGCTATGCATCCATTGGAAATATAAAGACAGATATGGATGAACAGAGACACATTAGAGAGTTTAAATCTATCATCATTCCCACTGCAAATAAATAAAATCATTAAAAGAAAAGTAAACAAGTACTTTGTGCAGTTTTTAGCATCCCATTATTGAAAACAACATTAAAACCACAGAAAGGATTTAGTATCAATTAAACAGAATGATGCTGGGATGAGAAATGATAGCAAAGAGAATGACAGCAAAAAGGCTTTTATTTTAAATCGTTCCAAATTTTTTTTCTTTATTCAATTGCTGGATCAACCCTTCTAAATTAATTTCCTGCACATCATTCAAGTTTCCTATGTCTGCTACAGGTCTCTCTGAGTTTTGTCACTGTGTTGTATTTCAAGAACATGTTCTGTTTATCAAATTGTCGCAAGAAGAATTGGTGGCGATTTGAAACATTACATTTTATTCTGGTTAGTTTAGTTAGGGTGACACCAGCATGTTCATAAAATAACAGACACACTTCTGTGGACTTTACGGCAAAAGAATTTTCCAAAAAGGTTTGTTGACAAGTGCAAATAACATTTCCATGATGACAGGAATTGGATTTTAACAGCAGGATTTTTAGGTTACATTAAAGGGAAAGACGAGAGACATCCAAAGCAACACAGAATTTACTAACAAGAAATGTGCAAAGATGTGAGTCAATCAATTTAAAATGTCCTTGTTGCTTCAGTTGTCATTACAGAACACACTACTGGATACCAACACAAATTCCAGTTGTATCAAAATATTTACACAGCACAAATCTTTCTTACCTGAAGTTTCGACTCTGTCAGAAAAACTCCTAGAGCAATAACTGCATCCCTGCGCCGTTCATCCAACTGAAAAATGCCATGAAAATCCACAGGAGACATACAAAGTAACTTTTCTACCTGCAAGAAAAAAAATTGTTTCGTGTTCATCAGTCTCAATAAAGAACACTAGGAACATTCTCATGTGCGTGATAGCCCCTCAATTTTCTTAAGTTGAGAAGGTTTAGGATATGAGAAGACTTCTTTTATCCAGGGAGTTCAGTTGACCTGGAATGCAATGGCAGGAAAGGTGGTGAAAACACATTCAAAACCATCCTTTTTTAAAGTGAAATTATATAAATAATTAAAAAGAAACTTTTTAAAGGACTAAAAAAAGAAAGATCGGATTAATTGGATAGGTCTTTCAAAAGAACCTCCTTTTGTATTGCATAATTTTATATAACTATGAGGCATAGGGAGACAGTGTAGTGTAACGTCAATGGACTTGCAATCCAGAGGACCTTTGGACTGAATCCAAATCGTGACCATTGTTGGGAGTTCAAATTCAAGCAATAAATCTGGAATATAAAGCACATCTCAGTAACGGTGACCCCATGACAACTATCAGCTACAGTTGTGCCCCACCTGATTTACAAACATCCTTCAGGAAGGGAAATCTGCAATGCGTTGACTTTTTACCTACCATCTGCAAGGGTCTCCATTCAAGGGCAGTTAGGGATTTGTAATAAATGTTGGCCCTGCCAATGTTGCCCCTCTTTTTTTTTTTAAACCATATTCACTTGTGGGACATGGGCGTTGCTGGCTGGCCAGCATTTATTACCTGTGCCGAGTTGCCCTTGAGAAGGTGGCAATGAGCTGCCTTCTTGAACTGCTGCAGTCCACCTGCTGTGGGTTGGCCCAAAGCCATTGGGGAGGGAATTCCAGGAGTGTGACCCAATGACAGCAATATATTTCCAAGTCAGGATAGTGAGCACCTTGGAGGGCAACATGTAGGTGGTAGTGTTCCCATGTATATCCTGTCCTTGTCATTCTAGATGGAAGTAATTGTGGGTTTAGAATGTGCTATCTAAGAAGCTTTGGTAAATTCTACAGCATATCTTGTAGACAGTATACACTGCTGATGATGACCAGTGATGGAAAGGGGGAATTGGATGCCAATCAAGGGGCTTGCTTTGTCCTGGATGGTGTCAAGTTTCTGGAGTGTTGTTGGAGTTGCACTCATCGAGGCAAGTGGTGAGTATTCCATCGCATTCCTGACTTGTGCTTGACAATGTTGGACAGGCTTTGCAGAGTCGGGAGGTGAGTTACTCAACACAATATTCCTACCTCTTGTAGTCACCATATTTATATGGCATTTCCAGTTGAGTTTCTGGTCAATGGCAATCCCCAGGATGTTTATAGTGGGAGATTCAGCGATGGTAACACCATTGAATGTCTAGGGGCAGTGGTTAGATTGTCTCTGATGGTCATTGCCTGACATTTGTGTGGCATGAATGTTACTTGACATGCGTCAGCATAAGCCTGGATACTATCGTGATCTTGATGCATTTGAACATAGCCTGTTTCAGTATCTGATGAGTCACGAATGTCTGGAAATACTATGTAATCATCAGCAAACATCCCCGTTTCTGACCTTATGATGGAGGGAAGGTTGTTGACAAAGCAGCTGAAGATGGTTGGACCTAGGACACTACCCTGAGGAACTTCTGCAGAGATGACTGTCCTCTAACAACCACGTCCTACATGCCAGGTATGACTCTGACCAGCAGAGAGTTTACCCCAATTCCCATTGATTCAGTTTTGCTTTGGATCCTTGATGTCACAATCAGTTGAATGCGACCTAGATATCAACGATGTCACTCTCCCCTTACCTCTGGGATTCAGCTCTTTTATCCATGGCTGAACCAAGTCTGTAATGAGACCAACAGGTCTAGCAGAACCCAAATTAGGTGTCCTTCAGCACATTACTGATGAGCAGGTGCGGCTTTGTAGCACTGTTCTCGACACTTTCCATCACTTTACTGATGATCAAGAGTAGACTTATGAGGTGGTAATTGACCAGGCTAGATTTGTCCTACCTTTTGTGTGCAGAATATACCTTGACAATGTCAGGTTGCAGCTGTACTCGAACAGCTTGGCTAGGGGAAAGGCAAGCTTTGGAGCATGTCATTAGTACTACGGTCAGATTGTTGTCAGGGTCCAAAGCCTTTGCAATATCCAGTGCCTCCAACCTTTTCTTAATATC
Organism: Rhincodon typus; assembly: GCF_021869965.1. Taxonomy (NCBI): domain Eukaryota; kingdom Metazoa; phylum Chordata; class Chondrichthyes; order Orectolobiformes; family Rhincodontidae; genus Rhincodon; species Rhincodon typus. Next base: position 39,875,235 of record NC_063355.1, on the reverse strand, counting down.
AAGTAGAGTGAATCAAATTGGCAGAAGACTGGCATCTATGATGCTTGGGAGCACTGGAGGAGGCAGAGAAGGATCATCCACTTAGCACTTCTGGCTGAAGATTGCTGTGAATGTTTCAGCCTTATCTTTTGCACTGATGTGGCTCTTTCATCATTGAGGATGGGGACATTTGGGGAGCCGCCTTCCCCATTCATTGGTTAGTGGTCCATGACTGGATTTTGCAAGACTGCAGAGATTAGATCTGATCTGTTGGTTGTGGGATCAATTAGCTCTGTCTGTCAGCTCTTGCTCTTTATGTTGCTTGGTAGCTTCACCAGGTTGGCACCTCATTTTTAGGTATGCCCTCCTGTGCTCTCCATTGAACCGTGGCTTGACGGCAATGGTTGACTGGATTGAATTATGGTTGTGTTGAATGATATATTATGAAAGAATGTTTTTTCAAAAAAAAAAGGGGCCAATCATCACTATTCCAGAAATAGTGGGATATTTCCTCCTCATGCACAATGACAGTTCTGTTTACAGCCACCAGTAAATACTGACAGGGCCCAGGAAACTAGGAGCTTACGAAAAGGACTTAATCACAATGAATAGCCCAAAGAAGTGAGGAAATTAAGTGTGTGCTGACAGAAGTGAATGTACTGCCATATTAAGTTATGGTGCCAGCACAGCAATACCTCAATATTGATATTGTAGATGAGTATGTTCAGTACTTCCATTTATATTCGTATTTCTTTCCATCAATTTGCAGTGAATTGTTTTTATAATACAATTTCTACCATCAGTTTTATTCCATTTTTAATTCATACCCTATAATTCGTTTGAAATAATTTTTTTCAACTGTATTAATCCTGTCATAATGACTTCACATTATTTATATTTATAGCTTGATATCTTTAAAATTCAAGAATTGCATTGATATAGTGTGCTTTTGTTTATTGTGGCATAAACAAAATTGAATGTTGCAGATAAACTTAATACAATTACAACCCAAACAAAATACTTATTCAGTCTCTGATACAGAAGTGACACCCTTGGTTGGGTGGATGGCTGGTTGGTTTGCAATGCAGAGTGATGCCAATAGCGTGGGTTCAATTCTCACACCAGCTGAGATTACAATGAAGGATTCTACTTCTCAAACTCTACCCTCACCTAAGGCGTCGTGGCCTTCAGGTTAAATAACCATCAATCCTTTCTCTCTCTCTGAGCAGCCATATGGGCTGGTAACACTATGGCATCTTTACCTCTACATACCTGCAGTTATACTGTTTGTATGGGAAACTACCACAGCAGCCTATAGAATTATCATCTTACTGAACTTTCACCGAGCTTGTATTCTAACTATTGCTGTACAGCATCTGTACATGTTTTGGTAACTGAACAACAAGGCACTTTTAATAGCAACATTTCATAGTTTTAAGTAAAATTATATAGAATATGAGAACCCATTAATGTAAGTTTTTTCTAATATTATAAGTGGGATTTCTTCATTAAAAATGAAAGCAATTATTCTTTGGTTACCACCACTTCATTTGCAGAAATGAGTGTACTTCATGGTCTAGGATTGCAGCAATTGTTTTTATTTGATTTTCCAAATGGAGTTATTAATTGAAAACATGATATTCTTAAGACATTATAATGTCATATCAAAAGTATTATCAACGATGACATAACAAACCAAGAACACAGGAAGGTCACTTTTACAATTTATTTACTTAGATCCTTTTTATTAATCACATAATCCCTCTCCTAAATTCTCTCTTCCCTTTCTAGATACTCAACCAACAGTACTGACTGTATTACAGGGCACCCAGAGAGGATAGGAGAAGATGCAGGAAAGAGG
>NC_063355.1:39861547-39873295 GCF_021869965.1 Rhincodon typus | reverse complement strand
AAACACGCTCTGTTCCCCCTCGGCTAATTCCACCAACATTCTCAATGGCGCAGCCGGTTCAGCAGAAATAAAACAAAACGAACTCACTTTATCGATGGAAGCGGGTTTTTGGGCGGCCAGGGAACGGGCCAAGCTGAGCACCGTGTTGAAGTAGAAGCCGCGGCCGGCTCCCTTCCCCAGCAGGTCCGCCATGTTGAGTGCCGGCTGCCGGACGGCGAGCCGGAGAGTACACATCCCACAACGCGCCACTGTGTCAAAACCCTCAGCTTCCAGAGAGTGAGGAGACCTGGAGCTGTAGCTGGTTAACAGGTGGCGGGGGGTGGGGGAAACATCCACATTTAAACATTTACCTTTATGAGTCATTGTTCCTTTTGTTAGATACTTGTTTATGAGTTAACATATTTTAAACAGACGACATATGCAGCAGATTCATGTTAATTTTGATCAGACAAAGAACTGTGGATGCTGGAGGTCTGGCAGCATCTGTGAAGAGAAAAACAGCATTAACATTTTGAATCCAGTGATCATTCTTTTCTCAATAGGTGATTATCCAATTCCATTTAAAAAAAAGACACATACAGGTCTGTTTCCATCATAGCAGAACAATGGAAGAAAAGTCATTGAACTTGAAACGTTAACTCTGTTTTCGATTCACAGATGCTGTCAGACCCACTAAGTTTCTCCAGCAATTATGTTTCATGTTAATTCTGAATTCAGCTTTGGGTCCCATTCTGAAAGTTTGTGTGTGGAATCAATGTAATGTAAATACCACTCCTGGCATTACTTCAAACAAGGGCCTTAACAGATATCTTTGCAGCATCCTTGAGCATGGGTGAGGTCCCAGAGGACTGGAGAATTGCTAAATGTTGTCCCCTTGTTTAAAAAGGGTAGCAGGGATAATCCAGGTAATTATAGACCGGTGAGCCTGACGTCAGTGGTGGGGAAGCTGCTGGAGAAGATACTGAGGGATAGGATCTATTTACATTTGGAAGAGAATGGGCTTATTGGTGATAGGCAACATGGTTTTGTGCAGGGAAGGTCATGTCTTACCAACTTGATAGAATTCTTTGAGGAAGTGATAAAGTTGATAGATGAGGGAAGGGCTGTGGATGTCATATACATGGACTTCAGTAAGGTGTTTGATAAAGGTTCCCATGGTAGGCTGATGGAGAAAGTGAAGTCGCATGGGGTCCAGGGTGTACTAGCTAGATGGATAGACAACTGGCTGGGCAACAGGAGACAGTGAGTTGTAGTGGAAGGGAGTTTCTCAAAATGGAGAACTGTGACCAGTGATGTTCCACAGGGATCCGTGTTGGGACCACAGTTGTTTGTGATATACATAAATGGTCTGGAGGAAGGTATAGATGGTCTGATTAGCAAGTTTGCAGATGACACTGAGATTGGTGGAGTAGCAGATAGCATTCTCGGAGAATGCAGCAGAATACGGATAGATTGGAGAGTTGGGCAGAGAAATGGCAGATGGAGTTCAATCCAGGCAAATGCGAGGTGATGCATTTTGGAAGATCCAATTCGAGAGCAAACTATACGGTAAATGGGAAAGCCCTGGGGAAAATTGATGCACTGAGAGATCTGGGTGTTCAGGTCCATTGTATCCTGAAGGTGGCAACGCAGGTCGATAGAGTGGTCAAGAAGGCATACGGCACGCTTTCATTCATCGGACGGGGTATTGAGTACAAGAGTTGGCAGGTCATGTTACAGTTGTATAGGACTTTGGTTCGACCACATTTGGAATATTGCGTACAGTTCTGATCGCCATATTACCAAAAGGATGTGGATGCTTTGGAGAGGGTGCAGAGGACGGTCACCAGGCTGTTGCCTGGTAATGGAGGGCGCTAGCTATGAAGAGAGGTTGAGTAGATTAGGATTATTTACATTCAAAAGACGGAGGTTGAGGGGGGACCTGATTGAGGTCTACAAAATCATGAGAGGTACAGACAGGGTGGATTGCAAGAAGCTTTTTCTCAGAATTGGGGACTCAATTACTAGGGGTCACGATTTCAAGGTGAGAGGGGAAAAGTTTAAGGGAGATTTGCGTGGAAAGTTCTTTACGCAGAGGGTGGTGGGTGCCTGGAACGTGTTGCCAGTGGAGATGGTAGAGGCGGGCACGATAGCGTCATTTAAGATGTATCTAGACAGATACATGAATGGGCAGGGAGCATAGGGATACAGATCCTTGGAAAATAGATGACAGGTTTAGATAGAGGATCTGGATCGGCGCAGGTTTGGAGGGCCGAAGGGCCTGTTCCCGTGCTGTAATTTTCTTTGTTCTTTGTTCTAAGAGTAGGGCAAGGTCACCCCAATGTTCTGAATTGATATTAATCCCTCAAGCAAGATCTGTGATTGCTAAAACAAACAATATATACAAATGAATTATTACCAGGTCACTCAGCTCCTCAAATCTGCTCAAATATTCAACAAGATCATGGTTAATCTGATTGTTCCACATTACCGTCTACCCCCAATAACCTTTCACCCCCTTGCTTAACAAGAATCTATCTACTTCTGCTTTAAGAACATTCACGACTCTTGCTTTCATCTCCTTTTCAGGAAGAGAGTTCCAATGACTCAGAACCCTCTGAGAAAAATATTCTCCTTATCTCTGTCTTAAATCATAGTTAGGGTTGGATTCTGTTTTAGGTTCCGTAAATGAAAGGTTGGAATGCAGTCCTATTCTTCATCGTGTCAAAGCTGGTTCATTTGCTAGCATGCTCACCAAAGTGAGAAGGTTGCGAATTCAAATCACATGGAGTGCAAAAACCTAGCAAACACTCCAATGCGGTGTTGAAGGAGAGCAGCACTGTCAGAAATATTGTCTTTTAGATGAGATTTTAAGATGCCACCTGCCATAAGGTAGACTAAATGATCCCATAATACTATAGTGCTCACTAGTGCCCAGTCCTTGTCCTTCAGAGAGTCACAGAGATGTACAGCATGGAAACAGACCCTTCAGTCTAACGCATTCACACCAACCAGATTCCTATGTAAACCTAATCCCATTTGCCAGCATTTGGCCCATATGCCTCTAAACCCTTCCTATTCTTACACCCATCCAGATACCTTTTAAATGTTGTAATTGTACCAGCATCCACCACTTCCTCTGGCAACTCATTCCATACATGTTCCACACTCTGTGTGAAAAAGTTATGCCTTATGTCCCTTTCAAATCTTTCCCAAATCACCTTAAACCTATGCCCTCTAGTTTTGGGCTCCCCCAACCCGGGGAAAAGACCTTGTCTATGTACCCTATCCATGCCGCTCATGATGTTCTAAACTTCTATAAGGTCACCCCTCAACCTCCGATGCTCCAGGGAAAAAAGCCCCAGCCTATTCAGCCTCTTCCTATAACTCAAACCCTCCAACCCTAGCAACATTCTTGTAAATCTTTTCTGAACCCTTTCTAGTTTCACAACATCCTTCCTATAGCAGGGAGATCAGAATTGCACACAGTATTCCAATAGTGGCCTAACCAATGTCCCGTACAGCTGCAACATGACCTCCCAACTCCTATACTCAATGCACTGACCAATAAAGGAGAGCTTACCAAATGCCTTCTTCACTATCCTGTCCACCTGCGACTGTACTTTCAAAGAACTATGAACCTGCACTCCAAGGTTTCTTTGTTCAGCAAAGGTCCCCAGGACCTTACCATTAAGTGTATAAGTCCTGCCCTGACTTGCCTTTCCAAAATGCAGCACCTCACATTTATCTAAGTTAAACACCATCTGCCACTCCTCAGCCCATTGGCCCATCTGATCAAGATCCTGTTGTACTCTGAGGTAACTTTCATCACCGTCCACTATACCTCCAATTTTGGTGTCATCTGCAAACTTACTAACCATACCTCCTATGTTCACATCCAAATAATTTATATAAATGACTAAAAGCAGTGGACCCAGCCCCAATCCTTGTGGCACACCACTGGTCACAGGCCTCCAGTCTGAAAAGCAACCCTCCACCACCACCCTCAGTCTTCTATCTTCGAGCCAGTTATGTATCAAAATGGCTAGTTCTCCCTGCATTCCATGTGATCTAACCTTGCTAGCCAGTCTACCATAAGGAACCTTGTCAAGCACCTTTTTGAAGTCCATAACGATCACATCCACCTCTCTGCCCTCAACAATCGTCTTTGTTACTTCTTCAAAAAACTCAATCAAGTTAGTGAGACATGATTTCCCACGCACAAAGCCATGCTGTCTATCCCTAATTAATTCTTGCCTTTGCAAATACATGTAACTCCTGGCCCTCAGGATTCCTTCCAACAACTTGCCCACCACCGATGTCAGCCTCACTGATCTATGGTTCCCTGGCTTTTCCTTAACCTTTCTTAAATAGCAGCACCACGTTAGCCAACCTCCAGTCATCCAGCACCTCACCTGTGGCTATTGATAAAACCGATATCTCAGCAAGGATCCCAGCAATCATTTTCCTACCTTCAGTTAACATCATGATAGGTAAGAAATGCAGGCCTCGCCAGCAAAGTCCACGTAGGGCAATCAAGAAAAAAAAATTGTCAGTTATATTTCACAGAATGATAAAAATATACAGAAGGGGGCCAGTCAGCCTGTCACATCAGTACTAGCTCTCTGCAAAAATAACTCCGCTAGCTCCATTCGTCTGCACTTTCCCTGTAACCCTATAATTTCTTTTTTTCAAAAGTTAATTATCCGATTCCATTTGAAAACCACAATCGAGTCTGTTTCCACCAGGACAGTTAGACAAAATGATTAAAAATGATTATAGGATACTTGCCTTAGCTGAAGCAGTTATGAGCAGGGGCGTTATTCTGGAACTGTCTAAAACATTGATTAGGCCACAGCTGGAGTATTGTGTGCAGTACATAATAGGAGGGTTGTGATGGCAGTGGAGAGGGTGCACAGGAGATTTACCAGGATGTTATTTGGGTTTGAGTGTTTCAGTTATGAAGAAAGATTGAAGAGACAGGCATTGTTTTCCTTAGAGCAGAGGAGATTGAGTTGTATAAAATTATGAGGGGTACAGACAGGAAGAAACTTTTCTCCTTGATGGAGAGATCAATGACAATATGGCATAGACTCAAGGTGGGGGCAGTTGTTTAAGAGGAGATGTAATGAAAACTTTCTCACCTGTTAGTGATGGGAATCTGGAACTCACTGCCTGTAAGGGTGGTAGAGGCAGAAACCCTCATAACATTTAAGAAGTATTTAGTTGCGCACTTGTGAAGCCAAGGCATACAAGGCTATGGGCCAAGTGCTGGAAAATGGGATTAGAATAGTTAGGTGGCTGTTTTTCACCAGCACGGACACTTTGGTGATAGTGACCACAATTCGGTTACGTTTACTTTAGCGATGGAAAGGGATTGGTATATACCACAGGGCAAGAGTTATAGCTGGGGGAAAGGCAATGATGAGGCGATAAGGCAAGATTTAGGATGCATAGGATGGAGAAGGAAACTGCAGGGGCTGTGCACAATTGAAATGTGGAGCTTGTTCAAGGAACAGCTACCGGGTGTCCTTGAGAAGTATGTACCTGTCAGGCAGGGAGGAAGTGGTCGAGCGAGGGAACCGTGGTTTACTAAAGAAATTGAATTTCTTGTCAAGAGGAAGAAGGAGGCTTGTGTAGAGATGAGGCGTGAAGGCTCAGTTAGGGCGCTTGAGAGTTACAGGTTAGCCAGGAAGGACCTAAAGAGAGAGCTAAAAAGAGCCAGGAGGGGACATGAGAAGTCTTTAGCAGGTAGGATCAAGGAAAACCCTAAAGCTTTCTATAGGTATGTCAGGAATAAAAGAATGGCTAGAGTAAGATTGGGGCCAGTCAAGGACAGTAGTGGGAAGTTGTGCGTGGAGTTCGAAGAGATAGGAGAGGTGCTAAATGAATATTTTTCGTCAGTATTCACACAGGAAAAAGACAATGTAGTCGAGGAGAATACTGAGATACAGTCTATTAGACTAGACGGGATTGAGGTTCATAAGGAGGAGGTGTTAGCAATTCTGGAAGGTGTGAAAATAGATAAGTCCCTTGGGCCGGATGGGATTTATCCTCGGATTCTCTGGGAAGCTAGAGAGGAGATTGCAGAGCCTTTGGCTTTGATCTTTATGTCGTCATTGTCTTCAGGAATAGTGCCAGAAGACTGGAGACTAGCAAATGTTGTCCCCTTGTTCAAGAAGGGGAGAAGAGACAACCCTGGTAATTATAGACCAGTGAGCCTTACTTCGGTTGTGGGTAAAGTGTTGGAAAGGATTATAAGAGATAGGATTTATAATCATCTAGAAAGGAATAATTTGATTAGGGATAGTCAACACGGTTTTGTGAAGGGTAGGTCGTGCCTCACAAACCTTATTGAGTTCTTTGAGAAGGTGAACAAACAGGTGGATGAGGGTAAAGCGGTTGATGTGGTGTATATGGATTTCAGTAAAGCGTTTGATAAGGTTCCCATGGTAGACTATTGCAGAAAATACGGAGGCATGGGATTGAGGGTGATTTAGCGGTTTGGATCAGAAATTGGCTAGCTGTAAGAAGACAGAGGGTGGTGGTTGATGGGAAATGTTCATCCTGGAGTTCAGTTACTAGTGATGTACCTCAAGGATCTGTTTTGATGCCACTGCTGTTTGTCATTTTTATAAATGACCTGGATGAGGGCATAGAAGGATGGGTTAGTAAATTTGCGGATGACACCAAAGTTGGTGGAGTTGTGGATAGTGCGGAAGGATGTTGCAGATTACAGAGGGACATAGATAAGCTGCAGAGCTGGGCTGAGAGGTGGCAAATGGAGTTTAATGCGGAAAAGTGTGAGGTGATTCACTTTGGAAGGAGTAACAGGAATACAGAGTACTGGGCTAATGGTAAGATTCTTGGTAGTGTGGATGCGCAGAAAGATCTCGGTGTCCATGTGCATAGATCACTGAAAGTTGCCACCCAGGTTGATAGCGTTGTTAAGAAGGCGTACGGTATGTTAGGTTTTATTGGTAGAGGGATTGAGTTTCGGACCCACGAGGTCATGTTGCAGCTGTACAAAACTCTGGTGTGGCCGCACTTGGAGTATTGCGTACAGTTCTGGTCACCGCATTATAGGAAGGATGTGGAAGCATTGGAAAGGGTGCAGAGGAGATTTACCAGGATGTTGCCTGGTATGGAGGGAAGGTCTTATGAGGAAAGGCTGAGGGTCTTGAGGCTGTTTTCGTTAGAGAGAAGAAGGTTAAGAGGTGACTTGATAGAGACATACAAGATGATCAGAGGATTAGATAGCGTGGACAGTGGGAGCCTTTTTCCTCGGATGGTGATGGCTAGCACGAGGGGACATAGCTTTAAATTGAGGGGCGATAGATATAGGACAGATGTCAGAGGTAGGTTCTTTACTCAGAGAGTAGTAAGGGCGTGGAATGCCCTGCCTGCAAAAATTGTAGACTCGCCCACTTTAAATGGTCATTGGATAAACATATGGATGATAATGGAATAGTTTAGGTTAGATGGGCTTCAGATTGGTTTCACAGGTCGGCGCAACATCGAGGGCCGAAGGGCCTGTACTGCGCTGTAATGTTCTGTGTTCTATGTTCTATGTTCTATGGCCTAAAAGCCCTTTTTCAATGCAGTAGACCTCAATGACTATGACATTCTCAAGCAGTACAATCCAGATCCTAATCATTCACTGTATTAGAGGTGTCTCCTCGTGTCATCTTTGGTTCTTCTGTCATTCACATTAAATGGATGTATCCTTTTGATCTGGATTCTTCCACTAATTAGTCATTTTCTCCCTATCAACTGAGTCCTGACCCCTCATTGTTTTGAACACTTTTATCCAATCTCCTCTCAATGTTCTGGTCCCCAACAAGAATAGCATCAGCTTCTCCAATCTATACATGCAATTGCGTTCTCTCATCCCTGGAACAATTCTTGTTATTCCTTTCTGTTCCCTTTCAACAGTCTTTATATCCTTCCTAAACCAGTAGTGCCCTCAATTGGACATAAATTTAAACCTATGCTACAACAATAACTGTGCTCCAGAAGTACTTAAATAGCTGTAAAGCACTTTGGAGCATCGTACAGTCATGATTGTGAAAGTCACCATAGGAATGGAATGCAGGAACACAAGTAGGCTGTTCAAGTCTCATCCACCATTCAATTAGATCATGACTGATCATCAATGTCACTTTCCTGTACCATCTCCGTAACCCTCAATGTCATGAGTCTCCAGAAATCTATTCACTTTTGTCTTCAAAATGCTCAATGATTGAGCTTCCACAGCCCTCTGGGGTGGGAAAATCCAAAGATTCACCACCATCAAAGTGAAGAAATTTCTCCTCATTTCAGCTTAAATGGTGTAGTCCTTGTTCTAATACTATGTCCCCTGGGTCTGGACTCAACAGTCAAAGGACACATCCTATCTAAATTCATGTATCATGTCCTTGTTAACTCTTAATGAGGTCTCCTCTCATTCTTCTAAACTCTGGAATAACATCTACCCATTTTCTTCAATCTCTCAACATAAGACAACCCCATTCTCGAAGGAACTAGTAGAGTGAACGTTCATTTCATTTTGTCCATAGCAAGTATATTCTTTATTTGGTAAGGAAACAAAATCTATGCACAATATTCCAGCTGCAGTCTCACCAAGTTTCCAACAGTTTTTTTTATATTTACTTGCTGGCTGGCCAGCATTTATTGCCCTTTCCTAGTTGCCCTTGAGAAAGTCATCTTTAAAACCTGTACCAAATCCTTTTGCAATGAAGGCCAAAGTATAATTTGCCTGCACCTCAAATCTTTACAATTTCAAAAGGACACTCAGTTCCATTTGGACATCAATACTTCCCAACCTCTCATCAATTAGGAAATACAGTGTTGGTTTTTTTCTACCAAAAAGTGAATGACTTTACATTTACAGGGTCATAGAGATGTACAGCACGGAAACAGACCCTTTGGTCCAACTCGTCCGTGCCAACCAGATATCCTAAATGAATCTAGTCTCACTTGCCAGCATTTGGCCCATATTCCTCTAAAGCCTTCCTCTTCATATACCTATCCAACTGGCAGAGGTATTCACTGACATCTTCAACCTCTCCCTCCTACAAGATGAAGTCCCCACCTGTTTCAAGAAGACCACCATCATTCTTGTACCTAAGAAAGCACATGCAATGTGCCTTAATGGCTACTGCCCAGTGGCTCTGACCTCAATAATCATAAAGTGCTTCAAGAGGTGGGTCATGGCCCACATCAACTCCAGGTTCCCAACCTGCCTCAATCACCTACAGTTTGCCTACCAACATAACAGGTTCACAGCAGATACCTTATCCCCAGCCCTGCACTCATCCCTGGAACATCTGGACAACAAAGACACGTACATCAAACTCCTTCTCATTGACTACAGCTCTGCCTTCAACACCATTGTCGCCTCCCAGACTGATCTCAAAACTCTGTGCCCTTGGTCTCAGCTCCACCCTCTGCAACTGAATCCTCAGCTTTCTGACCCACAAACAGCAAACAGTGAAGATAGGTAACTGAGGCAGACAAACAGGAGATAACAACATGTGGAGCTGGAGGAACACAGCAGGCCAGGCGGCATCAGAGGAGCAGGAAAGCTGACGTTTGGAGGTTGGAAGAACACAGCAAGCCAGGCAGCACCTGGAAGAAAGAGGCAGTCAACGTTTCGAGTATTACCCTTCTTTGGGACTGGATGTGGAGGAAGGGGGAGCTGCAGATAATGGGGGGGAGAGAGGTGGAATCGGAATGGTAGTGACAGGTGGACATTGGTAGTAGGTACAAACAAAAACCAAAGAAACTGCCAATGCTGTAAATCAGGAACAAAAACCAAGTTGCTGGAAAAGCTCAGCAGGTCTGGCAGCATCTGTGAAGGAGAAAACAGAGTTAATGTTTCGGGTCCGGTGACCCTTCCTCAGAACTGATGGTGGCTGGGAATATGTCAGTTTATTTGCAAAAAAAGGGGAGGAGGATGGGCTAGGAAGTAAACAATAGGATAGAGCCTAAAGAGAAAGAGCAGTTCGACAGACAAAGTGTTGATTACGATCAGGCTGGGAGGGTGAATAGTTCTTAATGGGGACTATTAGTGACTAACAACAGGGGGTGTGTAATGGCAGGCTATGTGTTAACAAAGCCTGGTGTGTGGGGTGGGGGGCTGGGACATGGGAGAGTTTAGGCCCTAAAATTACTGAACTCGATATTGAGTCTCGAAGGCTGCAGGGTCCCCAAGCAGAAAATGAGGTGTTGTTCCTCCAGCTTGCATTGAGCTTCGTTGCAACACTGCAGCAAGCCAGAAACAGAGATGTTTGCCAGGGAGCAGGGTGGTGCGTTAAAGTGGCAGGCAACAGGTAGTTTTTTGCGAGCAGTACGTAGACGTTCAGCGAAGCAGTCGCCAAGTCTACGCTTCGTTTCCCCAATGTAGAGGAGACCACATTGTGTGCAGTGAAGTGCAGGTGAAGTGTTGCTTCACCTGGAAGGTATGTTTGGGCCCTTGGATACTGGGGAGGGAGGAGGTAAATGCGCAGGTGTTGCACCTTTGCCAGTTACAGGGGAAGGTGCCGTGGGGCTGTGGAGGGATGTTGGGCATGAAGGAAGTGTGGACCAGGGAGTCCTGGAGGGAACGGTCCCTGCAGAAGGTGGACAAGGGAGGGGAGGGGAATATGTATCTGGTGGTGGCATCTTGCTGGAGGTGGCGGAAATGGCATCTGATGATATAGTAGGTATGACCTGGTTGGTCGATGGGAGGGATGAATCTGGTTGGTGGCTGAAAGGGAGGGTCAGAAGGTGGAATGGAAGGGAGGAGGAGGAGGGGCTGGAAGGGTAGCCTGGGGATGGGGTATGGTTATTTGAAATTAGAGAACTCAACGTTGAGTCCTCCAGGCTGTCGGGTGCCCAGGTGGAAGATAAGGTGTTGTTCTTCAAATTTGCGTTCTGAGTCGTTGTGACACGGGAGGGGGGCCAAGGACGGACATGTTGGAGGGGGAGGGGGCGGGGAAGTTGAAATGGGTGATAACCAGGAGGTTAGCTTGGCCTTTACAGGCCAGGCAAAGATGCTCAGCTAAACAGTCACCTAGTCTACATTTGGTCTCACCGATATAGAGAAGACCACATCGAGAGCACCAGATGCAGTAGACTAGTTTGGAGGAGATGCAGGTGAAGCTCTGTCTCACCTGGAAGGCCTGTTTAGGGCCCTGGATGGAGATGAGGGAGGGGGTGGGTGTGCAGGTATTGCAACTTTTACAGTTACAGGGGAAAGTACCGGGTGGGTTGGAGTGGTTGCTGGGGAGTGCGGTGCGACTAAGGAGTGGCAACGGGAATGGTCCTCTCAATGTCAGCAAAACTAAAGAACTGATCATTGACTTCAGAAAGAAAGGAGGAGAACACGTCTCCATCTACATTAACGGAACTTAGGTTGAGAGGTGGAGAGCATCAAGTTCCTCTGACTGACAATAACTAACAACCTGTCCTTGACTTCCCACATAGATGCGACGGTCAAGACACAAAAATGCCTCTTCTTCCTCAGGTGGCTCAGGAAATTTGACAATTTCCATAAGGTCCCTCATCAACTTCTACAGATGCACCATTGAAAGCACACCATCCAGGTGCATAATGGCCTGGTATGGCAACAGCCCAGAACATCACAGAAGCCAACCTTCCATCCATGGACTCTACTTACATGGCCCGCTGCCGCAGAAAGGCTGCCAACATCATGAAAGGCCCATCCCGCCACTTCTACAACTACAACTACAGGTTGTTAGTTATCGTCAGTCCGAGGAACTTGAT
>NC_063355.1:39854058-39861047 GCF_021869965.1 Rhincodon typus | reverse complement strand
TGCTTTGGGAAAACCCGGTGGTTGTGCCAAGTGTCTTAATAAAGAGCACTTGCTTTCATTTGGTTTAGAACACAGATTGAGCCCCTTCTATCTATCCAGAAGCTCATTAGATCAATTGGGATAGAGCTTCTGTTTCAGATTATGTTTGGGGTTGCGCTGGTTAAATTCCATTTAGATTTCTGCTGTAATGCTTTTGCCTGCTTATGAACTTCAAGTCTTTCAAGAACCAGTGCAGTTGAGCAATACAATGCAATGTAATAGTTTCATTTCTCTCTCAGTAATTCCTTGCCAAATTTAACATGATAACTTAGCTGAATTAATAAAATACAAATGGATTAATTGCCAAAAGTAAACACTGTTAATAAATATGTAGTCCTCCAACTGTGATAAACCTGGCATAACATCGCTGACAAAGACTTTGATAGTTTTCAAACATAATAACGGTTTAATAATTTTATCAGTGTACACAAGTCAGTTTTTTTAATTAGTTTATAAAGGTTTTATTTGTTCTTAAACATTTTCAAAATGTGCCCTGTGTCCCTCAGTTTAAAGAGCTGCCTTGAGCCAGTGTGTGTGCAACTTGGTCTTGAGGACCTGGCCATTTTGCTTTACTGGGACCTGATCATTGCCAATCAAATCTTGGACCAGTATTCAAAAAAATATACATAGAAAACACACTTGCAAGTCATTTTGGACGTAACTCACTAGTGTTTAAAATTTTCCTGACATTTTTGCACTGGTCCAACTGATTCTGCCCTGATTGTGTTGCTATTAGCAGGGGAACCTTTGCAAAAAAAACCAAGTGCTCTAAGTGCCCAGGCCAGCATGAGGAAAACAGGTTGATTCGCCATTTGTCTCCTTGTCTTCTGTGAGACTTGCTGCGGACAAATTGTCTGCCGCGCATGCACCCACAAAAGTGAACGCTGAGAAACCTACCAAGTATTTTTATGAAATTCCTTGGGGCATTTCAGGGATGCAAAATGAAGATTTGCTTGTTCTTTATTGAAACCCGCAGGCCTAATTTGGCAAGAAGATGCTTTGACAGGCCTTTATACCCAGGTGCAACTGAAAGAGTGGGGAGCCACACATCTTGCTGTCAGCTGCACGCTTGATGTGTAAAATAGTTTTTGCTTTAATTCCTGGGTGAGAGGAAGGTAATTATGTTCACAGATAAACATTGTTTTATCTGCAGTCTGTTCTTTTTAATTACTTAAAGGAGTGGTATGCATGTAAATGACACTTGTTGTTAGATATTTTCCACTGTTAGTGATTTTCATTTTCAAGTAGATTTCGTGATTGGGATAGCACACCCCTGTAAGAAATTTGTCAACAAGGCAATAGGATTAGGGTCTACCTTCCAAAATAGGTTTGGATATAATAGTGTGGTCTAGTGATGCTGTCCGTCTCTATTATTTTGCCATGGCAACAAAATCCAGCAACAGACAGGTGGCAATGTGAAATTGTAGTCTTTTTAAAAACTCCCATGCCAAAGCTAGTCACTCAGTTGAGTGAGCAGCTTGCATTGTTTTTGATGTTCTACAGGATAACGTAATTGCACCATTTAAATGCGGTTGAATAAGAGCAGTAGGTGTGCACGAACACCATCATCTGGAGAGTTTCCCTCCAAGCCACACAGCATCCTGTCTTGGAACTCTGTTGCCTTCCTTCAGGATTTTGGCCCGGCAACTCTGGAACTCCTGCCCTACCAGCACTGTGGGTCAACCATGCCATGTGGCCTGCAGCAAAAGAAGGCATCGCACTACCACCTTCCTCAGAGCCACCAGGGACGTGCAACAAACCTGTTGTACTTGAATTGGCAGCCAGTTTAAGCTCTGTAGGGCATTCACTATTCTGCCTGCCTCTTGGGAGTCTCTTCAAATCTTCACTGTATGAAAGATCAGAAAGACCTCCACGCAGTCAACTTGTGATATAATTTGCTAGATATGACCCTTCTTTTAATTTTTGAACAGTGATCCACTACAATGCAACTTGAGATTGGGAGATCCCAGTTTGCTATGTGTTGGAGGTTTGAGTCTGTGATATAGTGTTGTCCAGTTTTCGTCCTTGTTATGTAATAATTTTCTTACAGACACTTTTAATCAACCTGTTTGGTCATGTTGTGATACACCTCCTGGGGCAGATGGGACTTGAAACCAGGCCATCTGGCCCAGAGGCAGGGACACTACCATTGTTTCACAGTAACCATTATAAGCCTTGAGGCATTTCCTTTTGGCATCAGGTTCTGGCAACATGAAGATCCGCAATCATTACCACAGCTCATTAATTCCAGGAAGTCAGGGTCTTTACCCAGAGAATGATTGGAATGTGGAACTTATTGCCAAAAGGAGTAAATAATTTTATTCTTTAAGGTAATGTGGGTGTTTCTGGGCCAGTATTTACTGCCCATCCCTAATTGGAGAAGGGGTTGGTGAGCCGCTTTCTTGAACTGCTGCAATCCATGTGATGTAGGTATGCCCACAGTGTGGTTAGGGATGGAGTTCCACAGTTTTGACCCTGCAGCAGTGAAGGAACATTTGCCTATCACAATGGTGTGTGATTTTTCTTGGGAACTTGCAGTAATTGTTTAAAATAATATCATGCATTCAAGGTGGAGCCAAATAAGTACATTTAGGTGGGGGAAGGAACAGAAAGATATATTGAGAAAAATGAACAAAGTTTGAGAGAAGACCATGTAAGTATAAATATGGGCATAATTGGACCAGAGACCAGTTTCTGTGGTGTAAATTCTAAGTATTCCTCAGATCAGTGAGTTTTGCATGTAATAAATATCAAGAGCTTTTTAACAGGTGCAAGTTTTTTTTCAGTTTTTCTCTTCGAGAAAGTATCTTGCTTTTTTTATGTCCCTATCATTGCATTTCTTTCTTTTTTTTAAAATTATTTCGTGGGATGTGGGCATCACTGATAAGGCAAGAATTTATTGCCCATTCATGATTGCCCAGAGCTCTGTAGATTTCTGTAGGCCAGATCTACATGGGTAAAGATGACAGATTCTTGTCCCCAAAGGACATTCACGAAGCAATTTTTTAAAAATGGCATTTTAATGGTTGCAAGATCACCAGAAGGCCGGCTTTTTAGTATTGAATTTAAATTTCACCCAGAGATAGTAGGATTTGAACACACCCCCAGAACGTTAGCTTAGGGTTCTGGTTACCAGCTCGGATGATACCACTACGCTGTCATCTTCCCAATCTGTGCACCATATTCACCTCACCTGTGTTGGTGTAGAACCTGTGACTCAAAGCTACCCACACCCGCTTGTGCTCAGAGAAAAGCGTAAACAGGTCTCGGAGTTTTTTTCGACTATCACTAAACCTTACCCTGCTCACCTCCAAAGCAAGATGGTCATAGCAGCACCATTTCGCCACTCAAGAGGTGAGATATTGATCACTGGAGTGTCCCACTCTACCTCTTTAGGTAAGCGAAGGGGAAAGTTCACCTTTAACTCTGTTCCTGATTATCCTCCCTAACATCTGCAGCTGGAAGCTTTTGTGATTGAATGTTAAGTGAGGGCAGAATCTGCTTTGGTTTGCCGTCTTAGTAGATTGACTCCTGGTGTCAGCCGAGATGGTATGTCTCGCCTTTGAGACTGAAGGTTGAGGGTTCACAGTTTGAAGACTTGAGTACAAAAACAAAAACACAGTAAGGGCTCAGAGGGTGCTGCAGTGTCATTCACCAAATCAACCCTTCATCTGCTCAGTGTCATTCTGAAGGGCCAATACAGAAAATCCAGATATGAGCTCTGCAAAGCCATCAGAGAGGCCAAGAGGCAGTACCGGACCAAGTTGGAGCCTCAGACCTACCAAACAGACTCCTGCCATCAATGATAAGGCCTAAACGACATTACAGGATACAAAAACGAAATGGTGTAAGACAGTGGACCATGATAATGCTTGGTTTGAGCAGAATACCACCAGCGTGGCAACGCCTGCCCTGACAGCCCCAAACGCACCTGTCCCCTCTGTCATCACTTCAGAAATCGGATCAGTTTTCCTGGGAGTCAACCCAAGGAAAGCGACAGTAGGGGACACCGGCCGGGCCTGAGCACTCGGATCCTTTTGAGGACCAACTGGCGGAGGTGTTCACCGACATCTTCGGCCTCTCCTTCCTACAAACCAAAGTCCCCATCTGCTTCAACAAGACCATCATCATCCCCGTACCCTAGAAAACACATGCAATGTGACTTAATAACTAACACCCAATACGTCGGACTTCAATAACCATGAAGTGCATTGAGAGGCCAGTCATGGCCCACATCAACTCCAGTCTCCCAGCTCAACTTGATTCCCTACAGTTTGCCTACTGACATAACTGATCCACAGAGGATGCCGTATCCCTAGCCCTCCACACATCCCTGGAACATCTGGATATCAAAGACACCTATGTCAGACTCCTGCTCATTGACCACAGCTCTGCCTTCAACACCATTTAAGCCTTCCAGACTGATCTCAAAACTCTGCAACTGGATCTTCAGCTTTCTGACCCATAGGCAGCAATCAGTGAGGATAGGTAACTGCACCTCCTCCACAATAGCACTCAGCACTGAACCCCCCCAAGGCTGTGTCCTCAGCCCCCCGCTGTACCCCCTGTACACCTACCACTATGTTGCCAAATTCCAAACGAACACCATTTACAAGTTCGCTGATGACACCACCATAGTAGATATCTAACAATGACAAGTTTAAAATACCAAAGGGAGATAGAGGGCTTGGTGGAATGGTGCAATGAAAACAACCTCCCTCTCTCAACTTCGGCAAAACTAAAGAATTGATCATTGATTTCAGAAAGAAAGGAGGAGAACACCCCCACCCACCCCATCTACACCAACAGAACTGAGGTTGAGAGGGTGAAGAGCATCAAGTTCCTCGGAGTGATGATGACTGACAACCTGTCCTGGACTTCCCAAGTAAATGCGACAGTCAAGAAGGCACAACAATGCCTCTTCTTCCTCAGGCGTCTCAGGAAATTTGTCATGACCAATAAGACCGCTCACCAACTTCTACAGATGCACCATTGAAAGCATACTGTGCAGGTGCATAATGGCCTGGTACAGCAACTGCTCTGCCCAGGACTACAGAAGGTGGTGTACACAGCCCAGACCATCACAGAAGCCAAACTCCCATCCATGGAATCTATTTACGCGGCTTGCTGCTGCAGAAAGGTGGTCAACATCATTAAAGACCCATCGCAACCCGGTAATGATCTCCTACAACCTCTTCCATCAGGCAGAAAATACAGAAGCCTGAACGCACGCACAAGCAGGTTCAGGAACAGCTTCTTTCCAGCTGTTATGACTGTTGAATGGACTTCAGCCTCAAATAATATCACCTGTATTCCTCTAAGTCTTCCTGATCTGTACATCCTTTACGAGCGGTACAGGCAGATTACAGCAAGCAAACAAAGCTTTCCACTGTATTTCCGTACACGTGACAATGAAATCAAAGTCAAAGTATTCTCGAATCAGCACAGTGTGTACCATTTGCAAGTTACCCTGCAACAACTCACCAACACTGTCCAAACTTGTGAACTGTGCAATCCAGCTGGACCATTGCACTGGATAGTTAGGACACTGAAGCCTGCAAGTTCATCTCCAGGTTCCCTTCCTAGATGCGTACTGAGTTGGAATCAAATCACCATTCCTTCGCTGTCACTGAGTCAAAATCCTGGCACGTCCCTGCAAACAGCGTTGTTGGTGTCCCTATATCACGTGTACTGGAGTGGTTCAAGAAGGCAGCTCAGTACCACCACCTCATCTAAGGCAATTGCACAGGGCCTTGGTGAGACCACACCTGGAGTATTGTCTGCAGTTTTGGTCTCCTTATCTGAGGAAGGATGTTCTGGCTATGTAAGATCAACAACAAAGATTTTTCAGCCTGATTCCTGGGATAGCAGGGTCAACATACAAAGAGAA
This sequence comes from Rhincodon typus, assembly GCF_021869965.1. Taxonomy (NCBI): domain Eukaryota; kingdom Metazoa; phylum Chordata; class Chondrichthyes; order Orectolobiformes; family Rhincodontidae; genus Rhincodon; species Rhincodon typus. The sequence goes on along the minus strand of NC_063355.1, from coordinate 39,855,118 downwards.
ACTGGATTGGTTAGGATTATATTCACTGGAGTTCAGAAGAATGAAAGGAGTCTTTGTAGAAACCTGTAAAATTCTAACAGGACTAGACAGGGTAAATGCAGGAAGGATATTCCCAATGGATCAGGGAGACCAGAAGTAGGGCCATCACCCACAATTATGGGGTTGGCCATTTAGGACTGAGATGAGAATTTTTTTTTTTCACCCTTGTAGCGGTGATCCTGTGGAATTCTCTGCCACAAAAAGCAGTTTTGGCCAGAACTTTGAATGCTTTCAGGAAGGAGTTGGATTTACTACTTAGAGCTAAAGAGTATGGAGAGGGAGCAGGAACAGGGTACTGGCTGGATGATCAGTCATGATCAAATTAAATGACTGAGCAGGCTCAAAGGACCAAATAGACTCTGTCCCTATGTTTCTAAAACAGATTATTTGGTTATTCTTCAACTACTGGAAGAATGTGGATTCTTTGGAGAGAGTACAGAAAACATTTACCAGGATGTTGCCTGGCATGGGGGATTTTAGCAACGAAGAAAGATTGGATAGACTGGGTTTGTTTTCACTGGAATGCAGGAGGTTGAGGGGGCAACCTGATAGAAGTTTACAAGATTGTGAATGACATGGATAGAGTGGAAGGTATGATGCTTTTCCCAAGGTGGAGGGGTCAATTGCAAGGGGACACAGGTTCAAAGTGCGGGCGGAGGGATGTTTAAAAGAGATATGCGAGGATGCTTTCCTTGTAAAGGATGGCGAGAGCCTGGAACGTGCTGCCAGAGGTGGCTGTGGAAGCAAACACAATAACAGCATTCAAGAAGCACCTGGGTGAATACATGAATAGGAAGGGAATAGAGGGATAAGGATCCTGTAAGTAAAGACAGTCTTAGTACGGAAGGGCAAACTGTGTCGATGTAGGCTTGGAGGGCCAAAGGGCCTGTTCCTGTGCTGTACTGTTCTTTGTACTGATCGTAGCAACTTGGCTGCCATATTTCCTACAGTAAACAGAGCATCTACTTCATAGGTAACACGGTGTAGAGCTGGATGAACACACAGCAGGCCAAGCAGCATC
>NC_063355.1:39816373-39853658 GCF_021869965.1 Rhincodon typus | reverse complement strand
GATGCTGCTTGGCCTGCTGTGTGTTCATCCAGCTCTACACCGTGTTATCTCAGAGTCTCCAGCATCAGCAGTTCCTACTATCTCTCTCACCTACTTCATACTTCGTTTGACCTTTAATGTGATATAGGATATCCAGATATCGTCACAGGTGCTATCTAAATGCAGGTCTTTCTTTGTTTTGATGGAACAATGCACAAGTTGGATACAGTATGTTGAAACAAGTGGATGAGGGTGAAGGAAAGGCTGTGGTGAAACTTGAAGCCAGCTTGTGCCCTCATTCCTTAGCTGTGTCCATGGTGAACTGGAAACAGTCACTTCACTGGAACTGCCTATAGAAGCAGAGAAGGAAGAAAGCTTCCTTTAACAAAAGAAATACGTTGGTTTGGCTCTTGAAAAGGCAGAAAATAAAAGGTTGTAGGAAGGGGAAAGGACAGATGAAATGGAATGAAAATGGTGGGGGAGCATGGTGGCTCAGTGTTAGCACTGCTGCTTCACAGCACGAGGGATCTGAGTTCAATTTCATCCTCAAGCGACTGTCTGTGTTGAGTTTGCACATTCTTTCTTCGTCTGCGTGGTTTCCTCCCACAGTCCAAAGATGTGCAGGTTAGGCGGATCGGCAATATTAAATTGCCAACGGTGTCCAGGGATGTCCAGGCTAGGTGGGAAATGCAGGGTTACAGGGATAGGGTAGCGGGGCTGGTTCTAGTTGGGATGTTCTTCAGGGGCATCGGTGTGAACTCAGTGGCCTGAATGGCCTGCTTCCACACTGTAGGGATTCTGTGATTCTGTCAGCACGTGAGGAGCCAAGCGGCCTTCTATGCTGTAATTTTAATGATCAGCTGAAATTATGCATGTTTTGAGGAGAAGACTTAAAAGAGACAACATTATCTGACTGCCACAATTCTTAAGAAGGTGCAGCCGCTGTGAGCTGCAGTGTTTTGCACACACACGTCTCAGAAGGCGGCATAACAAGTTGATAAAGTTGTCATATTTGAAAACAAAATTTTAAAAAAAGGTGAAGTACAAGAATGAGGAAGTGGGGCTCAACCTTTTACAAGTTACTTGGTCAGTCCTCCACTCATTTGTCCAATCCTAAAATGCCACACTTTTTAGGGAGGTGAGATGTTGGCTGAGTGGTATCGTCACCTTAGATTATTAGTAAAGGTGAAGTATCTTGGTCTCAGCAGGCCATAGGGCTGCTGTCATTGGAGAGAGAGAGATGAGCGGTGGTGAATTTAACTTGAGGGTCACCGTACCTCAGATGGGGGGAGAGATTGAGAAGGAGAATTCTTTGTAACCTCAGCCAGTGAAGCAATTGTATCCAATCTGTTGACGTTATTCTGCATCGCAAGCCAGTTGTACAGCCAGCTATGCTAACCAAACCCACTATTAATCCAGAGATGCAGGTAATGTTCTGGACACCCAGGTTTGAATCATCCCATGGCAGATGGTGGATTTTGAACTCCATGAAAACCTAGAACTAAGAAGTCATCGTCGATATCGGAAAAGCTCACTAATGTCCTTTAGAAAAGGAAACTGCCGTCCTTACCTGGCCTGGCCTACATGTGACTCCAGACACACAGCAATGTAGTTGACTCACAACTGCCCTCTGGGCAATTAGGGATGGGCAATAAATGCTGTCCTGGCCTCATCCCATGCTTGAATTTTTTAAAAAAGCCATTATGGAATGAGGGCATCACTGGCTAGGCAGCATTTATTGCCCATCCCTAATTGCCCAGAGGGCAGTTGTGAGTCAACTACATTGCTGTGTGTCTGGAGTCGCATGTAGGTCAGGCCAGGTAAGGATGGCAGATTTCTCTCCTTTTAAAGGACATTAATGAACCAGATGGGTCTTTTCATCAATCGACAACAGTTTCATGGTCATCGTTAGATTCTCAATTGCAGATTTTTTTTGAATTCAAATTCCACCATATGCCATGGTGAGATTTGAACCTGGGTTCCCAGAACATTACCCAGGTCTGTGGATTAACTATGCAGCCACTAGGCCATTACCGCCCCTTGGATTTATATAGCATCTTCCGGGATGTGTCATCAGATTTACACTCCGGTTCAAGGACTTCATTAATTTGAATAAATTAGAAAAACTGGGATTGGAGTAGGGAAGGTCATAAAGAGGAATTTACTGGAAATGTTTAGAATTATGAGGTTTTTGGGGAAAAAAGAGGAGAAAGTATTTCCACTTGGAAGGGACAGGAAATATGGTCACAGATTCGAGATGGTCAGCAAAAGAAAAACCAAGGAAGGTGAGCAGTTAATTTCGTATGCAGCTAATTTCTCTCCAGTGTACTATCTGACAAGGGTGGCCAAGGCAGGTTTAGTAACTTTCAAAAGGTTATTGGAAAAGTACTTGGAGAAGAGAGAAATTCACAGCACTATGTGGTAAGAGCAGGTGAATATGATCAACTGACTCACTCTTTGAAAGGGGTAGCACAAATGAGATGGGATGAATGGCCTCTGTCTGTGCCATCAGCTTCAGAGAGTATATCCTTTTTGCTTAAGTGACTGCACTTTGCACTTTGAAGCTAACTGAAGAATTAACTGAAATAATGTAACTAAGTAAACGGCAAGTGTGGTTCGCTTTTCAGATCTAACTTAATTTTAATCTAAATATATTGGAGTAAGTGTTTAATTAAAGTTTGCATTCAATTATCCGAATTCGTCTCTTATGGGTAGCAACATCAAACAATTTAAGTATCCTGATTTACTTGCTCCCAGAAGGGCAAAACAGCATCCAATTGTCCGATTTCTAGTCTGTGATGGAAAGACTGGTCATCATTAATTAGAGTCATAGAGGTCTATAGGGCAAAAAAAGACCCTTTGGCCCATTACGTCTATGCCAGGCATGAACAACCACCTATTCTAATGCTATTTTTCAGCACTTGGCCCTTAGCCTTGTAGGCCTTAGCATCGTTAAGTTTGCGACTAAATACTACGTAAATGTTATGAGGGTTTCTGCCTCTACCACCCTTACAGGCAGTGAGTTCTAGATTCTAACCACCATCTGGGTGAAAACATTTTCCTCACATCTCCTCTAAACCTCCTGTCCCTGACCATAAATTTTTTGCCCACCCCTCCACCAAAGGGAAGGTTTCTTCCTGTCTACCCTGTCTATGACCCTCATAATTGTTTACATCTCAATCATGTCCCCCTCCGTCTCCTCTGCTCCAAGGAAAACAACACCAATCTATCTGATCTTTCTTCGTAACTAAAACTCTCTAGCCCAGGCAACATCTGGTAAATCTCCTCTGCATCCTCTGCATTGCAAACACATCCCTTCTAGAATGTGAATTTCAGAACTCCATGCAATTCTCTTGTTGTGGCTTAACGAACCTTCCTGCTCTTGTTTTCTATGCCTCAGCTAATAAAGACTGATATCCCATATGCCACTTTAACAACGTTATTGACATGCACATCAAGGTTCCTCTGATCCTTGCTGTATCCTACCATTCATCACAGCTGCCGTTTGAAGATTTACACTGTCTGAGACTTCAATGTTCAGAATCTGATTTGACCTCGTTTTGTTACATATTTTCTCAATTGCACATCATAAGTTACTTTTGTGATAATTACGATTTACTAATTCCACTCGTTTTCCTTAATATTTGTCTGTATTTCCCCTCCCCCCAACTTCCTTACATTTGCGCTCTTGGAATATCACTCTTGAAATGTATTTACCTGCTCGTAATACCTGCAAGTTAATGCTTGTTTCTTCATCCCTTGTATTGCCCAATGTACCAGACATACTACCACCTAAATGTCTGTAATTCTAACATAAACTTGAGAGAATTTTATGCAGTATGTTTACATCCTCCGAATTGACCAAAGTGTTTTACACCCTTTGAGGTACTTCTGAAGGGTGCTCACAGTTCTAATGTAGGAATTGTGGAAGTAGTGATAATGTCCCTGGACTAGTGATCTAGAGGATCAGACTAATGCTGTAGGAAGTATTATAGCCACTGGTGGAATTGGATTCCCATGGATAAATCCAGAATATGAAGTTGGTCTCTAAAGTGAGACTGTCATCTGTCGTTGTAAAGCCCTATTTCATTAATGTCCTGGTGGGAAGGAAATCTGCTATCTTTAGCTGGTTGACTCCTAACTGTTAACCTAGCAGTTCGCTCACTTCGAGGTCCATTAAAGAGGGGCAAAAATTGCTGGCCTTACCAGCAATGTCCTCATCCCAAAAATTAATATTTTAAAATTATGCATGATGAGCTATAAACACCATTGCAATATTTACTATGTTTCAGTGGTGTTTCTTTGAGAGATAAGTATCAGCCAGAGTTCTCCTGTTCAAAATAACTTCATAGCCTGTTTGATTTATTGTCATGTATACCGATATATAGTGAAAAATTTGTTTATGGGCAGCACAGGCAGATTAGAGTAAGCAAGGATGTACAGATCAAAAAGACTCAGACAGAGGCATACAGCTTATATTGCACGTCGTGTGTGCTGAGTGGTATCAATGTTAGCAGAATCGGCATTATTTGAGGCTAGAAAATCCATTCATTAGTCTAATAACAGCCAAGAAGAAGCTGTTCCTGAACCTGCTGCTACATGTGCTCACGCTTCTGTATCTTCTGCCTGACGGAAGAGGTTGTAGGAGATCATTACCAGGGTGTGATGGGTCTTTGATGATGTTGGCCGCCTTTCTGCAGTAGCGAGCTGTGTAAATAGATTCCTTGGATGGAAGGTTGGCTTTCCGTAGTGGTCTGGGCTGTGCACACCACCTTCTGTAGTTTCCTACATTACTGGGCAGAGTAGTTGCCGTACCAGGCCGTTATGCACCCGGACAGTATGCTTTCAATGGTGCATCTGTAGGAGTTGGTGAGGGGCCTTATGGACATGGCAAATTTCCTGAGCCGCCTGATGAAGAAGAGACATTGTGCCTTCTTGACTTGCATCTACATGGGAAGTCCAGGACAAATTGCTGGTTATCGTCACTCTGAGGAACTTGATGCCGTTCACCCTTTCAACTTCAGTTCTGTTGATGTTGATGGGGGCGTGTTCTCCTCCTTTCTTTCTGAAATCAATGGTCAGTTCTTTAGTTTTGCCAACATTGAGAGAAAAGTTGTTTTCATTGCAACATGTCACCAAGCCTCTATCTCCCTTCTATATTTTGACTTATCATTGTTAGATGTCCGTCCCACTACGGTGCTGTTGTCAGCAAACTTGCAGGTAGCGTTTGTTTGGAATTTGGCAACACCGTGGTAGGTGTACAGGGAGTACAGTAGGGGGCTGAGGACGCATCCTTGGAGGGGGCTCCAGTGTTGGGTTAAATTATCGAGGAGGTGCAGTTACCTATCCTCACTGATTGCGGCCTGTGGATCAGAAAGCTGAGGATCTAGGTGCAGAGCGCGGAGCCAAGACCAAAGTCACGGAATTTTGAGATCAGCCTGGAGGGGATAATGGTGTTGAAGGCCAAGCTGTAGTCAATGAGCAGGAGTCTGGTGTGGGTGTATTTGTTCTCCAGCTGTTCCAGGGATGAACGCAGAGCTAGGGATATGCCAAGCTCTGTGGACCTGTTACATTAATAGGCAAATTGCATATCTATTTGAAAGGGCAGACTATTTCCTCCAGTTAACACCTCACCTAGAAGACACTGCCTCAAAACAATGGCATGTTCCCTCATCTTACTGCAGCCTAACCATCAGCTTCAATTTAGTATTCATTTTTCTGGAAGGGGGTTTGAAGTCTTGACCTTGTGGTTCCATAACTTGACTCTGGTCTGCTATAATGCAATTGACATCTGCATATGTAACACACGGATGGGAATGCAAACAAGGTAACTCGATCACAAGGACTGATGGAAAAGCAGGATACTGCAACTACTGGAAATCTGAAATAAAACCAGATGCTCAGCAGCTCTGGCAACCACTGTGGAGAGAGAAACAAAAGTCAAATGTTTCACTCTTAAAAACATCGATTTCTGATTTGTGGTGGAAGGGCAGCAACCTGAAACATTAACTCTGTCTCTCTCTATCTAACTATCTCTGTGTCTGTCTCTCACCGAGACCTGCTGAGGTTTTTCTCTGATGCTTTCCGACTTTAAGCCTAGAAACAGACCTGCCTTACCTTCATTTCACTAGTCAAATGCAGTCCTGCCTGGTTTTGCATGCTCTGTTTTAGAATGAGTTGATTTGGAAATTTGTACCATTTTGCATCTTGAGCAGCTGTGCGCAAGTGGATCAGAATCAATAAATTCAAAAGAAAAATTAACAATTGTCCTAAAGTGAAATTTACAATGTTATGGGAAAAAGGTGAGAGTGGGATTAAGTGAATTACTAGCACTCCCAGACAGAACGGGCTAAATGGTCACATTCTGTGCTGGGCACACCACAAATAATAAAGCCATAATCTGGTCAGTCGTGGTCTTATCGGTGTGCAGAGTCCGCTCAAAGGGCCGAATGGCCTACTCTTTCTTGTGTGCATTTGTGTGTAATTTGTCAAGTAATTATATTCTAATTTGTTGGATGTTAATGATGTGTGTGAATCAGTGTTGGTGCCCATCCAGCTTTTCCCAAGGGCATAGCATCCGTCACAAAGTCAAGTGAACACAGAATAGCGGTGCAAGACTATGCATTGCATCAGCAAGCCCAATTTGTTCCCTGGCCACTTTGTTGCTTTTTCATTTTGGTTCCATGCAATTTCATTTTCGTTCTGGTGCCAACCAGCACAACTTGGCATGATAGGAATTGAACTGATTTCTAGATTCTGATCAGATAGTCATAATTTTAAGGCTGCAGTGTAACACTACAGTGCAAAGGCAGGTTCTCCTTTCTGCTTCACCTTGAGAGTGTGTCAGGATCTCACACTCAGAGAGAGAGAGAGAGAGAGAGATGTCTCCTGATAGGACAACGCTTATATTGGATTCAGTGCTGGTCCGTTATTCCACATGACAGCAGTTTTGGAAAAGGAAGAGTGTAATAGTTGCATTCACCTTGAAAAGAGAATGTTTATGAAGTTTTATAAAATGGACCCGGAAGGAGCATGTTAGTTTAAGTTTATTGCATGGTTTGGGAAGCCATCTGGCACCCTCGCGGTTCATTAGTATCATTCTTGTAACCCTTTTCTGATGTGTAACGTTAGCCTGAGAATCACTTGAACAAGGTTGTAAAAAAATTTGTAATTTGTTCTTTGTGGATTTTAATAAACATGGTCAGTTTATTTTGCTTTGCAGACGTAAATCATCCCAATGAGGGAACAGCTTTAACAGGTTACTAACTAACTGTTGATCAAAATGCCAGAAGACAATAATCGCCAACAAAGGAGAACCTAATATTTTCTAACCAACCTGTCCGGTGATGTTAATGCACACCTCTGGAGCATGTGGAACTTGAACCCACGTCTGCTGGCTCAGAGATAGGAACACTACCATAGTGCCAAAAGAATCCTGTTCAAATCATACCCTCTGACAATTCTTGTGGCACTACCATTGCTGAAGTGGAGCTGAGTCCACGAAAAGATCAGCCACGATCTTATTGAATGGTGGAGCTCATGGGCCAGACAGCTTACTCCTGCTCCTATTTCACATGTTCTTATGAATCCCTCAATCCAGTATTGAACTCTTCTCTGCCCCAGCCCCATGTCTCCCTGTGTCAGGGGAAAATGGACAAATCGGCTCTAACTTGTAGAATGTGAGCTTAGTTGGCAAGCCACCATTTACTGCTCATTTGACGTTTTTGTTTAATTGATGCATCGGGTGTGGGATCACTAATAAGTCCAGCATTTGTTGTCCATCCCTAATCTTGAACTGAGTGGCTTGCTAGGCAGTTTCAGGAGGCACTTAAGAATCAACCGCATTGCTGTTGATCTGGAATCATATGTTGACCAGACCATGTAAGGACGGCAGAGTTCTCTCCTTAAAGGATGTGAATGAGCCAGATGGTATAATTCATGGTAATTTTGTAGTGCCATCACACAGCCTAGCTCTCTGTTCCAGTTTGATTAATTCAGTATGTTCATCAGTTGAATATTAAATTTCACCAGCTGCTGTAATAGGATTGAATCCATGTCCCCAGAGTACTGGCCCGAGTCTTTGCATTTTTGGTCCAGTGATGTTACGACTGTGTCGCTGCTTTCCCTTGTAACTGTCCTTGAGAAAGTGATGATGAGCCACAGCTTTGAACTTCAGCTCAAAGAATTAAAAAAAAAAAAAAAATTTGACCCCATGACAGTGAAGGAACAGCGATTTATAGGATATGTGACTTAGAGCACTGATGGTATTTCTGTATATCATTGAGTTTTCTGTTCTCCATGTTGGATTTTGAGAGTTTGGAAGGTCCTGTCAAAGGAGACTTGGGGAGTTGATGCACTGGATCTTCTTGCTGATACTGTGCACCAGCGATGGGCTCTTTAAAAATTCATCGTGGGATACGTTCATTCCTGGCTGGGTCAGCGTTATTTTGCCCATCCTTAATTATCCATGAGAAGGTGCTGCTGAGCTGCTGCCTGGAACTGCTGCAGTCCTTTGGGTGTGGAGACATCCACAATGCTGTTGGAAAGGGAGTTCTGTGGGTTTCATCCAGTGACAGTACAGTTCCAAGCCAGGCTGGCGTGAGACTTGGAAAGGAACTTGCAGGTAGTGGTGTTTCCCTGCATCTGCTGCTCCTGCCCTTCTGAGCGGTAGAGTTCATGGGTTTGGGTGCTAGCAAAGAAAACTTGTTGAGTTATTACAGTGCATCTTGCAGAAGGTACGTTACCGCCACTGTGGTGGTGAAGGAAGTGAATGCTGAAGGTAGTGAATAGGGTGATAATGAAGTGGGCTGCTTTGTCCTGAATAGTGTCATGCTTCTCAAACAAAAAGCGTGTATTCCATCTCACTTCTGACTTGTGCCTCATCGATGGTGGAAATGCTCTGGGGAGTCAGGAGGTGAGTTACTCACTGCAGGATTCTTCGTCTCTGACCTGCTTTTGTAGTCACAGTATTTATATGGCTAGTCCAGTTCCACTTATGGTCAGTGGTAACCCCCAGGATGTGATTGTGGTGGATTCAGTAATGGTAATGCCATTGGATATGAGGAGCAATGGATAGAAATTTTTCTTACTAGAGATGGTTGTTGCCTGGCACTTGTTTGGCACAAATATTACTTGCCACTTGTTGGCCCAAGCTTGGATGCTGTCCCGTTCTTACTGCAAATGGATGTGAACTGCTTCAGTATCAGATGAGTCACAAATAGTCCTGAACATTGTGCAAACATCCCCTGTCACTTATTCTGACCTTATGATGACAGAATGGTCATTGGTGAAGTAGCTGAAGATGGTTAGGTCTAGCACACTACGCTGGGGAACTCCAGCAGAGATGTCCTGGAGCTGAGGTGATTGACCTCCAACAATCACAATCATTTTCCTTAGTGGCAGATATCACTCCAACAAGTGGAGAGTTTTCCCCTCATTCCCATTGACTCCAGTTTTGCTGGAACTCCTTGATGCCCTACTTGGTCAAATGCTCCCTTGGTATCAAGGGCAGTCACTCTCCCCTTGCCTCCGGAGTTCACTGCTTTGTCTGTGTTTAACCAAAGGCTGTAATGAGGTCAGGAACTGAGTGGCAGCCGTGCCCTTTAGGACTTTGCTGATTTGGTCAGGAGAGGGACCACCAAATCATTAGGTGACAGACATCCTCCAGGGTATATTCTGTGCCCTTTCCACTTTCAGTGCTTCCTCCACCTAAATGGTGCTCAACATTGAAGACTGATTCATCAGCTGAGACTTGGGGATGGGTGGCAGTGGTTGGTTTGTTGGGGGTGGGGGGGATGCGAGTGCGGGGTGCGGAATTGACAGATGCTAATCGGATCTCTTTGCCAGTGTTTAACCTAATGCCATGAGACTCCATTGCATCCAGAATCTATTTTATAGACTGCCAGAGCAGCAACTTCGAAACTGGTGTACTGTATCACCACCCTGGGTTTGCCCTGCCAGTGGGACAGGACCTACCCAGGGATGATGATGATTAGTGTTACCTGAACATAGCCATATACACTTAAACATACCTTTATAGACAACATGAGGCTATTGATTAACTAATCTGTGGGACAACTGTCCCAATTTTAGCATTGGCTCATAAATGTTGGTAAAGAGACTTTTTCCTAGGGTGGAGGTAGCTATTACGAGGTGGCATAGTTTTAAAGTGAGTGGAGGTAGAGAGAAGGGAGATGTCAGAGGTAGGTTCTTTACTCAATCAGTGGTAGGGATGTGGAATGCATTGCCGGAGAGGGTAGTGGAGTCGGCCTCATTGGGGCATTTAAGCAGCTATTAGAAAGGCATTTGGATGATAGTATAAGGTAGGGGTGGAGGTTAGATAGACCTTCGGTTTAGGGTAAAAGTTCAGCACAACATCGTGGGCCGAAGGGCCTGTACTGTACTGTTCTATGTTCTAGGACTTCGCGGGGTCAAAGGTACTGTGGTTGCTTTTGTCTTTTTCAGTGTCTCAGTTGATGTCAAGTTGTCCAACTGGTTTCCTTTCCTTATGTTTTGTTGTAGTTTGATACAACCGTGTCTTGCTGGGGCACTGCAGAGGGCAGAGTGAATATTTGGGCTGGTGGACAGGGTTCTAGTGCATTGAGCTGCTTTGCCCTGGAAGGTGTTAAGCTGCTCGTGTTGATGGAACTACGTGCTCTGCTATCAAACTCCCGATTCGTGCCTTGCAGATGGTGAACAGGCTTTGGGAAGTCAGGAAGAGAGTTACAAATTTGAGAATCCCTTCTGTCTGACCGGCTGAAGTAGCTGCAGTATCTATACAGCTGCTGATTACTTTACTTTTCCTATAAACCCTGTCAGAAAAATAAATGTTTGTGGATGAGATAGTAGGAACTGCAGATGCTGGAGAATCTGAGATAACAAGGTGTAGAGCTGGATGAACATAGCAGGCCGAGCAGGAAGGCTGACGTTTCGGGCCTAGACCCTTCTTTCTGAAGAAATCTCAAATGTTTGTGGATGTTTGGGTTAGGAGGAGGGCATGGTACAGTAGTTTGCTGTTGTGATTTGAATGAGTTATGACCTTCTTCAGTAGTCATCTTGTGAGGAGTAAATTGGTGTCAGAGGACTGTGTGGTACACATGGGCCTGTATAGCTGGGGGATATCTCTGTGATGCTGCCTTAGCTCTGGTAAGTTGACTTTTCATCCCCTTTTAACTTGTGTGTCTTTCCCACAACAGCTGTCTTGTGCAGAATGATCTTGACAGGAAATGCCACCAGGCAATTTGTTCACTTCAGTCTGAGGGACTTCCAGCACTGGAGTGAGAAACTATTTCCTTCTAAGGGAAAATCTTGCTTGCTCCAGGACAGATTATGTTCCTCACCTTTTTACTATTTACAAAGAATCTGAGTGGTTTCTCATCAAACTTTTATTTTAGCGTGAAGCACCTGGTGGTCTTCAAATTGAAGAAAAACTAGGTCCTTGCCCCGCCCCCCCAACCTATCGTCATCGTCATCGTCATCGTCAATGAGATAAGTAAATGATTTCTTTATACTCATTCACAAGAATGTGGATGTCACTGGCGAGGCAGCATTTATTGCCCATCCCTAATTGCCCAGAGGGCAGTTAAGAGTCAACCACATTGCTGTGGGTCTGAAGTCACATGTAGGCCTAACCAGGACAGCAAATTTTCTTCCTTAAAAGACATTAGTGAACCAGATGGGTGCTTTCTGACAATTGTTTCATTAGACTCCAGATTTATCTTTTAATTCACTTCAGCTGTGGCAGGATTTGAACCGAGGTCCCTAGAACATTACCTGAGATTCTGGATTAAATCAGTCTTTCCAACAGGCCAACCTTTTGAAGCCAATACCTTGCCATTTTTATTTTTATTGTTGATTTACTTCGTTATTGGTAGCGCCCTGGTCAATATTTCCTCCGCTTACTGATGCCTGCAATAGGCCTCAGTCAAGCAGCTCCAATATGGACTGACCAGAAGGAATGCAGAGAGTGAAATTCTGAAACTCGACACCAAGGGAGCTGTTGGCATGGCTGAGAATTTTGCATTTCCAAATTGCTTTGTTTTGTGGTAATTTAGGACTGGGGCAACTGGAGAGGGGATCCCCAAGTATAACATAGAGCCTGTCCCAACGGCACAGTGCACACTGGAAATGTGAAAACAGCACTTGAGATGAACACAGCGGTGGTCAGGCAGCCTCAGTGGAGAAGGTTGGGAGAGCTGATGCTCACAGTAGAGAGTTGTACAGATATCCTCCCTGCCCCCTGGATGCTCACATGTTCCTGCCACAGCAATTTCTCGTTAATCACCGAACCTCATTTCTGATCTTAGCTGCCAGCCCCTGTGTGCCCCAGGCAGAGTAGGGAATGGCCTCACCGCACGCATATTTTCATACAAGCCGTGCCGTTGGTTACCAGTTCGGCTGGTTCGACGAGAAAACCCCAAGCTGAGCAAAACGAGACAGCAAATGAAGGAGGCCCATTTTCACTGTTCTCCCTACAGTACAAGAAGTCAACACCTCTCCTTCCGAGCTGCGATCTACTGCTGCTGCCGCTGGGGGTAAAATTATCCGCTTCAAGTTTGTGCTTATTTTAAAACTTTTTTTTTTAACTTTTGTTGGAGAGGCAGTTGCTTTACTTAACTTTTTGGGGGATTCTGGTCACCGGTAAATCAACCTCCCCCCTCCCTTCGCCTGACTGTATGAAAAGTTTTCTGGAATTTAATATGTTATGGTATGTTATGTGGGGTCTGAGTTGAGGTGGTTCAGGATGGTCTGCTGCGAGACTCACTGGTATTTATAGTTCTGTCTGGTGAGCGTATCACTCCCTCCCCACCAAAAAAACCGATGAAGCTGATTATTTGCCTGTCTGCTTGGCTCTGTTGATGGTTGCCAGTCTTCAAAAAAATGACATGAAAACAGAACATTCTGGAGCAAATCGTAAGGTCACGCAGCTTCTGTGGAGAGAGGAAACAGAATTAACGTTTCCATTGCGGTACAACCTTTTTTCTTCTCGAAAATGACCTGTTGTTGATTTTTACTGATTAGTTGTGGTATCTGTCCATCCCCTCCCCCACCCTACCTTGTTGCAGAAATTGGAAGGAAGGTGGTAAAGAGGCACAGCAAACTATTCTAGTCACCAAAAGCCTCAGCTGTGAACGTAGGCTGCAGAACTCAGGGCTGTGCAGTGTTGGTGAGTGCCCCTACCCCTGAACCAGGAGGCCTGAGTTCAAGTCCCACCTGCTCCAGAGTTGTGTGATAGCAACTCTGAACAGGTTGCTAAAAATGCTTTGTTTTAACCTCCGAAGGCTAAGCGGAGTTTTGACAGGAGATGTCAAAATCTGGACAGAGTAGGTAGGGAGAAAAAAAAATCAGAATATGAGTATGCAAGAAATGGAGGGAAATGGACCCCAAGGGCAGGCAGAAGGGATTAGTTTAATTTGATGTAGCGTTCAACACAATATTGTGGCTCAAAGGGGCCATTCCTGTACTGTACAGTTCTATGTTCAGAAATTGCTGGAAAACTCAGCAGGTCTCACGACATCTGTGGAGAGAAATCACGTTTTGGGTCGAGTGACTCTACCTCAGAACTGTTTCTGATTTACAGCGTCCACAGTTCTGTTCTTTTGGCTTTTATTTAGGTAGGGAGAAAGGTGCTTGTTTTTGCATAATCGATGGGCCAAATGGCCTATTTCTGTGTTGTACACTTCTATGACTCAGAAAAGGATCCCGAATGAGAGAGCACAGATGCAGGGTAATTTGATGTGAGAAGAAACATTAGGGTATGGAGTGCACTGTTTGGAAATATAGTGGAGACAGCTTCGACTGAGGCATTCACCAGAATATTGGATGACTATTTAAATGGAAACAAGTAAAAAATTGCTTGAATGGTGACAAAGTCGAAACTTTTAATCTTGCCCATGTCAGAAATTAGGACGCAGGAAACAGATTAGGAAAAAAAGGTCACCAAATCTGTTTCTTGTAGACATCCAAAACTAAGACACAACAAAAAGCTTTGACAACTTGTCTCTTTTTTTTCACAACACTGAAGTTCCGTACTACCGAGAACAGCATTCAGAGCTCAAAGGGAAAAGGTAGGAGAATGATGCTAAGTCATAATGCTCATTCAGAGAGCCAGTCCAGATGTGATGGGCTGAATGGCCTCCTTCTGCGCTCCAGCAGCTCTCTGGTGGACTTGCACGTGTAAATTAGACTGCATGTGAATGAGCATCCTTTTCATTTGTATTTGAGACCTTTTTCTGGCCCACTTCATTGTGTTTCCTCCACTCACCTGGATTCCTTTCTGAAAGGTTATCAGTCCTCTGCTGGTCCATAGGAGGGTAGCAGAGAGAAGGTGCAAACTCTGTGAGCTGTTTTTTGTTTTAATATGAGATTGACTGACTGACTGACTGACTGACTATGGATCATGAAGAAAACTACTCTCTAAAGTTAGCTGAAGCTCCTTGATGCTCATCAGTTTGCAATAGAACGGCAAACACTAAGAGTTGGCTCTGATCTGGTCCCTGAATCCAACATTGCCTGACAATTCAATCTCTTGGGAGGATTTTGGAAAATATGCTGTAGCCCTTGGCTTTGGAGATCTCCCAGGAGAAGGGTTTAACATAGGTGCATTTCACAGGAGCATTAGTGAGCAAAGTACACCACCAAGCCCCTTTAAAGGGATATTTGGACAGGATTTTAAGGAGCAGAAGGGGGAATGATGGAGAAGTTTATGCAGGGAATTAAGGAGCCTGGAGTTGAGGCAGCTGGAAGCATAGCTGCCAGTAGTGAAGTCACAAAAGTTGGAGATGCAAACAAGATTTGGAGGGGCAGATCCATTATTTGGGCTGGAAGAGATTGCTGGAACAGGGGAGGGTGGCATACCGTTAAAAGGGAGCAGTCTTCCTTTAGATCAAATTGTGTTGATCCTGTTGTCTTCTGAATTTTAAGACTTATACTTCATCACACATAGATAAATGCCTTTCTTCAAAGTATTAATGTACCAAACTTGCTGTTGGGTATGCTTTGGTTCACGTTCAAATGCATTATTACTGTCAGTTATTAATAATAACCACTGAAAAGCACTGATAAATCACTTTACTTTGCTGTCAAAGTGTTAAATAATTGAAGGAGGGGTTAAAATGCCCTAGGGGAACTTGTTGAAAATAATTTTGCAGAATTGCCAACTTCAAGTTCGTTACATTTAATTATCTGGGAAACCAGCCTGCCAGACACTAAGGATCAGAGCAAGCTTCTGGCATATCCAGCTCGGTTTTAGATTAAATATTTAACTTGTTGCATTTTCATGTCATTTTTTTTTAGAAAAAAGACATGTTACTTGTGCCCACATGTCAACTTTTCTGTGAGTATTCTTTGTGTTCTTCCTCTGCCCCATTTAGTACATTATAAATCATGGGATGATTGCTGAGATATAGTATCAGTGCACCCAGGTGCCAAGATATCGCACAAAGATGCGATAACTAACTTCACTACCATGTCGAAGAGTTGAGATTTGCATTGAAATGCGGAGTAAAAGGTACTGCGTGGGTGTATGTGTATGTAGGCTTTTAATGTGTACACGCCTCTGTCCCCAGGATAGTTATCCATTTTTTATATAGATTCATGGTATCATATGTATGTGTGGTGCAGTGGAATGTCACTGGACTAGTAATCCCAGAGGCCCAGGCCGATGTTCTGGAGGCACTGGTTCACTTCCTATAAATGAAATTAATTGAATATGGAATTGACAGCTATTCTGAGTAATGATGGCCACAACATTACGGTATTAAAAACCCCGAGGAAGGGTCACTGGACCCGAAATGTTAATTCTGATTTCTCTCCACGGATGCTGCCAGACCTGCTGAGCTATTCTGGCAATTTCTGTTATTGTTGAAAAAACCCATCCAGTTCAGGGGAGGAATTCTTGCCTGGTCTGTTTATGACTCCAGACCCACAGCAATATGGTTGGCTGCCCTCTGAAGTGGCCCAGCAAGCCGAGCAATCAGGAATGGCTTAAAAACTACTGGCTTTGTCAATGACTCACAGACCCCACATCTCTGAATGTGCAGTGATGTGAAACTATGGAAGCCCTGACTCAGTGGATAACTCTCTCTTTCTTAGTCAGAAGTTTGTGCTTTCACATTCCACTCTGGAGACTTGAGAAAGGCAACCAGGGCTGGCATTCAGGCGCACACTGAGGGAGTGGTACGTCTTTCAGACAAGACGCTGAATTGAGATCCTTCTGCTCCCTGCTGTCAATGTAAAAGTATTTCTGTGACCAGCTGGGTTGTTCCCCAGGGCGATCGAGCCAGTGTTTCATCCTCTAGCAACACCATGAGCAGGTGAACGCCTCTTTTTCATCACATTACTTTTTGTGGGATCTTGTCATGCTTGCTGTAAGTAAACAGTAGCACTTCAAAAGTGTTCACTGGTAGTAAAGCACTTGGGAACATCATATGATCATGAAAGGCACTATATAAATGCAACTCTTTGTGGGGTGTGTGTGTGTGTTTTATATAATATATACACAACACACACTACTTGCACAGATTTTGTTTGTCATGTGTGTGAGAGATGTCTGTAGTTGCAATTAAATGAATTGTTAAGTGAAACTTTTCTAAGATTTGTATTGAGGAATCTTTTGGGTTGCTCTTGCAGGGCAACTGAATGCGTTTTGACAAGACTGCTCCCTTGTCTATTAACCATGTGATCAAGTTGTTCGGCTTGAGAAGAGAAGGCCTTTTGATTAATCAGCTAGTGCTAAGAGGTGGTTCAATGGCAGGTTTGTGCTTCATTCAAAACGAGAGGAGCCTTTTTTGAGCATTTTACTTTTCAGTTAGTGTTTCGTGTGTGTGTGTATATACACACTTTTTATGGATGTCCCGAATGTAAAAATCTTTACAAAGTCCTGTGCTTTTTTAAATTATTTCCTAAAGCGCCAATCTCATATCAGGGCTCTATCATTACTGTTTAAAAAAGGCTTCTTTTGTAATGATTGCTTTCACCCTCTGGCGATGCTTGTCATAGTTTAAGGCTGATAAAATGTCTAATATGCTTGAATGGTTAAACAATCTTTTACTTCTTCATATGCAATGATGATGGTAAGAACAAGCTGCACTCCTGTGTCAGTCCATCCTTCTGAGTCAAGATGAAAACAAAGGATCCTAAAGCACCTTGATTGCACTAGAGAAGAAACATGAAGATGCTGGCCATTTGACATAATCTTTTTTCTTTCTTGTGGTGTTAGAATAGTCAGTGAAAGTACTGATTCTTAATGATTTTCTTAACTTCAGACAGGATACTCGACACTAGCGTGGCTGTGACAGAGCAAACCTGACTCAGCAAGAAGTTTTAGCTAACACTATAAAATGCTAAAGCAAAGCTGAATTTGTTTCCAAAGCAGCAATTCTTCGTTAATTAATTACTGTCCTTTGAAAAGGTGTCTAAAAGGCTTGTACCCTTCTCCTTCCCCACCTCGTCTCTCTGCAGTCGTCATGTTTTTGGGAAGGTGAGGTCTGTTACTCACTTTCTCCTGTGTAAACCTTTTGGAAGTTGAACTACAGGTGTTGGCGCTGAAGGATTGGGAGAGTATATCGTCAGTGTTTGCTTTGATATGGTGGTAGAGTTGGATGAAGGAAAGCAGCAGGAGGTTTGTGTGAAGCATAAACTCCAACACAGCCATGTTGGGCTGAATGGCCTGATAGTGTTGCAAAGATCAATATGATACATCCACCTCAGAGGCTGTGGATTCAAACCTAACTGGCGCTTGTTAACTCATGTGGGACAGAGTTTTGAAACTGCAGCAGCATTTTGAGTGGCTGTTTCAATGTGGCATTAAATTTCCAACTGTTCCAGTTGCTATGGATGGGGATGGCAGACGCTGAAAGAGCCAAGATTTTTCTGGTAAGAATGTGGTGCTGGGAATCCATTCTTAAAAATGCTACAAGCTTTCTATCAGTCAGACAGCATCTCTTGGAGATTACTGAACAACCAGAGTGTTTCCAGCATTTTGTTTTTTTTTATTAGTTCTGTATCCTGACTAATATTCTCCCCTTTGTTGTGGGATCTTGCTGTGCGTGTTTTCTGACACTGCTTTCAGTCACTGTCTGTGAAACACTTTGTTCTACATCCCAGAACCATTGCTGTTCTTTGCAAAGTACCTGTTTATTTGCTGAGTGGAGGTTCATATTAAATCTGATTTCAATTTAAAAAAATTTTTTTTTTTTGGTTATGGAAAGCATTTCCACTATGAGTAAAACTGATACTCTCTTTTGGTTAACCATTGCAAATGTACGTGTTCTGAAGCAACAGAAGTTAGTAAGCTGAACACTTTTTTTTTTTCCTATAAAAAGAGTCACAAACACACCTTAATAACATCCTCTGATTCCATCCCTCCCCGTCTCTGCTGATAAAACCTCATCCATGATTTTGTGATCTCTAGGCTAGGCTATTCCAGCACAATCCTGTCTGGCCTGTTGCATTGCCCATACCAAAGCTCATCCTTGCGTAATAGACCTATTGTTAACTAGCCATTTACTTCACCACAGTTTAAGGAAAATTGCTGTGTCCAAATTAGCCACTCACTGCCTTTCCTGCAAAATATTAATTATGCTTCAGAATTAATTAAGGGGCACAGAAGCAGTTTAGCGAGTCTTGTCTTGTCTTGTAGATGGGAGAAAAGTACTGTTTTAATATGTGCTATTTCCTTTGCGTAAAGGAGTTACAATTTAGTTACCTAAAGCTGTGCTATCCATTTTCTAATTTGCACCGAGCTCCCTTCTCCTACCATATTTGGATTTGTTGACTACATTGAGTCCTGGTTAAACAATTCCTCAACTTTTAAGATTCACATCCTCATTTTTGAATTCCTTCAAGGTTTTGACCTTCTTTTCTTCGTAATGTGTCCTTCTGCAATACTCGGATATCTGTGTGCCTCCATTTCTGGTGTCTTGAGGATCCGCAGTTTTAATCACACCAATATTGGTTGTCCTTCAACAGCCAAGACCCTAAACTCTGGAATTTGCTTATTACACCTTTTCTGTTTCACTGTCTGCTTTCCTCCTATGTAATTCCTTAGCATCTACCTCTCCTTTGCCCTAGTATGCTACTGTTTTTACAAAGTGCCTTGGGACATTTTGCTATATTAAAGGCACTTTATTAATGCAATTTGTTGATGTTGAAATTGGAGCTTGTGATTTGTAAGCAGTTTTTTTAAAATATAAAGCAACTATCCAACTTTCAACTATTTCCCATTAATCTCTCACTGGGGTTTTATCGTGGGTGCAGCTTATGGTTTTGGGTGTTCGAGAGAGTTGTATTCCCTTAGTAAGCACTTCAAAGATCTGCAAGCACATCACATGAATGAAATACTGTGTATTGAATGGTACTTTTTCCCTGTCCACAAGACTTGCTAAACTGCTTCCGTGCCCCAAATAAATTCGGAAGCATATTCCTTGTTTTGTAGGAAGCGTGGTGACCATTTTGAACAGAGTAAGATTTCATAAACAGCAGGGAAGTAAATAACCAGTCAATTTTGATGCATTTGTGAAGAGAGATGCTGACGTGGACACAGCGAAAACATTTCTGTCTTACTAAAAATTGCCATAGGACTTTGTTTTACAAGCACCTTAATTGCAGGGCCTCTTTGAGATTTCATGCGAAACAAAGCGCACCAACAATGCAGCACTCCCTCAACAATAACAACCAAAACTTTCACACATCTAGTGCATTTAATGTTAAAACAGTAGTCTGCTCGTTCTCCACAATGTAGTGATCATCAAGAAACGCGTAAAGGTACAGAGCAGGAAAAGTAGGTAAGCTGGAGATGCTCTAGCTTGGTCAGATCAGTAAGATTGCAACAGATGAGGTCATTGAGTATGACAACAAAAGACATGGACGCATGGTTGACTGGTGTGGTTGGCCGTCTAAAGGCTGTGGGGACATTAGCGTGCTCCACTGAACTATCTGCTACTGTTGTGTGCTTAAGACCTGCAGTAGGCCTGGAACATTTCAGCCAACATGTTTTGAGCAACAACTTACACGAGCTATCTGATTTTAAAGTAACCAATCCCAAACATTGAGGAAAAGCTAAGAACCTTTCCAATGTAATTTTATATAAAACAAGTGGAGCTAACTAAAGAAAGTTTATTGGCTAAGTTGAGCAAATGAGCATTTAATTCTTCATTTGTTAGAACAGAGATACGTAGGGTGTGTTTTTGATTTTTTTTTTGTGAGATCATTTTTCTTCAAAGTGCTTTCTAAAAAGCTGCATATCTCAATACTTCCTAATCTGCAGACAACATCAATATGCATCAACGTATTTACATCCTATTTAACTCCATATTGCCAAACCTTTTCGTCACATTTATTTCAATATTTGAAAGTGTCCATGCCCAACTTTTGAATGGGCAACACTGAGGTAATCGGAGTAATGGTGACAATGGGGAGTGAGTTTTCCTGTGCACCTCCCACACTAACCCTTCCTTCCACCCTCCAATCTATCACTAGCTTAGTGACCATAAAATCGCCTCGCTCTATCCTCCCCAGTCAATTTTGGGCACTTTTAAGAGCAGAGGTTGGCCATTCAGCCCATCGAGAACCCATTCAGAGATGTTATTGTGCACCACTGGAGCAGATGGGACAGAACCCAGGTTTCCAAGCCAAGAGGTAGGGACACTACCACTGTGCCACAAGAGCCCTAGTGAGTGGTGTCGATTATTTATAACCAACCTGTTTAGATGTGTTATGAGTCGGTGGGACTTGAATCCCAGCCTCCTGGCTAAGAAGCAGGGACACTACCACTGCTGCAGAAGAGTCCTTCAGGCCAGAGAATATTTTCCTTTTCTGCTTACACCACGTCAATATCACTTATCAGTTTTTATTTTCAATGCACCTCTGGAGCGGGTGGGACCAGAACCTAGGTCTTCAAGCCCAGAGGCAGGGATACTACCACTGTGCCATAAGACCCCTTTAGCCCATCAAGACTGCTTTGTCATTCATTTAATTCAATGTGCTTAAGCTACAGGTGCAGGGAGCAAAGTTTATTAAACATTTTGTGAGCTTTGGCCAAACAAATTGGTGCCTTTTTGAAGAGGTATCCCTGACCTAAAGTAGTAATTGTGCAATGTAGAGGAAACCAAATGTGGTCGACATTGATGATCTATTCTAATGAAACATGTATTGTATATCTGCAGGTAAATGGTTGACGTGTCTGCCACTCTTCACAACAGCAAGTATCTGGGAATTCCGAGTTGAAGATGGGGCACGCACACAAAAAGACGTTTCAACGCTTTTTCTAACAGCTTTTAAGCATGTTTGTTTTTGGCTTTTATTTTCCAGGTGGTTAAAGTTTGAGGAATTAGAGGTGGAAATGGAACTCCCAAATCATGCCAAACAATTGTTGCTGCAGTTGAACCAACAGAGGAGCAAGGGGTTCTTCTGTGATGTTATCATTGTGGTCGAGAATGCCCTGTTCCGTGCCCACAAGAACATCCTGGCAGCGAGCAGCATGTACTTCAAGTCCCTCGTGCTTCATGACAACTTGATCAACTTGGACACCGATATGGTCAACGCCACCATCTTCCGACAGATCCTGGATTTTATCTACACCGGGAAGCTCCTGGGCACGGACCAGGCCAGCGAGCAGAACGTTAACGCTCTTCTGACAGCAGCTAGCTACCTCCAGCTCCACGACCTGGCTGCCGTGTGTCGGAAGAAGATGAAACGCATCGGTAAGACTTTGCACGGCAAGCTGATGGGCCCCGGCCCCGGGAAACCAGGGAGAGGGCACAGGTTGCCTTCCGCCCCGGTCGTCCAGCCGCGCTACTCTGGTTCACCCGAGGCGCTTCAGAGGCTTCAGGCTGGGGAGCTGCACCGGGTGGAGGTAGCTGGGGATGAATTGTACCTCGCTAGCTCGAACAAAGGAAACCCCCACTCTCACGGCCAGAATGGCGGCACCAGCAAAAGTAGCAATACTAACAATGGCACCAACAGCAACAAAGGGGAGCAGGAGCAGATGCTCGGCCTGGACCTGTCCAAGAAAAGCCCTTCAGTCCCTCCCCACATGTCTCAGGAGGACATGCAGCTCGGAGAGTGCAGCCAAGGTGGCTCTCCCCGCTCTGCCTCTGTTTCTACCACCAACAGTGCCCCCTTCGAAGACAGCGCCACGAACCCTCACAAAGTGGAGAACAGCGAGTGCTCGGAGAGGAATGACCTCGGGTCTGATGCCCAGAGCCTAGCGGACACTGGGCAGCCCAAGAGCTTCCGGCTGGCGGTTCGTGGCAGCAGCTGGCTGAAGCAGGAGAAGATGTATGGCAGGCCCGAGGGCACCAACTGCCGGGACGAGGGCGGCTCGCTCCTGAACGGGGTCATCATGGGGCCCCTGGTGAAGTCGCTGGAGCGGGATTCTGGTCGCCACTTTGAGCACGCCGTGCGCTGCAAAGAGGAGGAGGACGACGAAGAGGAGGAGGAAGGGGAGGAGGAGAATGGCAAAGAGTGCAGCGAGGACAGCGCCCAGAGCGGTGAGGAGGAGGCGGCGGTGGCAGTGTCTGGTGGAGGAGGAGGAGGAGGGGGTCACGGTTACAGGCCGGGCCAGGACGGCTTCGAGCCAGCAGGGTACGGAGACAACCTGTACGTGTGCATCCCCTGCGGCAAGGGCTTCCCCAGTTCGGAACAGCTCAACGCCCACGTCGAGAGCCACACCGAGGAGGAACTGTACCTGAAGGAGGAGGCAGACAGCGGCCTGACTGCCCCGAACCCGCCGTACCCCAGCGACTCGCGGCCCTACAAGTGCTCCGTCTGTGAGAAGAGCTACAGGGACCCATCCACGCTGCGGCAACACGAGAAGACCCATTGGCTGTCCCGGCCCTTCCCGTGCAACATCTGTGGGAAGATGTTCACCCAGCGGGGCACCATGACCCGCCACATGCGCAGCCACTTGGGCCTGAAGCCTTTTGCGTGTGAGGAATGTGGCATGCGGTTCACGCGGCAGTATCGACTGACCGAGCACATGCGGGTCCACTCGGGCGAGAAGCCCTACGAATGTCAAATCTGTGGTGGCAAGTTCACGCAGCAACGCAATCTGATAAGCCACATGAGAATGCATACCTCACCAACATAAGCCAAAGACTCCAACCTCAATTTATATATTTTTGTGTGCGTGTGCGCGTGTGTATGTTTCTTTTTCTCTCCCACTTCTCCAGCCTCCTTTACAACATGTTTTCGATGGGAGAACGAGCAATGGGGTTGGGTGGGTGATTGATCGGGAACGGGGTCTTTAGTTTCCAATAGATGTTTAGGGAAAGAAAAAGAATCCTCGAAGCTTCGAGGCGCTTGTTTTATTAAGAAGTAAGGACCTTTTTGTAATTTTTATGTGAATGTTTAAACTGGAAAGTTGAGGATCTAGCTGGGGTAGCTTGGTGTAGGCTGGACTTGCTGTTATTTCCTTAGGTACATTTTCCTTTTTGTATTTTCTCCCGTGTTTAGCTCCTCTCCCCATGCTGAATAAGTCTGACTGAAGGGACTTATCAGCTTGCTACCTCTTCGCGATAATAATTTATAAGGAAAGAAAACTAAACAAAAGAATTAGTCAAAGAATATTGCAAGGGAAAGGGGGGGGTAGATATCTCTTTAAAAAACATAATAACAATGAATTTAAGATTTAGTATTTCCATTTTGACATTGTCCATCCCAGCTCTTTTTGATTCTATTCAAATATTGGCTGATTTCTATTTTCCCCAAGCCAGACCAGATAAAACTTGTACGTTTTATCTGCCTCGACCAAATTATCTGACAGTGTACAGTGTTTTGAATTTTGAGCCATATACATGTGAAGTCACGACTGCTTCAAAGTCGCTGCAGTCATTCTGGTTAATGGTCAGTTCCATGGTGAGGGTAGGGAAGGGTGTGGGTTGGGGGAAAACAGGCTTGTATTTTCAATAGCTTTTTATTGGTGAGCTGCTGAAGCCAAGAGAAGATGAACAGCATGATGTGGAAAAAGTTAAACTGGTGTTTACATAGGTCTGCTAGCCAGTAAAGGCCTACCCATTATTGTTAGCATGGTACGGAAGTTATAGTGAGGACAGCAAGGTGTGAGGATAATGAGCTTTTTTGTCTCTTAGCTGTACATTCCTGATGAAACCAAATTCACAATTGCTGCATAGAAACAAAGATTATAGTGAATCAGGGCACACAGAGGCAGATTTTGATGGCTTTGATTGGAACAGATTTCCAAAGTAACTTCTTCGGAATAAGTTTACAAAGTATCTGTCAGAACAGCGCCTAAAACGCCCTAATACAAAGATACAGAAAGCTTTTTTAAACAAATATATATATATATAATATATATATAGGGCTGGTTAGGGGTTTTTGTGTTTCTTTTTTTAAGTGATAATTTCACATTTTGACAATTGATTCAGTTCTAACATTGTATGAGTCCTGATGGAAAAATATCTTCTTTTTTGTTAAACCTCTCAAACCAAGTGTAGGTACGGAGGAAGGAGGGGATTCACAGGAAAGGGACCCCCTTCTTAAATGAACCAAGTTGAGTCTTTTTCTTGGCATTTGGGGTGATGGAAAGACTTGGACAGCACATGATCATATTCCAGTTTGTTTTACTGAAGGGGCACTGGGGCAAGTCTAAGTATGGTCTTTCCTTATTTCCCAAGATAATTTTTTTGTTTTTTTTTTGTTTTTAAATATATATATTTAATATATATATATGTTGGGATAAAACGAAGATCTAAACTAAACTAGTGATTACAGCTTAAACAATTGAAAAGAGTGCAGTATCGTTCTCAGCACTTAAAACAAGTACGACATTATGTCTGTGTACAGCGAAGGTATTGTACAGGAGCTTTCCTTTCAAGTAGTTATGTAGAATTGCAGTTGATAGATTTTTATTCAAAGGAAAATTTAAAAAAAAGTTTAAAAAAAAAATAAACTTTCCAAACTGTGACAATAAAAGGTTCATAATTCAGGGATTGTTCAGCACCTGCACAGTGCAGTAATCTCAACTACATTTATATGATGTCGTAATGTATCGAGACATTTTCTGTATTTTAATGAGAAGCAGAACACTAGTTTCATATTTAAGATTTTGATGGGGTGGGGCGGGAGGGGGTACTTTTTTTCAGATACACACAAAGGGCCTCGGATGAGGTTTAGGCAGCTCATGCAAAAAAAGTAAAATATAGGCTGTAGTCATTCGTTCCTGTTGATGTTTTTTTTGGGTTTTTTTTGTGTTCCTTTTTTATTTTGAAAGTTATCAGAGTTGTATAAAAAATAAAGCTCATACCCAAATTCACAAAAAAGAAACTATTTTTAAACCAAAGCACATTTTAATGAGTATAAAAAAGAACCTCATGTGACTCAAATTATGTATTTATCTCATTGTTTACATGTAAACTTTCGACAGTCTCAGACCTCAGCAAAATGCTTCTTTCTGACAAAAAAATGGTGCAAACTTAACACTTTTTTGACAGTGTTCTTTTTATCAATATATGTATGTATTTGCAGTAATGAATGTATTTATTTCTTTTTTTGAATCCTGTACACACTGTTTGCATTTAAGTTTCAGTCCATATGCAAAAAGCTGTATAAGTTGGACCTTTTACAGGAAAAAAAAAATCTCAGAGACTTACCACATAGCCATAAACCGCATAACCTGTGAAGACGTTATTTGCAAAAGACTGGACATTTTTTTTTCTCTCTATTGGCTTTGCATTGAAGATGTAATATGTTTGTTGTATTTAATACAATGTGTTTTTCTCGTCACAATGCACATTCATCCTCGGTTACTGCACGGCAAGCATTCCACATTCTGCCACTGCGTAGCTTGGGGTAACAGTATTTATCTTTTTTTTTGTGTTCTGAAATCGTCACTTTCTCGCGCAAAAAAAAAAGCTTGAATTCAGGTCAGGGCTGCATTATTTGCAGCTCAAAATAGTCATGTGTCATTAAAAAAAAAAGACAAATGTATGCTGATCTCAGCATTCAGAAAATTTACAGTCTTAATGTACAGCAATCAAACTCTTATTTTACAATCTTTTCATTAAAAGCTTGACTGAAAACCATCTATGTCTGTTGTTCTTAACTTTAGCAGCATCACAGATGGAAATGCTGTTAATATGTTTTTGGTGGCAGGCGGAGGTAATGCTGAAATGTTGATCTGTGGGCTTTAAGCACCAATGTTGGATGTGTGCAGACTCTTTGGTAGGCTATTCAAGGTGCCTATAATGGGTGCTTTTGTCTCCTATTTTGCACCATATTCCAGGATCTGTGAATATTTAGGTTCAAGGGGGGTGCCACACAGTTTGTGCTTGTAACTCTACTAATACAAGAAGAGTTCAATCTGTTGCCCATCATCAACCTTATCAATGGAAAAGCCTCAAGGTTCCTCAATTATTGTGAAGGAATTTGCAGTTCTGAAGGAGATTTGTATGCTTTGCCAGGACTTTGCCAGAACCATTCAAATTCATAGCCACTGGATGCATGTTTGACTTCAGTCCAAATTTTCATCCACCTTCCCCCAAAGCATAGAAAGATCTCTGCTTCAGCCCTCTCCTGTTGCAATGGAGAAACAAATATTGCTAAAGAAACTCAGCAGGTCTGGCAGCATATGTGGAGGGAGAAACATCTCCATTCAATATGACTTTTTCATTGAACTCAAAGGGTTGATTCCTGTTTCTGTCTCCACAGTTGCTGCCAGATCCGCTGAGTTTCTCCAGGATTTTCTGTTTTGATTTTAGATTTCCAGCGGTTGCAGTATTTGACTGTACAGTAGAGTTACAAAAACGTTCAACAAGCCAGCAACTTTAAAATGCAATCCACCCAAGTCAAACACTACTGATGACCTTCTGCCATTGACGTCCGAAGCAGCAGAAATGACCTTTCTGTATTCATGTCATTATAACCCTTCCATCATTTAAAGTTCAACTAAAATCTGTGCTTTATCCTCTCTGTCAACACTCTGCATGGCATGGCTTTGCTGAAACTATATACCGGAAGAAACTGATACCTTGGCAATCAATTACACCACTGAAGGAGCCACTTGGCCATTGTGTCTGATAGCTGTCTGCAGAACAACTTGGATAGTTCTACTCCCCTGCAATTTCTTTCTATTCAGGTAATTCTCCAAAACCTTTTTGAAAACCAAGATTGAATCTGCCTCCACTGTGCTGTCAGGTATTGCACTCCAATCCCTCTGCCATCTTGTTTAAATTTCTTTTTGCTCCTATCACCATTGATTCTTTTACTTAAGTCAATTTCTACTAGTTCTCGATCCTTCTGCCCCCAGAATGGTTTCTGCATCCAGACCTCTCATGATTTTGAATACCTCAATCAAATCTCAAAACAGAACATCCCCAGCTGCTCAAAGCTACCCACTAAACAGACATCCCCTCATCCCTGGAACAATTGGAGAATATAATCTTCTGTTATAGCTGTGCGGTCTGTGTTTATAAAACTGTAAGAAATAGGTACAGGAGTAGGCCACGTGGCCCCTCAAGCCTGCTCTGCTATTCAATAGCTTCATCGCTGATCTGGCGTTTCTCTCATCCACTTTTCTGCATTTTTCCTCATAAGCTTGATTTTTCCCTGACTGATCAAGAATCTATCTTTCTCAGATTTAAATATACTCCAGTACTGTTCCCCCCACTGATCTCTGTGGTAAAGAACTCTAATACGAATCAGCCCTCCTGAGAGAAGAAATGCCTCCTCATCTCAGTCTTAAATTCACACCTCTTCATTCCTATTCTTATACTCGTGTATTGGATCTTGTTGTTGGATGTCGGCAAGAAAATGCTATAAATAAATTACCTCAGACTTCAGGTAGTTTGTGTCAGACAATTGTGTGTTGTTTAGCTTAGATGGCTCTGTTCCCAATGCACATTCTCAGCACTTTCCTTTGCCCTGATCCCGTCACTAGATGGTATTCAATTACCTCCAAGATGAACGGTGTAATTTTTTTTGCTTTTCCTTGGAAGCTCGTCTGGACTGCTTGAATCAGCAGATTTGCACCAGTCTAATTTGAGTGCTATTGATTGGCCTTTATAGTTTCAAACCTTGCGAAAGGAGCTAAGCCTTTAAATTCTAAATGAAGATTGAACCAAATGATTCTGTGCCATTTCTACACTTGCAACTATATTGCAAACCACCTACAGCCTGGCTGCAAACTATTTTTTCACTCATAATGATGTTATGTCATTGAAAATCTCACATCTACAGTCGAATTGAGTGGTTTTGTCACCCCCAAATTCAACTTCTGAAATAAATAAATGAAGTTACATTTACATTACCCCTTCCCTGTTCCTCCATGTCTTGATTTTTTCTATAGATGCAGAACTGTTTCCTTTGGCAAAACGTGCTCATGTTGTGATCCCATAAAGAGCCAATAGGCGTTGGTCTGTGCTGTGATATTTTTAAGAGGTAATTGTTGGTCAAGACCCCTTGAGAAAAATTTTCAAATGTTACCTTGAGATAGTTGAAATCCACTTGAGTAGGCAGTGTTGCTTTCCCTGCGATGGTTCCAAAGTGTTAGCACAGAAGGTGACATCCTGCCGTGGAATTTAAACCTCTGAGATGGGCAAGAATGCTTCCACAAAAGCAAGCCAATGTTGTTTTTTGGCCTTTCCTTTAAGAACATAAGTAGGAGTAGGTCTGTTCCACTGTTCGAAAGCAGCACTTAGCCTGTACCCTAACTTCATCTTCCCACGGTAACTTCTTATTCCTTAAACCCCTTCGCATCCAGCAATCTGTTAATCTATCTTGAACATACAGAACACTGAGCATCTCTCAACCATTCCAGAGATTCACGATGCTTTGAGTGAAGAAATTTCTCCTTATCTCTGTTCAAAATGGCCAACCCCTGGTCCTTGATTCCCTGGGATATCGATCTTGCCAAGAACATCCTGTTTCAATGCAATCACTTTCCATTCAACTATATTCCAGGGAATAATTTCCTCTCGATCTTTCCTCGTAGAACAGTCTCTACATCAAAACTCTCCTGCATCTGGATTGAGTTTTTTTTTTAGCTGCTTACAGCTGTGTATGTCCTGACTGACCAATTTTATTCACAAATTTTAAAACTGCATGGCTCACTTTTCGGGTGCTACAGCCATTGCAGTGGTTGTTTTGCCAGCTTACCAAAGTTTTTCCGTAATAATTGTCCTGATGGTTGGGTAGGACTCATTTCTAGCAACTTACCATTTCACCCTCTAGAAACACCTACCCAGCTCCCTATTATCACACAAATTTATATAAATGCTGAGTATTTTTGGACCCTGTCGCGGTATTGCATGTATTGATTTGTAATAAAGTAGATATATACTGGAACTGTGGTCTGATGGGCTGGATAATGACAATTTGCCATTGGGTCCAGAGTTCAAATCTCTAGCCCATGTTGAACATGCAAAAAAAAAGTGTTATGTCTACTAACTGTAAAAGATGTTTTGTGAAGACAATTTGGGCACTCAACCAGTTCCAGATGAATTAAATGGGGCTAATTTATACTGATTTATTGCCATGCCATTCTAAGATTAAGGACAACGCAGTGTTGGATCCAAGCTACGCCTATTCTGAGAGAGCATGGTGCTTATACTGAGAACTTGAATTGGGGTGAGTTCCATTTCACAGGATAGTTGCAGGAAAGAAGATAGTTATTCAGCCTATGATGCAGGTGCAAGCTCTCGACAAGAGCAATTCACCTAATGCCACTCCCTCGTCTTTTACCTACTGCCCTGAATGTGCTCCCTTCTCAGATGATGATCCAATTACCTTTTAAAAGGCCCAATTGAACCTGTCACCATTGCTTTCTTTACCAGTCACCTTAACTTGGTATCCAGTCTGATGCTCCAGCATTGTGGGATGTCCCACCTTTTGGACAACACGTTAAACCCGAGTTCTCTATTTGTCACCTCTGGTAATGGTAGAAACAAATAAATCCCATAGTGCTATCTATTTCTTTTATTGGGTTGTGAGCATCATTTGCATGGCCAGTATTTGTGTCTCTCCCTTGAGAAGGTGTTTGCAAACTATATCCTTGAATCAAACTGTGGTTTGTGAGGCCATTTCATACAGCATCAGAGTCAACTAAAGGCTAGATAAAGGGAAAGCAGTGGATGTAACATATCTAGATTTTTCCGAAGGCATTTGATAAGGTACCACACCATTAGGCTACTTAACAAGATAAGAGTCCATGGTGTTAGAGGTCATATATTAGCATGGATAGAGGATTGACTAATAGATGCGAGAGAGTTGAGATAAGAGGGGCATTTTCACAATGGCTGTTACTAGTGGAGAACTACAGGCATCAATGCTAGGGCCATACTTAATACAATATATATTAATAACTTGGATGAGGAAGATAAATTTACAATCACAAAGTTATCAGATGACAAAAACATGTGGGAAGACAAGTGATGAGGCTGATAGAGTCTCCAGAGGGGCATAGACAAGTGAATGGGCAAAAACTTGGCAATATAATGTGGGAAAATGTGAAGTTATGCACTTTGGCTGGAAGAATAGAGGAGCTGAATATTATTGAAATGAGACTGTTAGCTTTTATTTCATGGGGAATACATTATAGAAGAGGTGGGGTGGTTTGTTAAAACTAGACAAGACAGTAGTCAGACCAAAGCTGAAATACTGTGACCAGTTTTGGGCTCCTTCTCTAAGGAAAGTCCAAAGAGGTTAACCAGGCTAGGTGTGTCTTCTGAGGAGAGGTTGAGTGGATTAGGCTTGTACTCATTGGAATTTAGAAGAATAGGACGCAACCTTATTGAAACATACATGACATTTAGGGGACTTGATCGAGTGACATGGAGATTCTAGGACCACAGGACACAATCACAGAGTCAGAGATTATACATTTAAGACTGAAACGAGGAGGAATTTCTTCTTTCAGAGAGTTGTGAATCTGTGAAATCCTTTACCACAGAGGACTGGTGAGGCTCGGTGATTAACCATATTCAAGGCTGAAGTAGACATGTTTTTAATCACTAAGGCAATCAAGGTTATAGGGAAAAGGCAAAAAAGTGGAATTGAGGATTATCAGATCAGTCATGATCTCATTGAGTAGCCAAGCAGCCTGGATGGACTGAATGGCCTCATTCTGCTCCGACATCAAATGGTCTTACAATGCTGTTTATCCAGAGTCACGGGCTGGAATGGTTGAAAATGGCCTACAAAAGCATAATCAAACTCAATAGATTTTTTACTACAATCCAGTGGTCATATTGCTGATGCTAGCATTTTAAAAAAAATTCCAGGTTTATTTAATTAAATTTCCACCGTTCTCACACAGGTATGATTTAAACACATGTCTCTGGATGACAAGTGTAGTGACATAACCATTACACTCTCCTAGCTTGCAAATTGAAGCTCAGGAGGTAATTCATCTAGTCCTTGACAATATTTATACCCCTAACTAATGCTTAGAAATAGACAATGTGGCCATTTATTTCAATTGTTTCAATAAATTATTTATTAATTATTTCAAATAGACTATTTCAATTTATTATTGTAGGAACCATCTCCTACAAGTTGGTCTCGCTTTTTCTACAAGACTGAATAAGGCTTGAAAAGTATTTTGCCAGCTGTGAAACGCTGTGGAACTCGCAGAGCTTGTGAACAGTACTATATAAATGAAAGCGTTTCCTGCTTGAGATCACAGTCTGCAAAATGAATGGAACCTTTACCCTGTTTGAAGTGGTAGGGTTGGAAGTAAGGTTCTTCTTGAACTCATAAACTGGTGTCCCAACTTCTCTCTCAAAAACGCACACACTCAAGTAAGCTACACTGTCTGGAGCTAATGTTCAATTTAATCCAGTTTATAATGCTAACCGCTGCAGGTATAAGTGACCTTATCCACTATTTAGAAAAAGCAGAAAACAGCAATTTCATCACTGTTCCTTGCTTTTTTTTTGTTATTTTTCAGAGCAACCACAGCAGGTGATGAAAGGGATTGAATAATTGAACTAAGTTTCAAATTACGCACAACAAAAATAGAAAGTCCTGGAGAAACTCAGCAGGTCTGATAGCATCTGATGAGACAAGTTATTGAGCTCTGTTCCAAACGTATTAACTGTTTAGATACATGTGACATGAGATACAAAACTGCGTTTTTTTTCATTCGTGGCATATAGGCATCCCTGGCAAAGCCAGCACTTATTACTTCTTACCAAATTACTCTGGAACTAAGTGGCTCTCAGGCCATTTCAGAGAATGCTTAAAAGTAAACCACATTGCTTTTGGACTCACATTTAGAACAAAGCAGGATGTTAGTGAACGAGATATGTGTTTCAACACTCGATGGTAGATTCGTGGTTACCGCTACTGAGTCAAGCTTACAAATTCCAGGTATATTAATTAGAGTTAAATTGCACCAGCTACCGTGAACATGTCCTCAGTTCATCCGAAGATACAAGAAGTGCTGGAGAAACTTAGCATGGTTTGGAAAATAAAGTCACGTTGGATGTGAAACATTAGCTCTGTTTCTTTCTCCACAGACACAACCAGACCTGCTGAATTTCTCCAGTGCTCTCCATTTTTAATTCAAACTTCCTGTATACTCAGTCATTTGTTTTTTGTCCCCAGCGCTTTAGCCTGGGTCTCTGGATTACTACTCCAGTGACATTACCATTATGCCCTCGCCTCTCCCTAAATAGAAACATAGAAGATAGGAGCAGGAGGAGGCCATTCGGCCCTTCGAGCCTGCTCCATCATTCATCACAATCATGGCTGATTGTCCAACTCATAGCCTAATCCTGCTTTCTCCCCATAACTTTTGATCCCATTCACCCCAAGTGCTATATCTAGCCACCTCTTGAATACATTCAATGTTTTAGCATCAACTACTTCCTGTGGTAATGAATTTCACAGGCTCACCGCTCTTTGGATGAAGAAATGTCTCCTCATCTTCGTCCTAAATGGTCTATCCCGAATCCTCCGATTGTGACCCCTGGTTCTGGACACACCCACCATCGGGAACATCCTCCCTGCATCTACCCTGTCCATTCCTGTTAGAATTTTATAAGTCTCTATGAGATTCCCCCTCATTCGTCTGAACTCTAGCAGAAACAATCCCAACCTAGTCAATCTCCCCTCATATGTCAGTCACCATCCCTGGAATCAACCTGGTAAACGTTCACTGCACTCTCTTGAGAGCAAGAGCATCCTTCCTCAGAAAAGGAGACCAAAACTGCACACAATATTCGAGGTGTGGTCTTACCAAGGCCCTGTACAACTGCAACAACACATCCTTGCTCCTGTACTCCACCTCTTGCCATGAAGGCCAACATACCATTTACCTTCTTCTTTACCACCTGCTGCACCTGCATGCTTACCTTCAGCAACTGGTGCACAAGCACACCCAGGTCCCGCTGCACACTCCCCTCTCCCAATTTACAGCCATTCAGGTAGTAATCTGTCGTCTTGTTTTTGCTTCCAACATGAATAACCTCACATTTATCCAAATTATACTGTATCTGCCATTGATTTGCCCACTCACCCAACCTGTGGAGATCATGCTGAAGGATAACTACATTCTCGTCACTCCCCCACCCAACTTGGTAACAGCTGCAAACTTTGAGATGTTACATTTTGTTCTCTCATCCAAATCATTAATATGTATTATTAACATATATATATTATATATATAATAAATATGTATGCTGAGGTCCCAGCACCAATCCCTGTAACACCCACTAGTTACTGCCTGCCAATTTGAAAAGGACCCATTAATTCCTACTCTTTGTTTCGTCTCTGCCAACCAGTTTTCTGTCCATCTCAATACACTTCCCCCAATCCCACGTCAAAAGCTTTCTGAAAGTCCAAATATACCACATCGATTGACTTTCCCCTTGTCAACTCTACTCGTTATATCTTCATGGAATTCCAACAGATTTGTTCAGCTTGATTTCTCCTCCATAAATCCGTGCTGACCCTGTCTTATCCCACCACTGCTTTCTAAATGCTCTGCTATAAAGTACTTGATAATGGATTTGAGAATTTTCCCCACTACTGATGTTAGGCTCACCAGTCTATAATTCCCTGTTTACTCTCTACCTCCCTTTTTGAATATTGGAGTGACATTAGCTATCCCACAATCTGCAGGGGCTGTTCCAGAGTTTACAGAATTCTCAAAGATGACCACCAATGCATCCACTATTCCTAGAGTCACTTCCTTAAGTACTCCAGGATTTAGATTAGGCCCTGGGGATTTATCCACTTTCAATCCCATCAATTTTCCCAGCACCATTTCTCTACTAAAAGTGATGTCAAGTCACTGCCAGGTGGACCATTTTGTACACATGAGGTTTTTTGCTTGAGCTCAAAATACAAGGACAGTTTGACAAGATACTTCACAAACAGTTAAGTGATAAGAGCCCACGGTGTTGGAGATAGTGTATTAGCATGGATAGAGAACAGGCTCATGGGCAGGAAACAGTGCGTGGGAATAAGACATCCTTTTTTGGGTTGGTGACCCATGACCTGTGGGGTTTCCAAAGGGATCAGGGCAGTGACTGCAACTGTCTACAATAAATAATAGGGAAGGAAGTGAATGTACTCTAGCCAAATTTGCAGAAGACACTCAAATGGATGGAAAGATTGGTTGTGAGGATACAACCAGTTTACAGAGAGATATTGATAGCTTAAGTAAAGTTGGTAAATGGAGTATAATGTAGGCAAATGCCAAGTTGTTCATTTTGACGGGAGAACAAAAGAACAGAGTATTATCTAAATAGAGAAAAACTGCAGAAAGCTACAACACTAAAGAACTTGCGGTCCTTTTGCACAAAACACAGAAAGCTATCACATAGGTGCAGCAGGTAATCAGAAAGATTAATGGAATATTGGCCCTTATTTCAAGAGAGTTGGTGTATAAGAGTCCGGAAGTCTTACTGCAGCTGAAGTTCTGTGAGCAGTTTTGGTCTTCATTTTTAAGGAAGAATATCAATTCGTTGGAGACAATTCAAAGAAAGTTCATTAGAATGATCTCCAGTATGGAGGGATTTTTTTATGGGCAAAGGCTAAACAGGATAAATGCTGAGAGGATGTTTCCCTAATGGGAGAGTCTAGGAAGAGAGGGTATAGCCTCAGAATAAAGAGATAACAATTTAAGACTGAGGTGAGGAGGAATTTCTTCTCTCAGAGGGTTGTGAGTCTTTGGAACTCCTTGCCACAAGAGCTGTAGGAGCAGAGTCCTTCTGTATATTTAAGCCTGAAGTAGATAGATTCTTGATCAGAAGGGGAGTCAACGTTATGGGAAAAGGCATGAAGATGGATGTGAGGAATTTTGGATCTTCAATGATCCTACTGAATGGCAGATCAAGCTTAAGGGACCCAACAGCTGCCTCCTATTCCTATTCCTGTTCCTTATGGGTTTATGGTCTTCAATGCTTGCTTCTGGTTTAACCTGGGATCATTCCATGATGGTACTTCCGTTTGCTTGTTTGTAAACTCTACACTGATTTTTAATTAAAATGAACTTATTCCAAATATTTTTGTGCAAATTGTGTGTTTCACAGGTTCTGAACTCTCCAAACTATATGACAAGAGAACGTCTTGCCAAGTTTTTTTTTTAAACTCACTCATAGTCAACAGTAGAAATTCTTGCCTGCGGGTATCTAAATTTATGACATTATATCTGTTGCAAGAACTTACTTGGCTTGAATTGCAAATGAATTGCATGTGTGGTAAGGATGACCACGTCCTTGGCACAAATTGGGACAGACGTAACTTATGAATAGGCACGTATTACCAGGTAGAGTTACACAGCACACCTCTGCATGAAAAAATGTTAAACCTTAGGTCACTTTTAATCATTCTCCTCTCACCTTAAAAATATGCTCTTTAGTTTTGAACTCCCCTACTGAAGGGAAAAGTCCTTTGCTGTTAACCTTATCTATCCAGTGTCAATTTATGCTGGGAGATCGCCCAGAAAGGACTTTCTTTTGAAGACCTAGTTTCTTGTAACTACTCAGGTCTGTGTGTACAACAGCCATGCTTTGAGAGAAAAGTTAAAAGCCAGAATCCATTAACCATCTCAGATGGACATTAAAGATCCTGTGGCACTATTTTGAAAAAAGGAATTCAAACAGCGCCAGTTGTCCTGGGCTAATATTTATCCCTAAACTAATCTCACCTCAAGAATGGATGGTCTTTTCACAAACTCAACACTGTCTGTGGGACTTTACTGGGTACAAATTGGTTGCCACGCTCCTTATATAATAGCAGCGATGATACTTCAAATGTATTCAGAAGATGATGATGATGTGCTTTTGTATTTCCCAAGGTTGCAAAAGATTCTACGAAAGGGTGCTGGGAATCTAATTGAGCGCAGGAAATGCTGGCAACATTCAGGTCTGGCAACATTTCTGATGAGACAAACAAGTTAACCTTTCAGATCTGTAACATTTCATCAGAACCATCATAAGTGCAAGTCCTTAACAGATAAAGAGCCGTGATTTTGACGCCGTTTGGAGTACAGCAATATTGAATATAGAATCAAAGAAAAGAAGAAGGACACATTTCCAATAAGCTACAGAAGATTTGAATTGTGCACCTAGAGGGAGTCAATGGCCTAGTGGTATTAATCCAGAGATTCAGACAACGTTACGAGGACCCAGGCTGCCACAGCAGATGGTGGAATTTGAATTCAATAAATATCTGGAATTAAGAATCTAACGATGACCACAAATCCATTGCCAATTGTCAGGAAAAACCCATCTGGTTCACTCATGTCCTTTAGGGAAGGAAACTGCCGTCCTTACCTGGTCTGGTCTACACGTGACTTCAGACCCGCTGCAACGTGGTTGACTCCTAACTGCTCTCTGGGCAATTATTGATGGGGCCATAAATGCTGCCTGGTCAGCGACGCCCTCATGAATGAATAAAAGAAAAAAAACATAAATTGTACATTGCACAATACCGCCAGCCGAACTTCCTCTTGGCAAATTGAAATTTGTTGCTATCCTTCATTGTTATGCTGAGTATGTCAGCTGTTGTCATTAATTAAGCAAATCTTTTAAAATAAAATGAAATATATTTAACTGGAATTGAGTCTTAAAATTCCACGCTCAGCTAATAAGGGTAGAATTAACCTCTACTGGAATGTGGCTATTGAGGACATCGAATAAAAATGGAAAAATATCAGTAATATATTTCTGACTGTATTCTTATACCACAGTTAAAGTACAAAGACAAAAAGAGGGCGTTAAAACTGATTCAGAGATAGTAGGAACTGCCGATGCTGGAGAATCTGAGATAACAAGGTGTAGAGCTGGATGAACACAGCAGGCCAAGGAGCATCAGAGGAGCAGGAAGGCTGATGTTTCGG
>NC_063355.1:39781497-39815973 GCF_021869965.1 Rhincodon typus | reverse complement strand
CTGAAGAAGGGTCCAGACCCAAAACGTCAGCCTTCCTGCTCCTCTGATGCTGCTTGGCCTGCTGTGTTCATCCAGCTCTACACCTTGTTATCTCTATAACATAAAAAGAGGAATTGGTATAACTATAACTCTATCAAAATACTTAACAAACTAATATTATTGAACGACAACTCATCATCTGTTTCAATATAGCAGCATCCCATAAACACACCCCTGGCAAAGGCAAATTCAGCAAAACAGATTTCCTTCACTTTCTATCACCTTCAGTCAAGAAGGAACATTGACAGAATGAATCAAACGGCAAAGAGAGAACTCAAGTTTTTTTTTGCAGCAGAGAGATAGCTGTATCTAGCAGCTTCAACTCCCAAACCCCCACTTCAAAAACTGTAAGCAAAACTAAAAAACCCCCTGTGTGAGCCTGACTCCACCCACTCATGCTTGTTTTGTCGAATTTTAAAAAAGCCCAAAGCTATTTGCACTGCTTACCATGGAGTAGACACGTTTGCACTGAATTTACAATACCCCTCTTCAAGAAAAACAGGACAAACAGACCCCTCTTAGAGGCAAATATCATTACACAAGCCTTAGAGAGAAAAATAAATTGCCTCTTCCCTGAGTTAGAAGGCTCCTAATTCTTTTACCTATGTCCCCCAGTTCTGGATTCTCCCACAAGGGGAAATATCCCTCAACATTGTCTCTGTCAAGTCCACTCAGGATCTTACATCCCTCGGTCTTCAAGTTCGAATGGGTGTGGGCCCAACCTGCTCAACCTTTCCTCAAACCTTTCTAGTTCAGCTCAACACTCTCCATCTCAGCTATTGGGTGTAACCTCCTTAGAAAGGCTTTTCCAAGAGACTGTCAAAGTAGAGTGGCCTTTCATAATCGGGACAAGTAGAAGGTTCGTAGGCTTCTTGAGTGGGGAAAATGTGTATCAGATTCTGGAGATGACATATGTAAAATGCAGCAAGGGAACAGTTAGAATTTTATATTATACATTGAGCAAACAATAAAAAAAAATGAGAGCACATCAACCACTAAAATATCCACAGAGGCAATGACTTTTGGAAAGGAAATGCCCACTATCAGGAACTAAATATTTCATAAACTAAAATACAGAGTTTACTATTTATTTTGCATGAGCAAATTAGGTTGCACTGAGTTTTGAAGTCTTGTTTAATTATTTATTGCAGTTTTGTTGTATTTGCAGAACCAATGCAGATTTTACAGCACATTCAATAACTACATTTCTAAAGTACTTTCTCAGCTGTAAAATGCTTTGGGACAGACGAGATTGTATATGCCTCTTTATAAATGCAGTTCATTCTTTCTTCTGCCACACATAGACACTTTCATGAAGTTTACACTCATCTGCTTTTAAGTAAAACCCAATGTTGGCCCAATTTGAAAGAAGTGTTTTTATGACACCATATTGTTGTAGACTTGAGGTCAATCCCAGCTTTATGTACTTATGATGTACCCTTTCTGTCCCCACAGAACGCCAGATGTTCAGTTGAGGAATGTGCAAAACACTGTTGATATCAGGGAGAGCTAACATGAAGGAGTAGAGAGGAAGAGAAACAGGGTGGTAATGGTGATATCAAGGATGCAGCAGCGGGGCAAAATGGGCAGCAGGAGTCACAGAAAAAGTGTTTGTGGTCAAGTAATCTGAAGCACAAAGGGACTGGGAGCCCTAATTCAGATTTGCTTAAGGTTAACATGCGGGTTCAGTTGGCAGTTAGCATGGCAAATGCAATATTAGCATTCATTTCGAGAGGGCTAGACTATAAAAACAGAGATGTGTTGTTGAAGCTGCAAAAGCTCTGGTCAGACCACATTTGGAATATTGTGAGCAGTCACTAAGGAAGGATGTGCTGGTATTGGAGAGGGTCCAGAGGACGTTTATAAGAATGATCCTGGGGATGAAGGCTTGTCAAATGAGGAGTTGTTGAAGACTCTGGGTCTGTACATGATGGAATTTAGAAGGATGCGGGGAATCTGATTGAAACTTACAGAATATTGAGAGGCCTGAAGAGAGTGTACACGCAAAAGATGTTTCCGCTAGTCAGAGAGTCTAGGACCTGACAGTACAGCCTCCGAAAGAAGGGGCGACCTTTTAGAACTGAGATGTGGAGGAATTTCTTCAGCCAGAGGGTGGTTAATCAGTGAAACTCATTGCTACAGAGGGCTGTGGGGGCCAAATCATTGAGTGCAGTTAAGACAGAGAAAAATAGGTTCTTGATTAGTAAGGGGATCAAAGGTTACAGGGGAGAAGGCAGGAGAATGGGTTGAGAAACATATCAGCCATGATCGAATGGTGGAGCAGACTTGATTGATCATATGGCCTAATTCTACTCCTGTGTCTTATGGTTTTATTGTATTGAAATAGAGTGAACAATACAATGTGATAGGGCAAACTGCAACTGGAGACAAGGTATAACAAAGCAAAATGCAATACCCTCACCTTGGAGTTACAAACAGGAAGTGAGTGAGTCAAATCAAAATAAAATCCATTGTTGAACAATGACATTTTTTTTCAATGCTAGAATAAACAAAACTGACTCTTTCCGTGGCTTCAACTGAAATTTCATCAGTTACATGTTGATTCCTATCATTAGAAACCCCAGTAGACCCCAGTATAGGGAACAGACACCAACCATTCAGCCCCTCTAACCTTTCCTGTCATTTAGTGATTCAACGGCTGATTAATGATCTAATTCTGTGCACACTCCCTTTCCCCCATTCCTTCTTACCTTTGGTTCTCAAAAATCTTATCAGCCCTGGATTTAAAATTAACAACTGATTTACATAAATAACACTTGTGGAATTAAGTGAATTCCAAATCTGTTCAAATACTTTTCTGTGTTTTCTAATTTCAGTCCTGAAAGGTCTAAAATTTAGAATGCTTCCCCTCACCCTAGACTGTGCAACCAGCAGAAGCAGTTTCTCTTTACCCATCTTCTCTGATCCTCTTCTTATCTTGAATATCTTTAATGTTCTAATTTCCAGGAAATACAGCCCTACTTTGTTGTCATCTCACTTCAT
The DNA here is from genome assembly GCF_021869965.1 of Rhincodon typus. NCBI lineage: Eukaryota > Metazoa > Chordata > Chondrichthyes > Orectolobiformes > Rhincodontidae > Rhincodon > Rhincodon typus. The sequence goes on along the minus strand of NC_063355.1, from coordinate 39,812,931 downwards.
AGCTTTATCCTTGGAAACAGGTATTGTTCTGGTAAACTTGCACCACACTCCAAGGCACATTCCAAAGGTGTGTTGCCAAGAACTAGAGAAGGTATTCGATACTGGGTTTGCCGTGCTCTGAGAGCATTTGCTGCTACACCAGCTGTTTCCTGCCCTCTTGCAACTGACTTGCTGCATCTTGCAATTATTTGCACACTGCTGAAGCCAGGTTCCTATCAGTGTGAAGCTCAAATTAAAACACATGTTTCATTTTCAAATGCTAGGCAGGCTCAAACATGAACACATCTAGTATTCCATTACCCCATTATTCTTAAACTCTTTACTTTTAAATCAATGCTGCACTGAACACCACTGATAAAGCTGAGGATTATGAAGACTAACACGCCAACTTTTTTTTATTTGTTTGTGGGATGTGGGCGTTGCTGGCTGGGCCCAGCATTTATTGTCCGTCCCTAGTTGCCCCTTGAGAAGGTGATGGTGAGCTGCCTTCTTGAACCGCTGCAGTCCACCTGCTGTAGGTTGACCCACAATGCCATTAGGGAAGGAATTTTGATACAGTGACAGTGAAGGAATGGTGATATATTTCCAAGTCGGGACGGTGAGTGGCTTGGAGGGGAACTTGAAGGGTGTGGTGTTCCCATATATCTGCCGCCCTTGTCCTTCTAGATGGAAGTGGTCGTGGATTTGGAAGGTATAGCAGTCATAGGACTTTTTGGATCATGTTGCAGTTTCAAGGACCACTCCAATGCAAGAGCAGGAGTTTGAGTCTGAAACCTCAGGGATTTACTAAGGAAGTGGTGTTGTGGTGAATTGTTCACTGAATGTCTCATCTAGTGGAAGCCAAAGATTCCAAAGCAGCCGTGTAAGGAAAGCAGGTGTCGGGAGAATTCTGCTGGTGCCCTGCTTGACAATCAACCTTCAAACAGTACAGCCGGAAACAAAAAACAATCAGATTGAGCTAGAAATTAGTCTGGGTGCTGGCCCTGGGAGAAAGTTCAGAGACTGTCCAAAATTGGGTCAGTGGTGTTATTTAAATAGTGGAGGCAATGGCTAAGTGGTATTAACACTGGACTATTGATCTGAGCACCTCGGTTCAAATCTTGCCGTGGCTGATGGTGAAATTTGAATTCAATTAAACATTTGGAATTAAGAGTCAATTGATGACCAGAAAATCAGTGTCAATTGTCATGAAAATCCCACCTGGCTCACTAATCTCCTTTAGGGAAAGAAATCTCCCATCCTTACCTGGTCTGACCTACATGTGAATCTCCAGACCCACAGCAATGTGGTTGACCCTTAACTGCCCTCTAGGCAATAAATGCTGGCCTAGCCAGTGATGCTTACATCCTATGAATGAATAAAAAAAATGTAGATTTGGTGGCAATCAATGTCTTTAAGGGGTCTCGATTATGTGGATGTCTGTGATATGGTTTGAGGTACTATCACAAAGGATGTTGCCTAAGTGCAAGTTCTTTTTTTCCAGTTCATTTAGTCATTTATTTAGTCACTACTAAGTCCAATAAATGGGAGTTCCTGGGGTATGTGGCACTGGCATTATGCAAAATGGTCACCTTCATGACAACAGATATTTGTGCCTCCAGAGCAACTTATTGTAGCTGAAATGCTACGGGATACCTCTTGAGAGACCGCTATGTGAATACATTTCTATGATATGTTAAAAAAAGGTAAAGCCTTGCATTTTAATAGCACCTTTCAATACTGCAGTATGTCCCAAAAATGCCTTAATTACAATGCCTTAAAAAGAGCCAATTCAGTGCTTTTTAAAATGCAGTTACTGTAAGGGGTCAGTTAGCTGGATGGCTGGTTTACAACACAGAGTGATGTTAACAGTGTGGGTTCAATTCCTGCACTAGCTGATATTACCAGAAAAGACTCTCTTTCTTAACCTTCCCCCGCCTTGCCTAAGGTGTGGTGACCCTCAGGTTAAATCACAACAAGTTGTCTCTCTCTCTCTCTTCATGGGAGAGCAAACCTGTGCGTCTTTGCCTTACCCACTGCTGTGGCATAGGAAAAAGTGACAAGTTAATTCCAGTGCAAGAACATCATTATGATCAGATGATTCATTGATTGAGGGGTAAATACTGGCCAAGACATCGGGAGAAGTGCAAGTGAGCCATGTCCTATTCATTGAAATCTCGCCTTGTGTCTTATATCTTCAGCTCTGACCACTGCCAGCATCTTACATTGTTGGGGCCAACTACCCGAACCATCTGCGATGTCTTGAATAGCTTTGTTACCACCAATCCTTCATGCTGATGGTAGTCTAGACTACTCATAGTATATGGTGATGGATGCCCGCAGGAGACAGAAGAAAACATATCGTTTTGATTAATCAGAATATGTTTATAATGTATTACTTAATAGCTAAGGTACACATCTAAGGTACATTATAGTGTACAGTTTAGGTCTCCTTCTCCAAGGAACGAAGTTCTATGAAAGGTTTACCAGACTGTTTCCTGGGATAGCAGGACTGACGTTTGAAGAGAGACAGGATCAGTTAGGGCTTTATTCCCTGGAGTTTAGAAGAATGCGGGGGGTGGGGGGGGGGGGGGGCGTGTCCCATAGAAATCTACAACGTTTTAACAGAACTAGACAAGGTAAACTCAGGAACGATGTTCCCAATATCCGGGGAGTCTAGAGCCAGAGGTCACAGTCTGAGGATATGGAGTAAGCCATTTAGGACTGAGATGAGGAGAAATTAGAGTGGGGAGCCTGTGGAATTCTCTGTCACAGAAAGCAGTTGAGGCCAAAACATTGAATATTTTCAAGAAGGAGTTAGATATAGTTCTTAGGGCTAAATGGATCAAAGAGAGGAATGGGGGGTGGGTGGGAATAAGATAGTGAGTTGCATGATCACCCATGATCATATTGGATTGTGCAGCAGGCTCAAAGGCCGAACGGCCTATTCCTGCTCCTATTTTCAATGTTTCTGTTATAGCCTCCTGTGAAATATCAGACTCAACTTAAGAGTTTGAAGTAGATCTAAAGATGGACTGAACACAGTTTAGCTCCTCCCAGGAACAGTTCCTTATGTCCTGATGTCTAGAGCTTATTTTGTGACGTTAATTAATCCTTTTAGGTCCTAACAGCCTTATACAACATTGTGGTCTTTTACATTCTGCTGAGAGGTATCATGACTTAACTGGGTAAAGTGCAAATAATAAGTGTGTCCCACCTTTCACAACATGTGTAAAATCCCAATGAGACCAGCAAGGTGGCCACTTTGTCTGCTTGACTGCTATCTAACAGAAAAGAAATTTACACCCTGTTTCATCATTAATAGGAAATAGCTATTTATTGTAAATCACAACTTTAACAAATAGTCCAGAAAAGAAAACATTACTAATCTACTATTTTGCAGCTAAAACTGTACCATTTTGATACCCCAAATATGCACACAGCCATTCATGATTAAGACAGAAAAAAGGCCAGATGGTGTAACACATATTATATAAAAACCGAACGAACTGCGGATGCTGTAAATCAGGAACAAAAACAAAGTTGCTGAGGAACTGAGGAAGGGTCACCGGACCCGAAACGATAACTCTGTTTTTTTCCTTCACAGATGCTGCCAGACCTGCTGAGCTTTTCCAGCAATTTTGTTTTTGTAACACATATTATTGGTGGAATACTATAGGCAAGGGAAATAAAATTCAGAAGATCAAAAGTTCAGAACTCAGTGTGGGTTAAATTATCTCTCCTGATTTTTAGCATTGATGACATATTGTATATAAATGAATGGGTGTTCTTCACTTTTAATAGTTGTTCCAGGGGACATTACAATTTTTTTCCCAGAAGCTTTGTCAGTTTTTCTGTCTTTTCACTAAATCCAGAAGAAGAAAAGAGAGAGAGTAGATGTTTTCAGTTTCCTGGCTCTGGAGGTCTTTGTCTTCTCTGCACTTACAGATTTGTGAAAAAAGCTATCACCAGGCAGTCTTTCCTTAACTCAAAGCTTCTTGGTGCTACTTTGTCTCAAAGTAACTTCCTCGCTGCTTCAAAAAGCAACATTTTCCTGCACAGATGAGAAAGTACGCCCCTTGATTTTTCCAAGTTGTAAAATTCTCCTGGCATTTTGGATATATTGCAATGTCCGACTTCCATTCCATGATAGCTCAAAAAGAGAAAAAAGTGTTGTCCTTTACAGAAAGCAGACAGAGCCTTAGTTTAACTTTACATCCAAAACTTGGAATCTCTGACTGCGTATTAGCTCTCAGTATTACCCTGAGTCTCTGGTTAAATTTTGGACTCAAGTGAGGTTGGAACACACCAACTTCTGACTCAAAGGGAAGGGCATCACCACTAGGACCTAAAAGGAAAGGACTGGAGACAGGAAATTTCAATTTCTTTTATTCTTCCAGGTGACACAAAAATGACTTATGTTGCCACAGAATACCTTCACAAAGGAAGAACATTTGGTCAATGATACCACGGGGACATTGAAACAGGTCGTGACAAACACATAAAATCAACTGGGCAGGAAAAGATCAGCTGGTCAACACACCATGATAACTAGAGCACAGAAACTAAGTATTTATTCCCTGTTATCACTAACTTCCCACAGCCAAGTGTAAGCGGTCAGAATATATAGGTCTAGCATTAATTTGGGATATTTTTACACCTTTCTTAAAGAGGATTAGCCAGTCGGTAAATGTGAGGCTATCTGTTTTGGTGGCAAAAACAGGAAAGCAGATTATTATCTGAATAAAGATAGATTGAGAAAGGGGAGGTGCAATGAGACTTGGGGATCCTCCTAGACCTGGAGGAAGCATACAGGCTCAGCAGGTGATGGAGGCAAATGGTTTGTTGGCCTTCATAGTGAGAGGATTCAAGAACAGGAGCAGGGATGTCTTGCTGCAGTTGTAAAGGGCCTTGATGAGACCACACCTGGAGAAATGTGTGCAGTTTAATTGAAGAAGGATGTTTTGGCTATGGGGGGAGTGCAACAAACATCTATCAGACTGATTACTGGGAAACCAGGATTGATGTATGAAGAGGGACTGGATCATTTAGGACTATATTCACTGCAGGCTAGAAGAATGAAGGGGGGATGTTAAATAGGCCTATACAATTCTATCAGGACTAGACAGGGTAAACTCAAGAAGGATGATCCCAATCACTGGCGAGTCTAAAATCAGTTTAAGGATAAGGGATAGACCATTTAGGACTGAGATGAGGAGAAATTTCTTCACCCAGAGTGTGGTGAGCCTGTGGAATTCTTTGTCACAGAAAGCAGTTGAGGCCAAACCATTGAATTTTTTTCAAGAAGGAGTTAGATATAGTTCTCAGGGCTAAAGGGTATAGGGAGAAAATGGGAATAGGATAATGAGTTGGATGATCAGCCATAATCATACTGGATTGTGCAGCAGGCTCAAAGGGCCGAATGGTCTATTCCTGCACCTGTTTTCTATGCTTCTATGAGATGGTAATCACAACAGGGGAATAAATTTCCACACTAATTGACATTTAGTCTGTTACAAATTTAAGTATAAAGAAAGATCTAGTTAATGCGCCAATACCTTTAGAGCGCTATTTAGTGTCACAGGTTTATAGGAGGTGAAATTTGACTCTTAATTTAATTTTAATTAGTATAAACTGGCACTTTTATTGTTAATGAAGAACGGATCATTATGGGGTGTAATTGAAGCAAGAGAGAGCCTGGGGACATCTTTGTGCCAAGACTTGGCACCATGCCCACTATCATCAACTGTTGATGGAATCAGTTCCTGTAATTAATTAATGTGTGGAGTAGGAATGATACGCCAATTGAAATCCCTAGAAACAAGCGGATACAACTGGTGCACTTTATTTCTGCTCCACTAACGCTGAGGCTGTACATATGTTTTTATTATTACTGTAATAATAATTGCCATTTACACCACATCAAGAGCACAGTTCCAGTCAATGACCATGGACGCATCTGAGGGTAATTATAACCTGGACTGTGCTGTCAGCTCGGGTTGAATGTAATCCTAAAGCCTTAATCATATGACCTCCTGCCTCCCCGACCACTCTGACCCCTACTAACTCTCTCAAACCCCCACCCAGCCATTGGTTGCCTGTCTCATTCTATCCTTGCAGTGCCTCATTTTCCAACTGAAAGCAAAATGTCACTGGATAATTAGAGTCAGAGTCATACAGTGTGGAAACAGACCCTTCGGTCCAACCAGTCCATGCCAACCATAATCCCAAACTAAACTAGTCCCACCTGCCTGTGCTTGGCCCATATCCCTCTGAATATTTCCTATTCATGTACTTATCCAAATATCTTTTAAACGTTGTAACTGCACCTGCATCCACCACTTGCTCTGGAAGTTCATTCCACACACTAACCACTCTCTGTGTAAAAAAATTGCCCCTCATGACTTTTAAAATCTTTCTCCTCTCACCTTAAAAAATATGCCCCCTAGTCTTGAACTCACCCATCCCAGGGAAAAGATACCTGTCATTCACCTTATCTATACCCCGCAACTTTCTACACTCCAGTGAAAAATGTTCCAGCCTATCCAACCTCTCCTTATAACTTAAACCCTTCACTCCCAGCAACATCCTGGTGAATCTTTTCTGAACACTTTCCAATTTAACATTATTCTTCCTATAACAGAGCGGCTGGAATTAGACACAATATTCCAGAAAAGGCCTCACCAACGTCCTGTACAACCTCAACATAATTTGCAAGTGTATCAGAGAATTTTGATGGTGCAAAAGGCCATTCAGCCCATTTTGTCAGCGTCAGCTCTCTGAATACGCATCTTACCTTTGTGCCATTTTCCTGTCTTTTTCGCCATATCCCGACACACTATTTCTATTAAAATAATCACCCAAAGCTCTCTTGAATGCTCCAATTGAACCTGCTACCGCCAGATTCCAGGCAGTGTATTCCAAATCCTAATTACTCGCATGTTTCCCACATCGTATTTGTTTGTTTTGCAAATTACTTTAAATCTGTGTCCTCTTGTTCTCGAGCCTTTTATGAACAGGAACAGTTTCTCCCTGTTTATTCTGTCCAAATCCCTTATGGTTTTGAAAAATTCAACTTTGCGTTCCTTTCTCTAACGAAAACAGCCATAACTTCTCTGATCTTACTTTGTAAACCACTTCCGCGCTCTCTCCAATGTGTTGGCACCCTCCTGAAGTGTGTAGCGCTGAAAACCAGACACAATACCAGCTCACAATAGCAAAAGTCTAACAAGTGTCCTTTATGAGTTCAGCATAGATTAGCTACTGTCAAGTGATCCTTATTGCCATCTGCAATATTTTGTAACTAACAAACCAAGGTGTTCAAAGAAAGTGGAAATTAACACATTGTTTTTATCTTCAATGCCCCCAGAATTTCTCCCCAAAAGTCGCCCAACGCTGGGTCTAGGAGACTGAAATTTAACTTCTGGTGATGCCAGAGAAATCTTGGAGGCTTGGTGCCTGAGCCTTCTCGAGCAACTCATTACTCTGATCACTGACCTCAGTCCACATGCCCGCTTTACAGTAGAGAACAGAGGACTCTGACCTTCTTCCCAGGAGAGGGAGGGAGTCACCTGGGCTGTGTTGAACTTTAAAATATGATTTCCAGAAGGCTAATGACTCAAAGCCAATTGGATTTGATCTATCGCAGATCAATGTGCCCTTAAGGCTATGCTTTTAGTTTTAATTCATTCACAGGATGTAAGCATCACTGGCTAGGCCAACGCTTATTGTCCTGAGGGCAGTTAAGAGTCAACCATGTTGGCTGTGGGCCTGGAGTCACAATTAGACAGGAACAGATAAGGACTGCAAATTGCCTTCCTTAAAGGGTATTAGTGAACCAGATGGGAATTTTGACAATCAATAGTGCTTACATGATAATCATTAGACTCTTAATTCCAGATTTTTATTGAATTCAAGTTCCACCATCTGCCGTGGCAGGATTTGAACCTGGGTCTCCAGAATATTAACCTGGGACACTGGATCAATTGTGATTGATAATACCACTAGGTCACCTGAAAACTTTTCCAATATGACCTCATTTTAAACTGATGAGACACGCAGGGTGAGAAGGTTTGGTGGTCAGAGACCAGTGGTTGGGAGTGGGGAGGGTGAAATTGTGCAGACTGGAGGCAGTCTGGGACAGAGTGGGAAAGGAGTTGTGAGTGTGGGGGTTGGTGGGTGATTGTGAAGGTGCGGCAGTGAGTTAGGACAGTAAGAGAGGTGGATGCGAGGATCAGCAAAGGACTTTTAAAAATTAAGGGTAATTGACAGTGGGGAGTAGTTGTGGTGAGGGGTCTGCTGTTGTTGGTGAGTCTTACAGTATGGTCCTGAGGCCCTGAAATGTTCTGACACCAATTCACAGTAACTGACAGTGAATTGCTGCCCTCTCTCACTCACTAGTCCCCACCTTGTTTCTGGCTCTCACAGTTACTGCCCCTCTACTACTCACTGGTCCCTGACCCTACCACTCGCCTCATCCCTATCGGATACTGACTTTCCCTTGCAACCCACTGCCTCTTTCTCCCGAACCCGCTGTCAGAAGAGCACCAGCGAAAGGAGGGGAAGCGAGCGAGGGAGTGGGAGGGATGACGGGTGGGAGAGTGAATCAAAGAAACATTGCAGTGTGGATGTCTCATGGCACAGTACCTCTGAGCCAGGAGATCCAAGTTCAAGTCCCACCTGCTGCAGAGGTGTGTAATAGCATGCCTAAACAGGTTGATTAGAAAAATCTAGAAGGGAGGCCAATTGGTCCTTTGGAGCAAGGTGGTAAGTAGGTGTGGTGGCAGCAATGGGACAGCATGTAAAGTGGCCCCCAGGGCAGCACAGTGAATATCACCAGATGAAACTCAACGCCACAAAACAACAACCAGCCAGACTCTTGTTGCAGAGCATACAAAGTGATCAGTTCCAAGCCTACGTTTGTCTCTCCAGTCATCATCACTGTCTTACAGGAGGGGAAGACATTGCTCTATCCAATGCCCTACTGTGGGGAGTTACGACTCATGGTTCGGAGTCTCTGGCTCTGAGGCCTGTTTTCCCACATTAATTTCTGTTTTTCTCTCCAACTTTCTCCCCTCTCACTGTGGCATGGCCCCCTACTTCGCCCATGAGAAAGATCAGCTGGTCAACACACCATGATAACGGTGCCAACGTTGGGATGGACACATTCCTGGAGATTCGACCAAATGACTTCACAAATCCCTATTCCTGCTTTCACCATTGGTCAACCGATGCCTGGGACCAATTGTGGAGCAAATAGATTGATTGGATGTTTCCTAACTTCATTTTAACAACCCTGTTTCACATCATCGTGGTTTCACCTTATAACAAAGAAGTAAAATTGTACAAAGACAATTTGAAAATAAATGCATTTTATTTTCAGTGCCTTGATTTTTTTTCCCACATTGCTTAAGGCCATGTCCTGGAAATCAATCTTCAATTCCTCGACAGTCCAGAACAATCTTGTAAAGTTAGTAGCCCAACAGGTCAGTCATCTGAGGAATTAAAACCAGAGCCTCAAGCAAAGGTTTACCCCATTTGTTGTAGTTCCAGACAGGATAGCCCAAATTATCAAGCTTGCCTTTGATGAGGAACGAACTGGTCCTCCTTTCATATTCACTCACCCCCTGAGTTGGACAAAGCTAGTTTAATTCCATATACCTTTCTGCTAAGCTAAGTTACTTTATGTTTTAAAAGGTGACAACTTAACCAGGCTTTCTTGAATTAACGAAGGAGTGAGTTTATTAGCTACTAAATGCATGAAGAAAAAGTAATGCAACACAAATATGCACAGATTAAAAATAAGAAATGTGTCCAAAAACCAAAAAAAGAGATATCTGGGCTCAAATCTGTTTTATTAATTAAGAGAAGATAGTAGAACTGGGGGAAGGGCTGTTGCATTGGATGCTACCAGTAATGTCAAATTTGGTGATTAAGCAGCTAATTTTGAGAATTTTGGCATTGCAGTTTGACTGAAATTCTTTTGAACATAAACAGAAGTTGCTGGAAAAGCTTAGCAGATCAGGCAGCGTCTGTGAAGAAAAATCAAAGTTAACGCTTCGGGTCCATGACGCTTCCTCAGAACTCTGAATTCTTTTGATCAGCTTCCCTTCAACAGTGGCTGGCTGGAGCACTAAGAGAGAGAGGGAGTGTTTTTCTTCTTTTTTCCTGCTGTGCAGGGGTGTTTTATGACTGTTCCCAAACTGTGATGTTCACAGAACACTAGTATATTGGACCACTAATGCATATAGACCAGTGATTGCAAACAGTTAACCTTTTATTTGTAAAACACAGTCATGTCTACAGCAGATGGTTACCTGTTGAGGTGGTGGGAGTGGGTAGTTAGCCTCTCATTATCTCTTCCTTGTTGGTCTTTCTGTTTGAAGTCTCCTTGGCTCTGTACAGTTGTGATTTTCCATGGGTCCACAGAGGATTTTGCCAGACAGTGACCGAATTTACATCCACAAGTATTTTTAGCTGCAGTCAATCATCAGTAAAGTGATGGAAGGTGTCATCAACAGCACTATCAAGCAGCGCCCACTCAGCAATAACCTGCTCAGTGATGCCCAGTTTGGGTTCTGTCAGGGCCACTCAGCTCTTGACCTCATTACAGCCTTGGTTCAAACATGGGCAAAAGAGCTGAATTCCAAAAGGTGAAGTGAGAGTGACAGCCCTTGACATCAAGGCTGCATTTGACCGAGTGTGGCATCAAGGAGCCTGAGCAAAAAGAGATCAGAGAATATCAGGGTGCTAAATAAAAACTGAAAGAACTTCAGATGCTGTAAATCGGGAACAAAAACGAAGTTGCTGGAAAAGCTCAGCAGGTCTGGCAGCATCTGTGAATAAAAAAATCAGAGTTAATGTTTCGGAACCGAGGAAGGGGTCACCGGACCCAAAAAGTTAACTCTGATTTTTTCTTCAAAGATGCTGCCGGACCTGCTGAGCTTTTCCAGCAACTTCTGTTTTGTTCAATATCAGGGTGCTGGTTGGAGTCACGCATGGCACACAGGTAGATGGTCGTGGTTGTTGGATGTCAGTCATCTTAGCTCCAGGACATCTCTGCAGGAGTTCCTCAGGGTAGTGTCCTGGGCCCAACCATCTTTAGCTGCTTCAGCAATGACCTTCCCTCCATCATAAGGTCAGAATTCGGGATGTTCGCTTGTGATGACACCATTTGTGACTCCTCCGATACTGAGCAGTCCATGTTTAACTGCAGGAAGTTCTGGACAATATCTAGGCTTGTGCTGACAGGTGGCAAGTAACATGCCACACAAATGCCAGCCAATGACCATGTTCAACAAGAGACAGTCTAATCACTGCCCTTTGACATTTAATGGTGCTACCATCAGTGAACTGTCAACATCCTTGGGATTACCATTGACCAGAAACTCAACTGGACTCGCCACGTAAACACAGTGGCTACAAAAGCAGGTCAGAAGCAAAGGATACTGCAGCAAGTAACTCACCTCCTGATTCCCAAAAGCTTGTGCACCATCTACAAGGCAGAGTCATGAGTGTGATGGAATGCTCCCCATTTGCTTGGATGTGTGCAGCTCCAACAATACTCAAGAGACTCAAGATCATCATATCCACAAGTAGTTTGGGTTTCTGATCCATCTTCATAACACAGGTAACCCAAGGCCTTGTGTTTTGTAACAATACCTTGACTATCAAAGTCAGGGTATAGTCTTGTCCATATGTGGATATATGCATTCAGAGATCATTCAATGGGGATCAAGAATTAATTGAACTTCCACTTTGTCCAGGCCCATGATTATCCAAAACTTAGCAGATGGAATATGATATGTAACAATGTGAGGTTACGTACTTTGCCAGGAAGAATAGAGTAACTGAATTTTATTTAAATGCAGAAAGACTACAGAATGTTATAGCACAGAGGGATTTGGGATGCTGGCCTTTATTAGAAATGGAATGGAGCATAATATAGGGAGATCTTACTAAAACTATGAAAGATATGATTGAGACCACAGCTGGAATATTGAGAACAATTTTGGTCTCCTTATCTAAGGAAAGATATGTTGGAGGCAGTCCATAGATGATTCACTAGATTGATCCCAGGTATTGAAGGATTTTCTTACGAGGAGAAGTTGAGGAGGTTGGATTTTACTCATTGGAATTTAGAAAAATGAAAGGCAACCTTGTTGAAATAAAAAAGGTTCTTATGGGGTTTGACAGGGTTCATGCAAGGAGGTTATTTCCCCGATTCTAGGACCAGAGGGTGCAATCTTAGAGTAAGAAGTCGCTCAGTTAGGACAGAGATGAGGAGAAATTTTTTCTCTCAGAAGGTAGTGAATCTGTGGAATTCTTTATCGCAAACGGCTGTTGAGGTTGGGTCTTTAAGTATATTCAAGGCTGAGATAGACAGATTTTAATCAGTAAGGGTTGTGGAAAAAGGCAGGAAGCTGGACTTGAGGATTTTCAGATCAATCATTATCTCAGCGAATAGTGAGCAGACTTCATGGCGCTGAATGGCCTACTTCTGCTGCTACGTTTCATTATATCCATGCTGTGTTATGCCTTGCAGAGGGTATTGCGGATCAGATCTGTTTGTACAGATGAAGAGAGGGACTGGTCCATCATATTGTCCCAAACAGTTATCACACAACTCCTGGAGAAACTCTCCATGTGGTAAGATGACATCCAAGCATCCTCCCACTGTTCATCTTGCAATCTTCCTGGGAATGTTGGAAGCACGTAGTTACAACTCCGAAACCAATTCAACAACAATAACTTGTATTTAAGTAACACCTACAACCCAGTTAAACCATCCCATGGCACTTCACAGGAAAGTTATCAGATAAAATTTGACACAAAGCCACATAAAAAAAGAAATTAGGAAATATGACCAAAGGTTTAGTCAAAGAGCAACGTTTGTCGCACTGCCATGTAGGTGAAAAGAGAAGTGGAGAGATTTAGGGAAGGAATTCTAGAGTTTAGGGCCCAGTCTATTGAAGGGTACAGCTGTCAATAATGGTGAGCTGAAAATTGGAGATGTATAACAGGTTAAAATGGGAGGAGTTCAAAGATGATGAAGGAAGAGATTACAGATAGAGGGAGCATGCGAGGTCTGTGGGGGGCTTTGAACACAAGGGTGACAATTATAAGACTGGGCCACTGATTTGATTTGATTTATTTATTGTCACGTGTATTTTCTTACAAAGTACAACAAAATCTGTTGTACAGTGTTGCCACTCTCCAGTGCCACCTTAAAACATAAAGGCAGAAAAATAAAGAAATACAGATGAGGAAGAAAGTTAGTTAGATACCACACTGAGTCCCGATGGCGAGTACAAGGCTGATGGATGAATGGGAAGTCAGCCAAGGATAAAATCCCCGGAAAACCCTTTCTTAAACCCGGAAGCTGATGTGAGATGAGTTCAGGGAGATCACAGTCACTGTGAGGTACACATCCGATGTCACCTACTTTAACACCCAGTCTTAACAGCCAGAAACACATCTTTTGAAATTATTGCAGCTTGCTCGTGACTGGCTCTATGTGTCGACAATATTCTGTGTACGGAAAATCCTCCCAACATTTAGCCGAGCTCTATGCTTGCACAGCCTGTACACTTGACCCCATTGTTTGCCCCAGCTGATCTTGTTCAAATGCTTGGTCTGCAGAGACACAGTGCAGTCCCATTTCAACCCTACCAAAGCCAATGTGAAATGAAAAGGCCCAGCTTTTAAAGCCAAGGGTGTTATATGTGGGTTTTCAAACGAAAGATCGTATTCTACTGGACCTTTGAAGCCTTTGCAAGGCCACCCACTATCACACAGAGTTTTCAGATGAGGCTTAGCTAAAACCTTGCACAAAAACTTTGTAATCCTTGTCACTTGCACAAATTGACCTCATGGTCTATCCAAGTGTGATATTCTCCTTTGCAACAGCCTTGTGCATTACCAGCGACTTGTGTTCTCATTCACCCTTGTTCATCTCCAGTTCAACCACTTTCAGCTCATCAGTAAAAAAATGCTTGTGTTCCAGCTCGGAGTTTCTCAATAATTTCATTCCATGGACCCAGTTTAATAGTTTGGTAGACGAATGGGCTTCCTGTTAAGGAAGTACACACTGGGAGAATCCTATGTGTCATCTCTGTAGTCTCAGCAGATGCCTGATGATGGGTATCAGTGACAAATAGACCAGGAGCGGGTGCATGATCATTCAGGGCGCCCAGTTTTATTTGCAGGAACAAAAACAGAAGTTGCTGGAAAATATCAGCAGGTCTGGCAGCATCTGTGAAGAAAAATCAAGAGCTAATGTTCAGGTATGTTCTGAGGAAGGGTGACCAGACCCAAAAAGTTAACTCTTGATTTTTCTTCACAGATGCTGCCAGACCTGCTGAGCTTTTCCAGCAATCGCAAGAACTGCCGGTGCTAGAGTCTGAGATAACAGAGTGTGGAGGTGGAGGAACACAGCAGGCCAGGCAGCATCAGAGGAGCAGGAAAGCTGACGTTTCAGGTCGGGACCCTTCTTCAGAAATGGGGAGGGGCAAGGGAGCTCAGAAATAGAGAGAGGAGGGGTGGGGTTGGGGAAGGTAGGTGGGATGGTGATAGGTCCATCTTCTCTCCCACCTATCTGCCCTCCCACCTCACTGACCAATCCCCATCTTCTCTCCCACCTATCTGCCCTCCCACCTCACTGACCAATCCCCATCTTCTCTCCCACCTATCTGCCCTCCGACCTCACTGACCAATCCCCATCACTGCCTACCTGCACTCACCTATCACCATCCCACCTACCTTCCCCAGTCCCACCCCTCCTCTCTCTATTTATTTCTGAGCTCTCTTCCCCTTCCCCCATTTCTGAGCTTTTCCAGCAACCTCTCCTTCTGTTCCTGATTTACAGCATCCGTAGTTCTTTCAGTTCTTATTTGCAGGAATGTAGACATGGTCCAATTGGGTGAAGGCAGCCTCAAATTTAGGCCAAAATTTCTCCTCTCTTGAGGCTTAAATAACCAAACAACATACTGATCAGTACCTGCAGGAGGAAACAAAAATAATGGTCTATTTGTAACTGAAACTCTGATGAAGAACCGATGATGATGAACTCTGGTGAACTTCAGCTCTGATGAAGAGTCATCTAGACTCAAAACATTAGCTTTGCTTTCTCTTCATGGATGGTGCTATGATTTCCAGCATTTTTGTGTTTTCATTACAGATTCCAGCATCTGCAGTAATTTGCTCCTAAATGGACCATTCATCTTGGAGGAAGAAATTAAGCTTTTTTAACAATGAGGTATGGTGGGAGACAAGTTGACCATGTGAATGCATCCCTTAAAAGAAAGAACTTGCATTTATATGGAGTTAGTAGGAACTGCCGATGCTGGAGTCAGAGATAACAAGGTGTAGAGCTGGATGAACACAGCAGGCCAAGCAGCATCATAGGAGCAGGAAAGCTGACGTTTCGGGTCTGGACCCTTCTTCAGAAATGGGGGGAGGGGAAGAGGACTCTGAAATAAATAGAGAGAGGGGGAGGCAATGATGGAAGGTGGATAAAGGAGCAGATAGGTGGGAGAGAAGACGGACAGGTCAAGGAGACCGGGATGAAGGTAGTAGAGGTGAGTGTAGGTAGGAAGTGGGGGTGGGGGTTGGTCAGTGAGGTGGGAGGAGCGGATAGGTGGGAGAAAAGACGGACAGGTCAAGGAGGCGGGGACAAGCTGGGCTGGTCTTGGGATGAGTTCAGGGGAGGGGAGATTTTGAAGCTTGTAAAGTCCACTTTGAGATCATTGGGCTGCAGGGTTCCCAGATGGAATATGAGGTGCTGTTCCTCCAGCCTTTGGGTTGCATCATTGCAGCACTGGAGGAGGGCCAGGATGGACATGTCATCCAAGGAGTGGGAGGGGGAGTTGAAGTGGTTCGGGACTGGGAGGTGCAGTCGTTTTTCGCGAACCGAGCGTACGTGTTCCACAAAGCGGTCTCCAAGACTCCACTTGGTTTGCCCGATGTAGAGGAGGCCACATCGGGAACCGCGGATGCAGTATAACACATTAGTAGATGTGCAAGTGAACATCTGTTTAATGTGGAAGGTTTTCTTGGGGCCTGGGATGGCGGTGAGGGGGGGAGGTGTGGGGGCAGGTGTAGCACTTCCGGGGGTGGAGGGGAAAGGTGCGGGGGGGGGTGGGGCTAGTGGGGAGTGTGGAGCGGACAAAGGAGTCAAGGAGAGAGTGGTCCCTCATGATGCCTTTTACAAAGAGCTTTTCAGCTAATGGAGTAGTTTTCGAATTGTTGTCAGTCTAGCACCGCAAAACATTCAACAGCCAATGTAGAGATAGTGGGTGAGGGAGAAGCGTTACACTAGGCACCAAGGTTAACTCCTCTCCTTCAAACCTTTTATGTTCAGCTGAAATGGCAGAGACGTCATGAGGTTATTATCTCTACAAAAGACACCACTGCACTCCCCCAGTAGTACACTGAAATTATCAGTTTAGATTTTGTGCTGACGTCTCTGAGGTGAGACTTGAACTCACAACCTTCCAATTTAAAGACATCTCACTGAGACACACCTGATCACAGCTGACTTAACGGATAACAATATTAAACAGAAGTAAATGCGGTTTTGGAGTGTAAGGAGACATAAAGAGGCTTGTAATGAAAATTAAAGGACATATGAAGTAGCTATAGCCGAGTTTTTGAATGATTCAGCATAAAACAATAGAATTACTTTATATGTTACAAAGTAAGAGGGCAGCACGGTGGCTCAGTGGTTAGCACCGTTGCCAGGGACCCGGGCTCGGATCCACCCTCGGGAGACTGTGTGGAGTTTGCACATTCTCCCCGTGTCTGCACGGGTTTCCTCCCACAGTCCAAAGATGTGCAGGCTAGGTGGATTTGCCATGGTAAATTGCCCATAGTGTTCAGGGATGTGTAGATTAGGTGGGTTATAGGGGGATGGGTCTGGGTGGGATGTTCTGAGGGTCAGTGTGGTCTTGATGGGCCGAAGCGTCTGTTTCCACGCTGTAGGGATTCTATTCTATGCAGTCATAGTAGCATTCATATTACAAAGGTAACAGGGCTGGGACCCATTCCAGGAGATGGTGTGGAACTGGATATGCAGTAGAGAAACTCCAGCAATCATGGGGAACATAAATGATACGATAGAATCCCTACAGCATGGAAGCAGGCTATTCAGCCCATCTAGTCCACACTGACCTTCTGAGGATCATCCCATCCCCTTACCCTATAACCCCAAATTTCCTGTGGCTCACCCACCAAGCCTGCACATCTCTGGGTAATTTAGCATGGCCAACCCACCATCCAAAGATGTGAGAAGTAACCAGAGCACCAAGAAGAAATCCACATAGACACAGGGAGAATGTGCACACAGACAGTTGCCTGAGGGTGAAATCGAGCCCAGGATCCTGCATTGTGAGGCAGCAGTGTTAGCCTCTGAGCCACTGCGATCTTCCAGTAAGAACTGTTCCTGAGAATACACCCACCATTTTCAATGGAGAGCCAATGTTGAGAACCTACTGCAATGGAATGGTTGGAGGGTAGTGGGGCTCCATTTCTTGAAAGGGTGGGTCGAGGCAGAAGCTCTCATAACATCTAAAAGGTATCCTACAATGTACTTGAAGTGCCGAACCTCACTGGGCTATGGACCAAGAGCTAGAATGTGGGATTAGGATGGATGGATACCTGAGTTGACATGGGCATCTTGGGCTGAATAGCCTCATTCTGACCTATAAATGGCTATGTCGCTACGATTTCTGTGATACCATGAAAACCTAGCCAGGAAAGTACAGTTAACAGGTCTATTTTCCAAGACAAGGCTCCCAGCACACTCAACTGAACTGTGGATCACAGGATCAGGCCTGAAGCTCAGCCATTCTTGTTCCTGGTGCCATGACTTATTCATATAGCTGGAAAATTGGTGATTCCCAACACTCTGAGCTCCACACCAATCCTCAGATGTCTGGTCCTCTCAAGCAAGGCTCTCACTGGGAGTCCCACTTTGTAAAATGCACAGGAGTTACGATGAGGTTTTACAATGCATTGTTCCTCCCACATTTTGCATGTGAAGTCGCAGGAGACCACTCATTCTTACTTTCCTGCACTGAATTAAAGCCCTCTTAAGCAGTCACATTACCCTTCATTCTCTCCTGACCCTTTCATATATCTTCTTTGTCAGATAATTAACTTTCAAAGACTGTAATTTAACATCAAACACCACTTGTGGCAAAATGTTCCACATCCCCGATACCTCTGCTTCAGAAAGTCTCTTCTAATGTCCCTCTATGTGTGCCCTTTGCTTATACTGCAACTTTGAGCTTGTGTCTTTAATCGACCTACAAGTGGTTAAAAAAACCCCAATATTTACCTAATCTATTTTTATTGCTTTGAACACTTCCTTCAGCATCTTCCTTCAATTTCCTATGTTTGAAGACTGCACACAGCCTTGTCGCCTCATCATTTCCTGGTAGGCCAAACCCCTTCATTGAGAGTGAAATCTTTGATCTGAACTGTATTCCAGATGTGGACGACCCAATAGAGAGCAACATCCAGATCAGAAATAGCGGTCAGCGGCAATATTACTATTCCAGCTTCAGAAAATAGATTTGGAAATAATAACAAAATAATGAATGAAAATACAACAGGAAACGATAATCCATTGTAATTGTGTGAAGTGAGACCACTGAGTCAGGTTGTGAACTCTTGCCCAGATCAGTGTAGGATTGATAATTTCATAGATCCGTATAGAGCAGAAAGAGGCTATTCAGCCCATCGGGTCTGCACTGGCCTTCCAAAGAGCATCCCACTCAGACCCACCCCATCCCCATGTTTACCATGGCCAACCCACCTAGCTTGCACAGTACAGGACAATTTAGCATGACTAATCCAACCAGCCTGCACATCTTTGGACTGTGGGAAGAAACCAGAGGAAACCCACACAGACACAGGGGTAATGTGAAAACTTCACACAGACAGTCACCTGAGGCTAGAATTGAAGCTGTGTCCCTGGCGCTGTGAGGCAGCAGTGCTAACCACTGAGCCACCGTGCTGTCCCAAAACCAGTTCCCAAAGCTCCTGTTGTCACTGCCAACATTCCTCAGAAACAATTGTTTACCAAAACCTTTTATTCCCTACGGCAATTTCACACAGAGGGTGGTCAGCGTATGGAATGAACTACTAGAGGAAGTGGTGGAGGCAGGTACAATTACAACATTTAACATACATTTGGACAGGTACATGGATAGGAAGCGTTCAGAGGGATATGGGCTAAACACAGACAAATGGGACTAATTTAGCTTGGGAAACTTGGTCAGCATGGACAAGTTGGACTGAAGAGTCTGTTTCTGTGCTGTATGTGGGGGTGTGGGGAGCAGTGGCAGAGCTGAGAACAAGTGGTTATTATTTTAAAATCGCCATTCCGTGTGAAATCAGAAAGTACTTCTCCCATCAACGACCAGTGAAAATTGGGAACTCTCTCCAACAAACACCCATTAGGCTGTTGGGTGGGGTAATATGGTTCGGAGAGGTGGTCAGAGGCTGCAGCTGACAAGGGGGTTAATTGAAAGTTTCAAACCTTCAACTGTTACATTTTTGTTAAGCAAATGTTATTAAGGGTTACTGGAGCTAAGGTGGCTGAATGGAGTTAACATACAAATCAACCACAATCAACCTGAATGGCTCAAGAGGCCTGAATGACCTAATCTTGCTTTTTATACTTCTATGTTCAGAAATCTTTCTCTTCATGTCATTAATTTTTTCCTGGCAAGTACCCAAATTTTCTCAACAAGTTTCTCACAAGTCACTTGACCAAATGCTTTCTGGACCTAAACTAGGAATACCACAGCCCTGCTCTCTATACTTACCATTGCTTTCCAAAAAGAAATGAATCTATGAGATTAGTCGTGGATGATCTCCCCTTCGTCCTTTAGAATATTTCATTTATTTAACCCTGAAGATGATCAACCGTCATTTTCCTATTACTAATATGGGACTAATTATTTAATTTATTGCCTGATCCACCCCTTGACTCCTTTTTAGGACTTCATTCGTAATCGTTCTTGGACATTGGCATCGCTGGCAAGGAAGAACATTTACTGTCTGACTGTTCTAGAGAGAATGGTGGTGAACTGCTGTAGTCTACATTGCGAGCATACAGCAGTTTGCTATAACTGAGTGGTCTGCTAGATCAGGTGCAGTGCAGTTAAGCATGGGACACATTGCTGTTTGCAGATACATGGGAACCAGACTGGGCAATGATAGAAAATGTCCTTCCTTAAAGGGCATTGAATCTGATAGTTTTCATTGGTAACCCAGTGGTTTTGTGATAATTACCCTCGCAGTTTTATTCCAAATGTAATAGATGAATGTATTTAAATTTCCCCCAACTTTCACGATGGGGTTTGAACTGGTGTATCACTGGTCTGATGACTTTACAGCTAGATTTACACAGAGAGTGGTGGGCGTGTGGAACACGCTGCGGGCATTAGTAGTGGAGTCAAATACTTTAAAGACTTTTAAGCTACTCTTTGATAGGCACATGGAGGATAGTAAAATGTAGGGTATGCAGGGTAGATAATAGGTCGGCACAACATCGTGGGCCGAAGGGCATGTACTGAGCTGTACTGTTCTATGTTCTATGTTCTATGTTCTATATTCTAGCAGTGATTGGTTAGCACAGTTGGCTAACCTGGCAGCAGCATTGGTTTGAATCCCAATCTGGCTGAGTTGAATTTGAGACCTGTCCCCTTACCCAGAGTAGAAGACAATGTGAAGCCATCACTGTACAAAAAAAGACCCACCAAGGAAACCAGCTCAGTTTGGAGGGCTATGGAGATAGGTCTAGAGAATGGGCCTAGCTATGTAGCTCTTTTGGGAGCCAGTACATACATAATGGGTCAAATGGCCTCCTTCTGTACTGTAAAATTTGATGATTCTATTGATTAGGCAATGAGATAAGGATCCTCCCTTTGGGTACAGCACATATACCATTCAGACATTACTATCCTTACCATTCCCATCATCCCATCTGTGCTTTGACACATCCATTGCTTTGCCCCACATTTATTTTTTTTCCCCCTTTATTAATTCACTGGATGAGGGCGTTGCTGGCTAGGGCAGCAGTTATTGCCCATCCCTAATTGCCCAGAGGGCAGTTCAGAATCAAGCATATTGCAGTGGGCCTGGAGTCTCATGTAGGCCAGAACCAGGTAAGGATGGTAGTTTCCTTATTAGTGAACCAGATGGGTTTTTCCTGACAATTGACTCATGGTCATTATTAGATTCTTAATTCCAGACATTTATTGAATTCAAATTCCACCATCTGCCATGGCAGGATTTGAACTGGGTCCCCCGGATGTCATCTGGGTCTCTGGATTAACAGCCCAGCAATAATACCAGTAGGCCATCACCTCCTCATAGCTGCCAAAGATCAAGGGTATTTTGGGAAGGGCAAGAAATATCAACTTTGCCAGTGACACCAATTACATTCACTTTCATCTGTCAACACTGCAGCAGCAATGTATTGGTCAAGCAACATAAACCAAGAGGCCAGAACAGGTAAATTGTAGATGCTAAGAATTTGAAACGAAAATAGAAAGTGCTGGAATACTTGAGCAAATCAGATCCCCAAAGATCCAGGCAGTTGAAAATTTGTTATGCAAATCTTCTGTTTCCTTTTCAATCATGATTTTGCTCACAGTCACCACACCCTTCATTGAGTCTCATTTAACAAATTTCCCATTGATGAGTCTTTCTTTCATACAATTTCACTTTCAACATCTCTTTAAGATTGTGGTATTTCTGATGACTCTCTGTGTCAGAAGGTTCATCCTTTTCATTAACATCCGATTTTCACATTAATCTGACTCTTTATCCTCGGACTTTGTAGAATTCTCAGAAGGCATGATGAGAGATGCTGTCTTTTACAGATCTGCAGAGTCCAGGGTTTGTAGTCTCAAGACTGAGGGTCGCCCATCTCAGGCTGAAGACATGTCTTCACTCGGAGTGTCATGAACCTTCAGAATTCCCTTATTTGAATCGATGCTCAGTTTACATTCAGGAATTGATAGCTTTTTGAAAACTGGGGAAAAGAAGGGACATGGGTTTGGGACAGGAAAGTCCAGTGAAGTTATGAAATCAGCCTTGATCTTGTTTAATGGTGGGGTTGTCTTGTTTACTCCCATTTCAATGGCCAATGCCTTTTATATTAGACCTAAGACTTGCGTTGGGCAATACTAATCTCAAATTCTTTCCCATTCTTTCTCAAGGAATGGTTACTAGACAGAAGGAAGCCACATAGCCTGGCATGCACCTGCCAGCTCCTTCTACTTTAGGTATTCCCACTCCTCTGCCATTTCCAAATAGCTCTGCAAATTAAGTAAAGGAATAATGGCTTGGAATCTTTCAAGAATGTTTCAGATTAACATTTCTTGCAAAAGCCAAAAATGCAGCACTCTATCCAATCTGCACTGGATAATAGATCATAGATCACAGAATCCCTATCGTGCAGAAAGAGGCCATTTGGCCCATTGAGTGTACACTGACCCTCCAAAGAGCACCCCACCCAGACCCAAGTCCCCACCCCATTCCCATAAACCTGCACGGGGTATTTACCATGGCTAACCCACACATTCCTGGACATGGGTGGCACGGTGGCTCAGTGGTTAGCACTGCTGCCTCACAGCACCAGGGACCCAGGTTCAATTCCACCCTCAGGTGACTGGCTGTGTGGAGTTTGCATATTCTCCCCGTGTCTGCATGGGTTTCCTCCCACAGTCCAAAGATGTGCAAGTTAGGTGGATTGCTAAATTGCCCGTAGTGTTCAGGGATCTTTAGGTTAGGGGGTTCGACATGGGAAATGGGTCTGGGTGGGATGTTCTTTGGAGGGGCAGTGTGGACTCGATGGGCTGAATGGCCTGTTTCCACACTACAGGGATTCTATGATTATTGGGCTTTTTTTTTAGCATGGCTAATCCATCTAATCTGCACATTTGTTGACTATGAGAGGAAACTGGAGCACGCGGATGAAAACCATGCAGGGAATGCTAGCCTAGATTTTTATGCCCAAGTGCAATTTGAATCTAAATCTTATTATCAGTGCTACTGGCTGACCTGCCACTCAGTGATACTGTGTCATTTAACTTTCCCATTATTTATCCTGGATAAAGACCATTTCTTGTGTCTACAGTTTGTTCTCCCCCTACCATTGCACTAACATTTTGACTTTGCACTTTATTGTAAATCTGAATAAGACAATCACCTCATCCCCATTCTCTTATTTCTCTCCTTTTATTAGTCAGAGTTGAGGTGTTTTTAATGTTTATTTTTAATGCATCGACTTATAAGATGAATTCTACCAATCCCTTTCTATTTCAATGCCTGTGATGTGTTCTCCCAGCCTTGCCTCAGAATCGTTTTAGTTCCACCACACTTATTGCTTTATCATTTCTCCACACTTCCCCAAAATTGGCTGCAGATTGCTGTTTCAGCTCCTTTCAAAGATATTTGTCAGTCAATAAGGGACACCCGCTTCTCCCCACATAGACAGTGGTCAGAGTTTCTAGCCCACCATATCCTGTTCAATAATGAAACATAAAACCCAGACCTTCATCTGGTTATTATTACTTGCAATATTCTTTGTTTCTGATGTTCAAATTCCTTCCTCTATACATAATGTTACCTTGTCCACCACCATCCCGAACCCGAGCTCCAAATTTATTTCTTCCTAAGTAATGTTAGTCCCCACCCTGGCACTCCTTCCCCG
Source organism: Rhincodon typus (assembly GCF_021869965.1). NCBI lineage: Eukaryota > Metazoa > Chordata > Chondrichthyes > Orectolobiformes > Rhincodontidae > Rhincodon > Rhincodon typus. Next base: position 39,789,221 of record NC_063355.1, on the reverse strand, counting down.
ACAAGTTTCCATCACCCCAACATCCCAACACCCATTTTTGGTTTGTTTAAACCCTGCATCACCTCAATCCCCCTATCCAATGATTAAAGGAGCTGAAAATGCCTGAAGCACAGAGCAAGATAGATCCCATGCCACTATGTAGAGGAAGGCCAGACGGTTATCCTAAGGTCCTGGCCCAGAATTATCCCTCGATTAGCAGATTAAACGATCATTGACACATTTTGGCAAAGATGTTCTTTTTGCTGATGACTCAGGATGTTCAACCACACATCCTGAATCTAACAATAATGTCTTGTGTCTTTCCCAAAGCTGACTGGCCTTACATATTTCCAATCAATTTCTGCTTTTGTTTCAAATTTCCAAAAGTTGCGGTTCTATCTTTTAATTTCAATTTTAGTTCACCCTCATGCCTATGGCTTTCAGTTGAGAAAACCGTTGCACTTTTTTCCAGTGCTATCATTGCCCCTATTTGCACGCAACTTAAAGCAGGAAACACGGGGAGAAACTCACATTTATATAGTGCCATCTGATCTCCTAAAGCACCTTACAGCACAAGAATAGGTCTGGAGTGTAAATCTTTGTTGTAAGGTGGGAAACACAGCAATTAATTTATTTTAATCTTGTTTGGGATATGAGCATCACTGGCCATAGAATCCCTACAACGCAGAAACAGGCCATTTGGCCCATCACGTCCACACCAAGCTTCTGAAGAGCATCCCACCCACACCCATCTCCCTACCCTGTATCCCTGCATTTCCCATTGCCACTCCACCTAGCCAGCACATCCTTGGATACCATGGGCAATTTAGCTTAGCCAATCCATCTACCCAGCACATCTTTGGACTGTGGGAGGAAACCGGAAACCTGGAGGAAACCCGTGCAGACACAGGGAGAATGCGCAAACTCCACACAGACAGTCGCCTGAGGCTGGAATCAACCCTGAGTCCTTAGAACTGTGAGGCGGCAGTGCTAACCACGGAATCACCAGGCTGCCCCAAGAAAAAGCTGGTATTCATTACCCATCTTTAGCTGCGCTTGAACTGACTGCTCCTCTAGGCCATTTCAAAAAGGAGGTAAGAGTAAACCCCATTGCTATGGGTCCGGTGTCACATACAGACCAGACCAGGTTGGGATAACAGAATTCCTTCCTTAAAGGACATTAGTTAACCAGATTTTGTTTTACAGATATTGGCAATGGTTATGTAGTCATTTTGAAGCTAACTTTTAATTCCAGATTTTTGAATATAATTTCATCATGTGCTATGGTAGGGTTTGAACCCAGAGCGTTAGCCTGGAGCTCTACATTGCGAGTCTAGATACACTGCCACTGTGACACCATCTCCCCATAACTTGGAGTAAGCACAGCAAGGTCCCACAAACAACAACGTATCAATGATCGGTTAATCTGTTAATTGAGGGATAAATCAGGACCTTAGGATAACCCTCTGGTCTCCTTCTACAAAGTGCCATGGGATCTATCTTGCCATGTACACTGGCAAAGTCCAGCTGTCCTTTAGTTGAGCAGCACAAGCCTTCGGTACTTTAAATGCATAACAGTCTTCCTGGATAATTTGTGACTCACAAACACCCATGTTCTCAGTGGCTCACTCATCATTGACATACCATCTGCTGTTTTCAGGCTCAGATATGCCAACCATTGCACTGCACAGATGCTAAGTGTAGAAGGCTAACTTAGATAACTATCCACAGTGTTCAGTGTCATACCTCCAACAACACTGTCATGACATTGCACAGTTGAAGGGAAGAACAATAAAGATATTGTCAAAGGGAATGAGCCATGAAATAAAATCACACAAGCTAAGGCTGCGTTGTGTAGAACAGGGGTGGCTAAAAAGGCCTTGCTGACTATGTGCAGTATTAAATGGTAAAATAGGCATGCTGGACATTTACAGGTGAAGGTTGAGGTATTACAATCCTGGAACAGATCTCCAAATTTGTTATTTTAGAGAATAGGAACATCTATTGCAGACAATATTTGAAATCTGAGGTGTCTTCAAAGATAATAAGGTCAAAAAATTGCACAGTTTTAAACAAACAGTAGATTTTAGAAAAAAAAAATACAAAAATCAATGAAGCAAATAGTCAGTTCTATAATCAAACCAGAAGTTGCTGGAGGAACTCAGCAGGTCTGGCAGCATCTGTGGAGAGAAAAAGCAGAGTTAACATTTTGGGTCTGGCATAACATTTTTTCAGAACCAAAGTCAATGCTCTAATATCCAGAACTAACGTGAATTAACAGACAAACAGTGGTTAAACACATCATAAATTGCACATTAAATAGCAGACACAACCTAAGTAGATCTCTTGAATTTTCTCAGACCCTACCCCGATGTCGATAGTGAGTGACAAAAATGTCTTTTAAAACTGTGTCTTCTGCCAGAGGAATTCAAGCTTCTTTCCTCCAAGATACATCCTTTAATTTCCTTTCAACAACAACTCCAATTCAGACTGCCCCGAGTTGCTCAATCTCTTCTCACAAGACTGCATCCCAGTATCTGATCATTGACACCATTGACGCAATCCAAGTCTATCCAAGATGGCAGTGGAGTAGGCCTCCTGAGCCAGAGCTCGTCTGCTCCAACTGCTTTTCTTTTAATTTTTGTTTTCTTCTTTTCCCTTTTCTTGTTTATCTCTATCTTCTATTTTACTTTCTTACCTCTTGAGCTCAGACGGCATCGATGGTAGACCTCGGGTGAGCCCTGCACAGAGAAAAGTAGGCCCAGCGCAGACGTCGAGTATTTGTAAGACTGGAGGCTATGAAGGCAGCGGCTGGGGCCCAGCGCAAGCCCAGATGGTGGCTGCAGTGATTGGCGGCCAGCAGCGAAGGATGGTAGCAGTGGGTCAGCGACGAGGTGGCAGTGACAAAGAATGGCAGCATCAGCGATGTGGCGTTGGGGCTGAAGCCTTGCGTGAGGCAACGAGGCCTGGCGTGCCCAGGTGGGTCACTGCGGAGGGCGAGCCTTCTTAGGGAAGTCCAACTTGGAGCAGCTGCAGGTCCATGACTCAATAAAGGACTGTAATGTTTGTCATTTTAACTTTATTTCTTTATTTTTCTACTTTTTGCTAAGAACACAATGGTGCTGAACTTTTTAACTTATTTCTTTATTTCTGTAACAAAGGTTTTGTACCTAGATAGTTTGTACCTAACATGGTGCCATGTGTGGCGATGTTGTGCACTTTTACTGTGCTCTTGTACCACATACATGAGCACATGTGACAAGAAAACCTAAAACTAAATCTAAAAGTTCTCAAGCAGGGCCACTACTGCTCAGCAGACCCTTCATCAGTTTCACTGAGCTGACACCTCATCCTCGAGCTGTCAACTACTCTTGGGCTTCGCTGAGGCCCATCTGTACAGAGATAGCAACCTCCTGCTGCTTCTCTTCAGCTCTAGACTAACCTTGATGAATAGTCTCAATTTCACATCCTCTCCCAGATCCTGTGGTTATGTTTTCATGCCACATGCCCACTCACTTAGGCAAATTGCCATCTCCAGGTGCTCCGGTTTCCTCCCACAAAGATGTGCAGGCTAGGTGGATTGGCCATGCTAAATTGTCCCATAGTGTTCAGGGATGTGTAGATTAGTTGGGCTGTAGGGGGTGGGTCTGGGTGGGATGCTCTGAGGGTCTGTATGGACTTGTTGGGCCGAAGGGCCTGTTTCCACACTGTAGGGATTCTATGATGAAGCCATCAAAGTGAACCCAGAACCCAGTATGGGTGGTCCATCCAATCTGTACTTGAGCTGAAGCCACAAGCATGCTGGGAGTTATAGTACCTGACCTCTACCCTGAAAACACAAAGAAAAATAAGAAAAAACAGATTGATAACCTACACGCCATTTTTACCAACATGCCTTTGGCAGGCACTAAGGGTGGGATAGGTTCGTGGTTAACTACCCTTGATTTGGAGGGGTGCCCATTCTCTCAAAAACAGAGAGAAACGTCTATGTTTCTTCCACAGAGATGGGCCACATAGAAAAGAGGAGTCAAGTATGATAAGGAAATCCAGAATCAAATTGGTTGTCAGGCTGAATGAGTTGGAAGAATAGAGTTGACCTTCATGATCCCAATGCATTCTCACCTTCCCTTTATGTTGTCCTCCACCCAATGTAATGAAACCTACACAAGCATCGGCCTGCACCTTCAGAAGAGCATGAGGTGGGATCAAATTTCCACAACTTGTTCGGTATTGTCAGAACATGCTGGAGATATGAATCACTTTGTTTTGTGGAACCAACTGTACATTGCAATGCTCGGTTGTAACTGAACCTACCACAATACTGGCCCACCACAAAACCACCACTTTGTTGTGATCTCACAACAACTGACTGTAGTCAGTATAGACAATTACACTGAATGTCTGTCTTAGACTGTTACTGGCAACTTAAGACACAGAAGGTCTGCCATAATAGAGCCCAAAAGCTAGGTTGAGGACATAGAATTAATCATATTCTCAATAAATCATCATATCAATTGTGCTTAACTTTCAGTTCATCTTGTGAGAACAGAAGTCAGAAAGTGATAAAAATCATGAACTTACACATATAGAGATTTCATCACACTTTTTCTTAACAGAGAACAACATTGAAGCAGCATTACTTGTTATCGCATTAATTTAGACAAATTTTAATTGAAAAGATACTGCCTGCTCACAACTACATTTAACTTGATAACATCTTCCTAAAACAGTGGATTTAAATTGCTATTTCGAGTACATCATGGGCAACTGAAAGTTGAGTGAGATTTCACTTGAAGTACAGAATTAAATGATCAGGATAAATTCCCTGACCCCACAATTCCTGAGCGAGGCAGCAATTGATGAGAATACAAGTTGGAGAATTAAAGCTGCAGGAATGCAGTACCACTTTCTGCTCAGTTTTTCGAGAAGGTGACTGCAGATTGGGTGGGTTTAACCCTTGATTATGAAGCAATCTTACTTAATGGTACCAGTCCAGCCAGTAGACTAGTAACCCAGAGACCCAGGCTAACGCTCTGGAGAATAGGGTTCAAACCTCACTACAGGCAGCTGCTGGAATTTGAATTCAATTGATAAAGATCCGGAAGTAACAATAGCCTCATGGTGACCATTAACATCAACTGCTGTTAAAAACCCATTTAGTTGACCATGTCCTTTAGGGAAGAAAATCTTCCGCCCTTATCCAGTGTAGCCTACAGGTGACTCCAGACCCGCAGCAATGTGGTTGACTCTTAACTACCCTCTGAAACGGCCAAGCAAACTACTTAATTCACAGGCAATTAGAGATGGGTCAACACCAACATCCCATGAAAGAACAGGCAAAAATAAAAAGGTCGTGATGTTTATTTCTTCAACAGTCACACAGACCAGGCGATCCCAGACAGATGGTGCTGCGGACATTTGGAAAATGGTTCAGTCCCATTATAGTATCAACCACCCAACCAACCCCACCTTCTCTCTGTGACAATTCGATAGTCTTTCCAAGGGGGCCCCTTCAGCCCTGGGTTCCAGATCTGTGTTTCAGAACTTGGTGAGCCATCCAGAAACATTTCCCAAGTCAGGAAGTTGGATGACACTAAGGAGGTAGCTGATTTGATTTGGTTTGATTTATTGTAGTCACATGTACCTAAGTACAGTGGAAAGCTGTGTTTGCGAGCAGTAAGCAAGGACATACAGATCATAGGGAGCTTAGACAGAGCGAGGCATACAGGTTACACTGCACAGGAGGTGCACAAAGCAAGATCAACATACTTAAAGTTAGACAGTCCATTCAGCAGTCTAATAACAGCAGGGAAGAAGCTGTTCTTGAACCTGTTGGTGCATGCATTCAAGCTGTTGTGTTCCAGGTTATAGGAGAGCATTACTGGGATGGGAGGGGTCTTTGATGATGTTGGCAGGCTTTCTGCAGCAATGAGTAGTGTAAATAGAGTCTATGGATGGGAGATTCCGCGATGGTCTGGTCTGTGCACACCACCTTCTGTAGTTTCTTACAGTCCTGGGCAGAGCAGTTGCCGTACCAGGCCATTATGCACCTGGACAGTATGTTTTCTATGTTTCATCTGTAGAAGTTGATGAGGGACCTTATGGACATATAAAATTTCCTGAGCCGCCTGAGGAAGAAGAGCGATTGTTGTGCGTTCTTGACTGTCGCATTTACGTGGGAAGTCCAGGACAGGTTGTCAGTTATCGTCACTCCGAGGAACTTGACGCTCCCAACCCTCTCAACCTCAGTTCTGTTGATGTAGATGGTGGTGTATCTCTCCCCTTTCTTGAAGTTAATGTTCAGTTCTTTTGTTTTGCCAACATTGAGAGAGATGTTGCTATCTTTGCATCATATCGCCAAGCCCTCTATCTCCTTCCTGTATTCTGACTCATCATTGTTTGATATCTGTCCTTCCACAGTGGAGTCATCAGCAAATGTGTAGATGCCGTTTGTTCGGAATTTTGCAACACAGTCGTGGGTGTACAGGGAGTACAGTAGGAGGCTGAGAACGTATTCCTGCGGGGCTCCAGTATTGATGGTTATTGTGGAGGAGGTGCAGTTGTCTATCTTCACTGATTGTGATCTGTGGGTCAGGAAGCTAAGGATTCACTTGCAGAGGGCAGAGCCGAGATCAAGGTCTCGGAGTTTTGAGAACAGCTGTTGATTGAAAAGTGGACGTTTGGTATGTCTGACTGCGATCTTACTCCCTCACCAAATGATCAAACATTGCACAACCTCGGCTAAGAAAGGTGTTATAGCTATACAAAGGCCTCGTTAGACCTCATCTCAAGCATCGCATTCAATTCTACACACCTCCCTTCAGAAAGAATATCAGCCAAATGCTGGGGTGAATAGGGTTAAATTATGGAGAGGTTGCACAGACTAGGCTTATGCTCACTTGAGTTTAGAAGATTGAGATGTTCTGTAATTGAACAGATTAAGATGATAAAACGGACCCAATAGATTTGGCAGTAGTAAACGAAGTTGTCTGATGTGGAGTCCAGAGGAAGAAGGGCATACGTTAACATTAGAGTGAAACCCATTAGGGATGATGTCAGGAAGTATTTCTTAACATCAAAGGTACACGAGATCTGGAACTCTCTCTGCTAAAAAAAACCTGTCAGGGTTGTGGTTCAATTGAAAATTTCCAAACTGACACGTTCAGTTTTTCTTGGGAAAGGGTCATCAAGGGTTATGGAATCATGGCAGTAAAGATACAGATCACTCATGATCTGATTGATTGGTGGAATAGGCTAAAGGGGCTGAATGGCCTTCCCTCATTTTGAAGTTTTCATCCAGAGAATGCTCCAAACCCGAGCCGGCTGTTGAAGGTGGGGTGTAAGGGAGAGAGATTTTGTTTATAGACCTGGAAAAAAAAATTATTCTTCTTTGGCAAATTACCTTTTTCTAAAATTTTCCTTTACACTGAAGGTTGAGGGTAAAGTGCTCAATTGAACTTTTTCCATCAATGATAACATCAATCAGATCGAAACATAATCAGTGGTAAACTATGAGGGCAAATCTACTTCTCATCAGTCTGTAGTTTCAAAGATAGAACTAAATATTTAATAGAGTCATGGAGTCATAGAGATGTACAGCATGAAAACAGACCCTTCAGTCCGATTCATCTATGTCAACCATATAACTTAAATTAATCTAGTCCCATATGCCAGCATTTGGCCCATATCCCTTTAAAGCCGAGACAACAAGGTGCAGGGCTGGATGAACACAGCAGGCCAAGCAG